>NC_138107.1:47559419-47926919 GCF_964146895.1 Miniopterus schreibersii
TTAATTTAAAGACAATGTGGCTAAAGAGTAGATTATTGTCTGATATATAAGAAGTTGTTTGTTATTAGAAAATTTCTGATTAATTTGTTTCCCATTTTTGTTTAGAACAGGATAAATCACACATTATCTAGCCATTATTCAAGAATATATATATATTTTTGAATAGGACTATAAGAGATGGGGGACTCTAAGAGCCTTATGATTCTATTTTTTAAAGACCAACAAAAAAAGAACGGAAAAATATGAGCATTTTCCCATTTAAATGATACATAAAGAGGAAGATCTTACTCAATTCTGGATTAAAGATGCTGGTCATTTTCTTCCCATCAGCAGAGCTGCTGATGGGGAGCACTGACCTTGGGCTTTCTCCTTCCCATTATCTGCAGATAAGTCACTTTTCCATTTCTGAAGGAAGTGCTTAACATATTATATGAAACTACGACCAAGGTTTTGCAGCTACTACTTTAAAAAATTATTATATACATATTCATGTGGTTTTGGAAAACTCTTGCATTTCAGTGTTACTGCAATTTGTATAAACTACAACGTGAATGCTTATTTATTTGAAAGCATAATATACTATAAGATGTAAATCCTCTTAATGTGAGGAAGACTGATGGTCGTGTTTTCATCATTCTTCCTACCATTCATTTCCATGAATATCTTTGACAAAGTGTATGGTGAATTATTTTTATGTAAGAATAAGTTACACATTGTACAAGTATTGATTTTGTAAATATGGTTAAACCAGGATGATTGTTTAGAAATATTTTATGCACCAATAGTCTTGAATAATTATCAGACCACTTACACAAAAATGATCACCTATCAGATTATACCTGCAATATATATTTGAAAATATATCAAAAAATGTAGAACTAATTATAATACAATAACGAATCCTAAATCCTTAAATTACAGCCTATTCAGAAGATGTAGTAGTATCAGTAAATCAGGTAAAGCTTCTTTACAAAGCATGTGCTAATATAAAAAGATACTTTGAATAGAGTTCGTGGCAGCAAAGGTTGTGGTGGAGACAATGTATTCCAGAGCCAGACTGCGAGGTCTTATGCTAGTTAGTTTTCCGTTCTGTATCTCAGTTTCCTCAGCTGTAAAATGGGAACTGATAACAATATTATAGAGTTGTTGAAAGAACTGATGGGTTAGTCCATGTAAAGTGCTTAAAACAGAGCCTTTCTCAGGCAAATTCCACAAAAGTGCTGGCTGTCATTATTATGTAGGTGTGAACAATTGCAACAATGACTCTGGAATGCCCGAATATTACTGTGCACTGGGTCAGGCGCTTTACTTACATACAACTTCAAATCCTCACAACCACGTTTCAACAAAAATATTATTCATATTTTATAGATGAAACTGAAGTCCACAGACTAATTTGACAAGGTCACATTGCCAGCATCTGTCAGAGCCATGATACAAGCTCTGATCTGTTTGGGTCCAAAGCCTGACCTCTTTCTGCTAAACCATTTGGTAGTCATAATCATTTTTATATCATAAAATTATTGGAGAATTGGAGGATAATTTCCAAGTGCATAGCATATATTGAATATTAAAATATTTAAATTACTTATAGTTGAAAATATTCAGAGAAATCAATAATCTTATGAATATTTGTCTTTTTTTACTATATATTTACAAATAGCTGTTAATACAGAAACTATTACAAAGAAAATTATCATTGCTACCTAATACGCTTGAATATATTTATTTTTAAGAACCCAGCTATTTCACTGATATTATACAATTTAATCAGACTAGGAGCCAATTTTTCCTGTCTTTTCTCTTTTCTGGTTACTACTTTTCAATGAAGGAAGTTTGTAATCATTTAGTATTAATCAAATGCTATATACAAAGCACAACATAAGGAGATTAATCAACTTCCTGTGAAACATCAATTTGACACATTGACAAATTAAAGGACTGACTTCATCAGAAATTATTTTTTACAAAATGAATAACTTTATAATAAAAATAAACATCCTAAGACATACTCTTAGAGAAAATTCAAGTGCTTTAAATCTCACCTCAGAGAAGCAGCCATCATTAATATTCTGATTAAGGTCATTTAGACACAGACATATAGAATTTTTATACAAATAGGATCATGGTTTATATTATATCTTGTGGTTTTTCCATATTGGCACACATAAATAGATCATATTGTTTTTATTTGTTGACTAGTGTTTTTCTAGTTTTTATTATAGATAAAAATGCTTTGATGAATATCATACAGAATTATTGTAAATTTCATATTGCACTTGATTTAAATTTAGCAACCTCCTGTCCTTTGTGTATGTAACTCATTTCATTCATATTTCCTGGGCAAAAGTGTCCATTATTATGACAGATTACGATGAAAGCAGTCCTCTTAATTCAATTTTTGGGATCTCTTTTCCCCATGCATCTGCTTTCTTATTAAACAAATTGACGCTCTGCCTGTTACCTCCTCTTTTGTGGCTCATAGTCTCGTTTTCACTGGCACAATTCCTGTGTGGAGCTCCTCAAAGGGGAATCAGGTTCATAATAGGGATGGAGTCCCTCTGCAGGGTTGGAAGCAGCACATGCTGGGGCTGCCTGGTATTACAGAGAAAGATAAGAAGTGAAGGGATGAAGGAACGGGGTGTACCTTAATTAATAGACTCACAAATTTAGAGATGGGAGATTTCCCAAATATCCTCAAACTGCTCAATTTTATAACAAAATGCAAGTAAGAAAGGCTGACTTTCCCAGAAGTACCCAGCTGGCTTGTGATAGGGACAGTGCGAGGAAGGAGCCCCTGGTTGCTGATCTTTCCCCAGCGACTCATTCTGCCCCCAACACCATGTCCAATCTCTCCTCCGCCCCATCCATCCCGCAGGAGACTGTTGTACAACAGGAATACAAGCAGAACTGAAATGAAGTGTTCAGGGCAAGGGGAAGCCATGAATTTAATTGTGTTAACGGAAACAATAGCAACAGTAATTTTTATCTGTTGAATTAAAGTTTTGAAATGTTTATTGTAGACTGCTAGCTTCTGGCAGCCATTTCTTCAAATAAAAGCTTAGTATGAAAGGAACATTATGTGTAGTTTCTGATATGAAACATTTGAGTTCAGGAAAGAGAAAATACGGTTATTTTATTATTGTTACATATAATATCAGTAATTAAGCATAAAAGAATAATGGATATAGCATTAATTTGAGTAAGCAGTGTTTTTGTGTTCATGATACAGACAGGTCATTACATATGTATATGAAATGATAATCGAGTTTGTATTATAAAACAGGCAAAGGAATTCATATCTTTAGAAAATAAAGTTATATCATCACAAAATATCAAGAAGATATATCATCGAGACCAAGGCTATTAAATTAAGAAATATTTGTGGGTATAAAATGGTTTAATATGTGGGATTTGTGAAAGGAAATATATAAGGTAGCCGATATCATAAGTAAAGAAATTCAACCATTACATAGAATATTAGAGCTATTTCATTTGCTGAATGTTTAAGGTGCCAATAGTAAATATGCCAGTCATCTTTATTTATTTCAATGTGGAAATATTTCAGAAATCAGAATTTTGATGGTGATTATACTCCACTTTTAAAAAATTTGGTGCAATTTATTCACTTTACCATGTGCCAGTGTTTTAGTTATCTGCTGCTGCGTAACAAAACACCTCAAAACTTAGTGTCTTAGAACAACAATATCAATATTTCTTGTGAATGCATATGTCAGACTCCTCTGCTAGGATGGCTGGACCAGTCAGTCAGAGGGGTGAGGAGTCTGACCAAGCATCTCTCACTGTGTGTTGTACTCCTGACAGATCTCAGAGGGGACGGGTTGGGGGGGATTGGGTTAAAGAAGGTGAAGAGATTAGCGATAGAACATATATGCATAGCCCATGGACACAGACAATAAGGTGCTGAACGCCAGGGAAGAGGGTGGGGGGCTGGGTGGAAGTGGGCAAAGGGGAGGGGAAATGGGGGACATCTGTAGTAGTATAAACAATAAAAGAAAATAATACCTTAAAAAATAAAATACTCCATTTTTTAAAATATGTTTTTTATTGCTTTCAGAGAGAAGAAGGGAGAATGGGAGAGAGAGATAGAAACATTAATGATGAGAGAGTCATTGACCGGCTGCCTCCTGCATGCCCCCGACTGGGGATCGAGCCCACAACCCAGGCATGTGCCCTGACCGGTAATGGAACCGTGACCTCCAGGTTCATGGGTGGATGCTCAACCACTTAACCACATGGGCTGGGCAAAAATAATCAATTTTTTAAAGACACATTTCTACTTTGAGCACTTTAGATTCTATATGTAATGTTTATGAACATTTAAAAAATTCAAACTGTTCTTACTATATTCAAGATAAAGGTCTTTATGGTTTAGTTCCTATGTAAGCAATTAGATGCTATTAAGGAAAACGGATTCTTACTTTAAGATTTGGAATCTTTTTGTAAACATTTATTAAAATACATAGAAATATCATGATACTATTTGCCATAAAACAAAATTCTATCTAAGGTTTATCTTTACTGAATATTATATTACAAGCTTTAGATATTGAATCATCTCATTATAAGAGGCTTTACTTAAAGCAATATGACATTACAGACTCCAAAAATAGTCTTATAGCAGGGTTACAATAATAAGTACTCATATGCATATAAATATTGATGAATTATACAAAAGTATACATGTATATATGCATTTATTTACAAGGATATCATGGTTGTTTTGTGGGTTTTTTAGAGCATTCTGTTAAGGTATTGGAAGTTGCTTAAATCTTGGCTACAGACTATCCTTGTTCTAGATTGCTGGGTGGGAATGAACTGACACATATTTATTCATTCTCCTCGTAAACTTTAAATTTAGCATCCACTAGTGTCCAGAAATGATGTAGGAAATATTACTGAATGACTATTACTGGAAAATTAATTCATGTGTACCTTAACAACAATTTCCCAAAGGTATCACATTAGAACATTTATCAGGAAGAAAGCTGGCCTACATATGCAGGGTGTCTCCAAAAATGTATATACACTTTAGCAGCTGATAGCTCAATTTTAAAAACAAAATATATTTTAATAAACACTACCTTTATAATTATCAAAGTATGTGCACACGTTTTTAGGGGACATCCTATATTTTCACTTGACCATGCTGCTGCTGACAAATCTACATGTTTATAAAGCCAATGAGTGACTAGAAATCTCTTTCAGGATGAACATTCATCCCTTCACAAATTTTTAAAATACCTTTATTTGTGCAAAAATTTGAATTTTTATGTAGCCAAATTGATCTTTTTATTTATGATTTTCTCTATTGCCTTTAAGCATAGAAAGCCCTTTCTCTTAGAGAGTTTACGTAAGTATCGTATGTATTATCTTCTAAAGTCCTTATCGCTTGACTTTTTACATTTAACTTTTTAATCATCTGGAATATGGTTTGAATTGGGTAATGACACATCCCTAGTAATGTTATAAACAAAAAGGATGTATGTACAGTGTATCTAGAACTGAACACTGTGCCAAGCTTGTACCTAGTGCGCAGCACATTTTTTGATTTCACTCTTCTTTTCTACAGTCAGTCAGGGCACGCACTTGATCGGTGTTCCAGAGGAGAGCATCTAGCCTAGAAAGGGGCCAGTTCCTGATGCCAAGGCATTCACTGAAAAGTGGGGGAGAGGAGATTTAGATAAGCAACTATAATATGATATAACTCTGGTGGGGCAAGAAGACATGAGAAACTTTCAAAGGAGGCAATCCTTATGATGCTTCCTGAGAGATGAATTGAAGTTTATAAAATGGTTTTCCAGAAAGTGAGAAAGTGTCTGAGGCAGTCTTGTGCATTCAAGGACTTCTCAGAATCACAGCAGAGCGCCAGCAGAGCTGACGGGAGGGGGGGGATGGAGAGAAGACCCAGGCCAGGTCAAGAAAGGACAGGCAAACCACACTGGGGATCCTGGTCTCTAACTAGTCTTTCTTGCGTACATATGACTCGTGGCAAGGCTATTCAGAGTGTTTGACTTTTTCATATCTGGTACAAGTTTTAGAGCAAGTATAACATTTCTCTCATGCAGTTTTGTATCTGAATAATTAAGAGTCTTAAATACTCCAGATTATTCCCAAACCAATTGAATATATAATTTCTGGTAATGCTCAGATCATGTGGGTTGGAAGAGTTTGCCTGAGTATCCCAATTGATATTTTCATTTAGGTACGGGTCCATTTCCTTAAATATTTGAAGAGACTTTTGTAGTATAGTCATGGAACAGCATTGTGGCTTTTGGGACATGGGACTATGCCATAAAATTACCTTTGCTCTGAGACAGAAAAGCTATAATGAACTATACCAAGATTTCCCTTCTGCCCCCCGCCCATGGGTTTTACAAACATATTTGGTACCATTAGCTTTTATTAAACAAGCTTGGCCAATCATGAAGTTTGTTAAAATCCTAAAGCTAATCTTCCAAGGCATTACTTGGGCATTATCAGAGTATTTGGTACCTCATCTAATTTGTTCCCCTTCACAGATAGAATTACACAGCCTTCATCTTTAATATGTACCTACTATAAATAAAGAGTATATTTATATATACATAGTCTCTGAGGATTGTCTATTATACAGTTGCTTTAAGATAACGTGATTCACTGTTCCAATTGAATCTTGTTTGAGAATGAGGCTGGAGACTCCTTCTTTCTCATTAACATTTACATGGATTGGTTTTCTTGGTCTCTGAGGATCTCCTTAGAAATGTAACTCTGGCACTTAGGTAGGCAAGGCTGATATACTGTATTAGGATGGGGGAATATAGGAAAGGTCAAATATTAAGGATGAACTCCAGAGTGCCTTAGAGAGAATACAAGCTACAAGCAGAAAGTCTGGAAGAAGGAACTGCACTGCAACAGAGCAATTGTGGGGAGGAAAAGTTCTGGGGATAGAGTTATTGCTGTTATTCAAACCTTTTCCAACCCAGCTATTCCTCTGCCTAAAGGAGAAAGTCTATGAGCACGTACAAATAAATGAGCTACTACCACAGGGCCCAGTATCATCACCTCTAAAAGGGCCTAATATAAAGAAGAGAGAATCATTTCATTTCTCCTATCTTGGTAGAGATGATCAGGCCTTAAGCAGAGCAGTGGGCTAGCATCAGTGGAATGGGTAGCTGCTGGGGCATTGGGGCCTGATTTCTGCTCATTCACTTGTGAAGGAAGGGGATACACTGGATGGAGTAGTTCTAGAACCTGGTGGCAGAGATGTGTTTGGATACCAGAGTATGTCCTGGAGGTGTGTTATTGGATGGCACAGGTGGGGCGCAGGTGTTTGTGAATAGTGGTCTTCAATAACCAATGGTGAGAAAGGGGCAAATTGAACTTGCCTGATTTGTGACTAAGGTGTTGGAACTGATCCTATTGGGGACTGTTAAATCATTGGGAGCTGAGATGAGAGGTATATGAAAGCTGTGAGAACTGGTGTTGTGGATTGGTGTTATCTAATTTGTAATCCTGTGCTGATGAGGCCTTGGAACATTTGAGTTACACACTAAATTTACCACAGTCTTGACAAATATCAATTGCAGTTTCAGATTGATGGCTAGGCTAGACATTAACCAAACTGGATAAATAAGACAAGATTTACTTATCTAAAGAAGTGCTTCCCAACTATCTTTACATCATAGAATGCATAGAAGATGATGTATTTGTTTGGTGCCCAGGGGTAAAATGGAGGAGTTTTGGAAGGGAGCCAAGCTATAAGGGCTTTGTAAAAAAAAAAAAATTCCCCTTTTTGTTATATAATTATGATAGGAGAAATAAATACAAAATATTAGAGAAGATAAAAATTAAATATATATAAAACTTTCAAATAAATCATTTATAAAAATTTTAATAAATGACTTGCTTTAGTGAACACAGTTTCTGATCAACACATTTAATACAAATCTCTTCAATACTTGGCATTTTTGTAACATAGATAAGAAACTTTGTTTTAACACTCTTATTTTTATAGAAGACCCAAATTTTTAACAATTAAAATGAATATTTATAGAACCCTATAGCTCTTCTTTTTCTTTCAATGTCAAATGTAATGCTAAAATTTCTTGTGGTGAATTCAAATGAATTTCAATTCCAAATGTGCTTTTTTATATTAAAGATTTCAAGCTCAGCCAGTGTGGTTTAGTTGGTTGAGCATCATCTCATGCACCAAGAGATTGCCAGTTCTATCCAGGTCAGGGCACATGCCTGGGTTTCAGGCTCAATCCCCAGTAGGGGGTGTGCAGGAGGCAGCCGATCTATGTTCTCACAGATGGCTCTATCTCTCTCTCCCTTCCTCTGTCTGAAATCAATAAAAACATATTTAAAAAAAATTTCAAAACAACAATTAAGTCCTAATTACAGAATGTACATACATTTTTACTCTGTAGCCAACTTGAATGAATGCCCCTAGATGGGTACAAACAGATGGAAGTGTTGGTATATGGGAAGACAGAGATTAGGAGACAGGCTTGGAGCTGCATTAATCAGGAGTTCCTCCACCTCTTCTCTGAAAATTGAACACATCTCCGGGCTGTCTTTCTTAATTTTTTTTTTTAAATTTATCTTTATTGTTGAAAGTATTACAGATATCCCCTTTGTTTCGCTCCCTTGATCCCCTCCACACCGAATCCACCACTGCCCCCCTCCTCAGGCCTTCACCACACTATTGTCTGTGTCCATGGGTCATGCATATATGCATATAAGTTCTTTGATTAATCTCTTCCCACCCACTCCCACCTTCCCACGGAGATTCAGGAGTCTGTTCCATAATCTATTTTGTTCCTCAGTCTATTTTGTGTATTAGATTCCACATGTGAGTGAGATCATGTAAAACTGAATCAGGAGGAATCAGAAAACCTGAATAGGCTAATAACAACTGATGAAATTGAAGCAGCAATAAAAATACTTCCAGCAAACAAAAGCCCTGGTCCAGATGGCTTCACAGGGGAGCTTTCTAATTCTTTAAGTTGTAGAGTTAAATAATGTATTTTTTTTTTCCTCTTTGAGGTAGGCCTATAGTGCTATGAACTTCCCTCTCAGGACTGCTTTCACAGTGTCCTATAGATTATGGGTTGTTGTGTGTTTATTTTTGTTTCTTTCCAGGAAGTTTTTGATTTCTTTCTTGATCTTATTGGTAACCTATTCATTGTTTAATAACATGCTATTTAGCCTCCATGTGTTTGAATGTTTTTGAGTGTTTTTACTGTAGTTGATTTCTAATTTCATGCCCTTGTGATCTGAGATGCTTGATTTGATTTCAATTTTCTTGAACTTGTAGAGACTTGTTTTTTGTCCTAACATGTGGTCAGTCTTTGAGAATGTCCTATCTGCATTTGAGAGGAATGTATATTTTGCAGCTTTGGGGTGAAATGTTCTGTGAATGTCAATTAAATCCATTTGATCTAGTGTGTCATTTAGAGTCATTGTTTCTGTGCTGACCTTTTATTTGGAAGATCTATCCAGTGAGGTCAGTGGGGTGTTAGTCCCCAAATATGACTGTATTGCTGTCGTTCTCTCCTTTAAAGTCCTTAAGGTTATAATTGATAGGTCCTTATTTATTGCTATTCTAATTCTTTATGCCTATGTTTCTCTCTCTATTTCTTTTTCTAATTATAGCAGTCCCTTTAACATTTCTTGCACTACTGGTTTGGTGGTGATAAACTCCTTTAGCCTTTTTCTGTCTGGGAAGCTATTTCACCATCTATTTTGAATGATAGCCTTGCTGGATAGAGTAGTCTTGGTTTCAGATCCTTGTTTTACATTACCTTGAATACTTCATTCCATTCCCTTCTGGCCTGTAGAGTTTCTGATGAGAAATCAGCTGACAGCCTTATGGGAGCTCCTGTGTAGGTAACAGCTTGCTTTTCTCTTGCTGCCTTTAAGATTCTCTCTTTGTCTTGAATTTTTGGCACTTTAATTATGATGTGTCTGGGCATGGGCCTCTTTGGGTTGTTCTTTCTTGGGTCTCTCTGTGCCTCCTGAACTTGTGTGGCTTTTTCCTTGACCAGGTTAAGGAAGTTTTCTGCCATTATTTCTTCCAACAAATTCTCTATCCCTTGCTTATTTTCTTCCCCTCCTGGCTGTCCTATAATGCAAATGTTAGGTTTCATGTTGTCCCACAGCTCCCTTAAACTGTCCTCCTACTCTTTAATTGTTTTTTTATTTTTGGATCTCTGATAGAGTGATTTTTTTCTACCCTGTCTTCTAATCCACTGATCTGATCCTCAGTTTCCTCTAATCTGCTGTTTATTCCTTCCAATGTATTCTTTATTTCTGCTATGTCATTCTTCATTTCTGATTGGTCATTTTTCATAGTTTCCATATCTTTTCTCATGCTGTGAGCATCCTTACAATCAGTATTCTGAACTCTATATATGATAGATTGCTTATCCCCATTTCATTTAGCTCTTTTTCTGAAGACTTCTCTTGTTCTTTCATTTGGGGCTTGTTTTTTTGTCTCCCCATTTTGGCTGCCTATTTGACTTGTTTCTATATATTAAGTGGATCTGCTAGGACTCCCAGTTTTTTGGAGGGTCTCTGGTGCAGGCCAATGTCAGATGCTCTTTGTGACTGGCCTTGAGTACCCTGTTTGGAGCTATCAAAAACCCACAGCTTGTGGTTCCCTCTGCTGTGCTGGCTTAGTGTTCCCTGTGCTGGGCTGGATGCATTTGGACAGGATCAGAATGCACACAAAGTCTGCTTTTCCAAGGCCCGAGTCCGGAAGCAGATCAGACAACGACTCAAAGCTCCTAGAGGTCCCCCTCTGCCTGCAGGCTGATTGATCTTAGTCTCTTAATGAGCCTCAGGCTGTAGTCCACAGCAAAGTGTAAGCTCCACAGGGTGGGGAGAGTGGTTTTCCAGTGGGTGAAGCAATTGCTTCCCCCTCAGGCAAAAGCTGCCTGGCTGGCAAAGATCTGCCTGAGAAAGATGTCTTCTGCAGTATGGGGGAATGACTTCGCACAGGAATCCGGATAGCCACCCTCCTAACTCTGTCTCCAGAGTCTGAAACCCCGGGTTCTCCTCACACACTCTAGTCCACTCTGTGCTCCCTCTGCCGGAGCCTAAGGTGAATGGCTGTGCACAAAACTTTGTGTGTTGGCCCTTTAAGAGGTTGTCTGCATTTCCAGCCCCCTCTCTCTGGCAGTCAGAAATCCTGCTGCTTTTTTCAGCCAGATGTTATGTGGGCACCTTTCTCAGTTCTGGTACTCAGGGCTGGGAAGCCCAGTTTGGGGTTTAGGCCCCAGAGTCCTCAGTAGGAATTCCCCACAGCTGAGATATCCCTCCAGACCTTCAGCTGCTGCCTCTGAAAGCCCAGCCAGCCCTCTCATGCCTCCACACTTCCTACCAGTCTCCATGTGAGTCTCTGCGTTAGGTCCTTGGTTATGAGGTGCTCTCCAGCTCATCTTCAGTTGCAGTTTATTATTCAGGATGGTTTTTCTCTATTTTAGTTGTATTTCCAATTTGGTCCTGGTAGAGTATCAGTGTAGCTTCCACTCAATCTGCTGCCATCTGGGTTAATGACTCTTTGCTTCTTGAGTGTGAACTCTTCTATCAGCTTCATAGGCCTGTTGATCAAGATGAGTGGTGATGTGGTTTGCCCCAGAATGCTAAATCAGACATCCAGGTAAGAGATCACTTCCCTGGGGAAGCTTGTAATGCCATAGAAGAGCAGTAGGTGCAGCATGCTGTCACATCTTTTGTTCTCCATCTGTGGGTACAGAATCAGCCTGATCCTAACTTCTGACTAAAGGGTCCTGGAAAATACTTGTTGAGGTCAAAGCCATCCAATGGGGGAACTCCAACCACAAGTCCTGCATGGATCAATATTTCCACAGAAACCTAAAATCTGCTAGATGCACACCAATGTGTTACAGTTCACCAGTGGATAATCTCTGATATAAGACCTATAGAGGAGAGTAACACAGCAGCAATATCGGCAATAACGTCCAGTGACAGTTTGAGGTATTTTTGGGTCTCCCAAAATGTTTCACATAATGGCAGATAATAGGTCTAGGTTAGTAAGGGTCATTTCATAACATCTGGAAGCTCAACTGACTCCCTTATGACCAATCTTTAATTATAAGAGGTTAAAACATTCCAAGATACAATCTTGCTGGAATATCTTTACATCTGGGCCAGGGCAGGTTGTTAATCTCAGAACTAAGAGTGTATAATGTATAGTGCATAGTGTACTTGGCCCTGAATAAACTTGCCCATCACTTGCCCATCACTCTCAGCCTCCAAGTAGGATTCAGGTTGGGCCAAAAGCATTTGGTTCTATGGAATTTAAACAAGTGTCAGTTACCAAGGTTTCTGAACTCCTAATCTGTCCTGAGACCAGCCAAAAGGCCAATTGTGCAGCGTATGACCTGAACAATTTTTGGAAAAATTAAAAAATATAATTGGCTAACCAAAAGTTAATTGTGGGCAGTGTTTGATAGTATTTTATAGGTTCTGATATTGAGAGTATTTTCATTCTTTTATGGACACAATGAGAAGAGGGAGAAATGTCCAACTGTGAAGATTGAGTTATTGTTCTTAATATTTAGACACATAGATTTAATTTAGTTTGATTATTACAATGAAGACAATATCAAGAAGAATTTAGACACAGCGATTATGTTAAATATGCATTAGTCTTTCCATGGAAATCCCTACTGACAGGACATTGGGGAACCTTATTCTCTGGGATGACTTAAAAAATGTTTGGCAAATATCTTATAAATGTTGGTGTCTTGAATCTGAATACAGCTAGAAGATGCTCCTGGCAACTGTAAATTTTAACAGCACTGGTCTACAGTTATCTTATGCCCTGGAGCTAAGGCACATTCTGCTTCCTCATCCCTCTGAACTTTCTGGGTTAATAAAAACTATCATTATCACCTTTTCAGCAGCTGACATGCTATAAAAAAGCTTTAGCAATGGATTAATTGAAAGAAAGAGCTATGTTAGAAATCTTAAGAGGAAATGTACTTCCAGGACTGCTAAGATGATAGAATCAGTTCATGTGGAACAAGATCATTTGTTTTCTTGATGTTGAGTTGTATAAGCTATTTATATATTTTGGATATTAACCTCTTATCAGATGTATCAATGGCGAATATGTTCTTCCTTTCAGTGGGTTGTCTTTTCATTTTGTTGATGGTTTCTTTTGCGGTGCAGAAGCTTTTTAGTTTGATGTAGTCCCATTTGTTTATTTTTTCCTTTGTTTCCCTTGCCCAAGGAGGTATATTGGTAAAAGTATTGTTACAAGAGATCTCTGATATTTTACTGTCTGTTTCCTTCTAGGATTTTTATGGTTTTGTGACTTACATTTAAGTCTTCATTCCATTATGAGTTTATTCTCATGTATGGTCTAATTTGGTGGTCTAGTTTTATTTTTGTCCATGTATGTGTCCAATTTTCTCAGTACCATTTATTGAAGAGACTATCTTTACCCCATTGTATGTTCTTGCTTCCTTTGTCAAATATTAATTGACCATAAAGGTGTGGGTTTATTTCTCTCCTGTCTTTTCTGTTCCATTGATCTAAATGCCTGTTTTTATGCTAATACCATGCTCTTTTGATTACTATGGCCTTGTAGTATAGTTTGATATCAGGTAGCGTGATACCTCCAATGTTATTCTTCTTTCTCAAGATTCCTATTCAGGCTATTCAGGATCTTTTTTGGTTCTATATAAGTTTTTGGACTATTTGTTCTTGATCCATGAGATATGCCATTGGTATTTTTAAAAATATGTTTTTATTGATTTCAGAGAGAGGAAGGGAGAGGGAGAAACAGATAGAAACATTGATCAAAACATCAATTGGCTGCCTCCTGCATGGCCCCTACTGAAGATTGAGCCCACAACCCAGGCATGTGCCCTGACTGGGAATCAAAGCAGTGACCTCCTGGTGCATAGGAGGTCACTGCTTAACCAACTGAGCCACACCAACTGGGCTGCCATTAGTATCTTAACAGGAATTGCATTGAATCTTTAGATTGCTTTGGGTAATACGTACATTTTAATAATGTTAATTCTTTCCATCCATGAACATGGTATATGCTTCAACTTATTTGTATCTTCTTCAGTTTCTTTTGTTTATATCCTATAATTTTTCAAGTACAGGTCTTTTACTTTCTTGCTTAAATTTATTCCTAGGTACCTTATTTTGTTGTTGTTGCAATAGTAAACAGGATTGTTTTCTTAATTTCTCTTTCTGATAGTTCATCATTGCTGTATTGAAGTGACACTGATTTCTGAATGTTAATTTTGCATCCTTCTACTTTGCCAAATTCACTTTTCAGTTCTGGCAATTTTTGGCTCTTTATGGTTTTCTGTATACAGTACTATGCAATCTGGGTACCTTTTATTTCTTCTTCTTGTCTGATTGCTATACTTCCATTACTATGTAGAATAAGAATGGTGAAAGCAGACATCTCTGTCTTATTTCTAATCTTAAGGGAAATACTTTTAGTTTTTCCCCCATTTAGTATGATGTTGGCTGTGGTGATTATTTTCTCTTTATCTTGGTTGCTGGTAAAATGTAGGAAAGAATTCAACAAGAGATAGAGTACTTTAATTAAAGTGTTAGAGTTGTAATGTTAGAGTAAACTAATGTTCCCAAAGTGAATGATCCTCAAAAGAGGTCATACAGCTAGAAAAGCAGTTATATGACTTGTTAAGTGGTTTGGCTGTTATTGACTTACATTTTCCAGTTTGATAAGCAGGGTTTCCCCTTTCATCTGTTCCTTTCCATGTATTTATCCTATACTCTCCAAAATTCTAGACAGTTCTTGCTCTGGTTTCTATGAGAGTTTGGCAGTGTTTCCTCTAATCCAGATTTCTCTTTTCCAACCCTTTAACCATGGGATCTTTATACATTCTTGGAAGACCACTAGCTAATCCAATTAACCAATATATGACAGAAGATTAGTGGAAGATCTGCTTGCTAGTAGGTAGGTATTTCCCCATTGGTCTTCTTAATCATCATTTATCCAAGGGAAGTTATTCAAATGGTGAGAATTTTAAACATGGTAAAGAAAGAACAGTCCTATGGCATAGGATCTCACTTGGTGAATCCATTAGGGCAAACACATCAGATTTCACAGGGGTAATATCAATCCCTCTAAGGGTTTTTAAATAACAAACCTGAATTTAGAAGTAAACTTACTTTGCTTCTACCCAAGTCATGAACTGAAAATATCTTGGGGATTTTAGGAAGCAGGAGGATCTGAACCTAAGAGGTGGCTTTCTCTTTAATGCTAGTATCTCAGAAAATATTGTTTAATATACCTAAATTATTTCAGTTTAATTGTATTACAATTCCTTGAAAATTGCTAATTCATGTGTACTTTATATGTAACATTGATTAACTAGAACACAGAACAAGTTATTGCTGGACCATGTTTTGCTGCAAATAAAAAATACTGATATTTTAATTTTACCATTCCATTTTGTTTGTTTGTTCAATGATTCTTTCTCTGAGTGCATATAGCAAAGCAAATTTAGATGGGGAAGCCAATTTATAAGAGAGTTTCTAACGTAAAAGTCTTTACAATCTAGTTGAGGATATGATATGATACATGAAATATTACAGTAGAAAAGAACCATAAAATTTCCATAACTATAGTTTAGATATAAAGGGACCATCTTTTTATATAGTTGGAATCAGAGTCTTTAATTCATTGTTTTTTACTGGGATTTCTCTGAGCCTTCTTAGAGATTGCTTTCAGAGGCAGAGCTCAGGGAAGGGGGACATAATGAAACCAACCTGCAGAACAATACCCTTCTCCTTAGACTTTAGCCACAGGAGCTCTACTTTCACCTATTTTACATAAAATTTAGTTTGAACAAAGAATTGCAAGATTAAACAAGTGTGAGACTCACTGATCCAATGCATTTCCTGTTACACACATGAGGCAGATGCCTGAAGCAAAGATAGATTATAGGACTGCCCTACTCTGAAAAATTTGGAGTTAAGGGAAGGATTGAATCAGGTTCTATTAATGTCCTAGTATTGCTCTAGTGAATGCCAGTGTTTTTATATCAGACATAAAATATTTTATATAAATTCCACTTTATTTTTAATATGCTTAATATAAATGTGATAGATATTAAAATGTAGAGTACTCTTCTCCCATCTAAAAAAATCAGCATTTGCCTGGCTGGGCGTGGCTCACAGGTTAACATCGACCTAGGATCCAGGAGATAGTGGTTCTATTCCAGCCAGGGCACATGCCTGGGTTGCAGGCTCGATCCCCAGTTGGGGACATGCTGGAGGCAGACGATCAATGATGACTCTCTCGTCATTGATGTTTCTATCTCTCTCTTTCCCTCTCCCTTCCTCTCTCTGAAATCAATGAAGATATATTTAAAAAATAAATAAATAATCAGCATTTAATTTATTCTCTCTCTTGGTTTCTTCTGTATAAGTACTTTTTATATAGTTGGAATCATACTATGGAAATATATTAGCATTTATTTTTTTAAACCTATTTTATACGTGATTTTTCATGTTGCCATAAGCTTCATATTTATAAATTTTACTTGCTGTACAATGTCATATTGAGTTGATATAACATACTTTATTTAATTATTTATATATTCTTGGACAATGGGGATATCTTTAATTTCTTTACAGTTTTGTTGCATTCATATACCTTTCCTCTCTTTTCAATTACTTTCCAAAATAAAGTGTTAGGAGTGGTATTAATATATCCAAAGTATATAAAAGTTTTTGTGGTCCTTGCTACATTGCTTTCTGAAAGGGTTGTGTGAGTATCACTTTACTATAGCTTCCCAATTGTAGGTATTACAGTATTTTGAAAATTTATTAGTTTCTTTAGGTGGTATCACATTGATGTTTTGTTTTGTGTTTTGATTATTAGTGAAGATTATTTTTATCATTATCATCCTTTGAGTGGATCATTGGTTTATATCCTTTTTTATTTTGTGGTTCTCTTAAGTTGTAAATATTTGTATATTTACAAATATATTATTTTGCTACAAATATGTTCATGGTCTCCTAATATTTTTAACCAGTGAGTTTTACATGTTAACACAATCTATCACTATCACTAATACTCTTAACTAGGCTTTAAACGTAAACATTAAAATATTTGTGTGTGTTTTTGTTAGAAACTATCTTATTTGATAAAAATAATAAAGTACTTTTAATAAAAAATTAGTTGCATTATCTTATAAATATGAAATATTAATTTTGGGCTAGATAATTTGAGTAAATCACAACAAAATTTAACTAAATTTTGCCCTACCACTCCTCGTATAAAATAGATATATTCACAGTTAGTTTTATTCTACTTTTATTAGCAAATTTTCTGTTTTAAACCAATTCAGATAATTGACAATTCTAATCTTACACTTTTATTATTTATAATTCTTGTTCTCAAACTCTCAGAATCAATGAAAACTACTGATTTCAATATTCTCCAAAGAATAATTTACCTAAATAAAAGAGAGAAAAAGCAGAAAATCAAATACTGCGATACCAATAATCCTTAAGTAACATGTTTGAGTTGGTAAAGTTCAGAAGGATTCTTCATTTGGGAAGGAATATTCTTTTGATAAATGGTGAATTCATAAGCAAGCAAGAATTATCTTCTCCTTTTCTTCTCTTAACCCTTCAAACAACAAAAAAAGATGCTTTAAAAATTTGACACTCATGCAAATATTGCCCCTCACGTTTCAGAGCTTCCAGAACCATCAAATCCAATTGGAAGACATGCAAAACCGTATTTGCTTGCTACTGCAACTGGTACAGTGAACTAATTTTTCTGAGGTGATTGGCCCCTAACCTGAATTTCTCTTCAGCTGCCTCCATCAAATGGAGTTAGAGTCTTTTCCATTACTGCGAGGTTAATAGCATTTTCAGATTCTAATCTAGTCCCTGGAAAATTGTCTTTTTAAAAAATTAATCAATAATACTCATTTTTACATCAGTATGTCAAACAAAGCAGAGTCGACCATACCAGGCATTTCTGCCACTAACTGTCCTATCCAGTAGATATTTTTACACGACAAAAGTCAATAAATGCGCTGTGCTTGCAGCGTTGCCATTTGTTCATGCTTTTAATTCACCCTTGTGTTATAGCTAGCCTGGAACTCACAGGCAAAGACATTAAATTACCCTGAAGCAAATATTTTCAGGAAAAAGGCTTAAATACATTTTCATGTCGTCATCCTGACTTACTTTCCTTAGGGATACTGGACAAATGATCTCTGAAGACAATTTATGTGTACTGCTGCAAAATAAATACCCAATTAATGTAAAGTAACCTGGACGTGGCCTCATCACCGCAGACCTATTTAAATAAGAAATGGGGAAGAGTTGTTTTGAGGACTGAATTAGATAATCATATGAAATCACAAAGTCCAGTGTTGGTCACTTAACAAATACTAGATATTAATAATAATGAGCATTATTAATTATTGTTGCTTCCATATGTCAAATAACAATTATAAATTATAATTATAGGGTAATAGTAAGCATAACTGCTTCCATCTTTGGTTCTACAAACAGTAATACTGAGTGTGGCAATAGTAATGTAGATGCAAACCAAGAATAGGGTTGTTTCTTTTGGCACAGAGAATCAAGCTGGCCAGAAATAGACTAAACTGTTAATATAATCTCATGGAAGAGAGTCTTCATTAAACTGATTATGGAGTAGCATTTTTAGTTCAAGCAAATTGACGTTGAGCCCCTATTATGGGTCAGGTACTTTCTTATTTGGGGTGCAAAATGTAACTTTTAGTTCCTGTCTTTAAGGGCTGTAATGGAGTATGGGAGACAGACATGTAAGTTAATTACAGTGTGGTAAATGAACTATAATATGTGAAATACAGAAGGAACAAAATAGTTACTATTAGCAAGATCAGGAAAGGCTGTCTGGGAGAATATTCTAGTTGGACTTGGAAAGATGTAAAGTTAGGAAGCATGATTATGACAAGAGGCTATAGCTGTCTTTGAAAGATGTAAAAGTTAGGAAGCATGATTATGACAAGAGGATATAGCTGTGCAAAAACTTTGTGACCAGAAGAAACATGGTACTTGAGAGAAATTTAGGATGGCTGCAGTGATAAGTGTGAGATGGAGATGAGTGAAGAGAGATGAAGCTGGAATACTAAACAGAGGCCAGATTTTAAAAGGGTTTGTAACTTTGTAATGGAATTTGAATTTCATTAGAAGGTCAATGGGGACCCATTGAAAGTTTTGAAGCATGAGATAGACTTGATTGCTTATGCTTAAATTTTATAAAGAAGACTCTAACCAATGTCACCCCAATAAATTCAATAATTCTTTTGAAAAAAGACCCTAATTCTAAGCGTGAAGAAGGGATGGTAGAGAGGGAAAATGAAGGCAGGAATTTGTAGTTCTTGACTTTATTCACTGCTATAGAAAATTATGAAGCCAAATGTGATGGAAATTCCTACTTGTCAGTGGATTAATTGATCAATGGTTTGTGGCAACAGTAATATATTTTTTCCACATCTTTGGAGGATTACTTCTGAGTGCTCTCTTAGTAAGCCAGCCTCATGCTTTATTTTTATTTTCTGATTTCAAGAGGGGTGTTTAGGAAGCCACTAAGTGTCTGGGACAGAGATAATGAGGTCTTAGGTTCGGCCACAGCAGAAGTTTGAAGAGATCCTGAAGACAGAGGCTTAGGTGGCAAGAGGGATGGATGTGGAGCACGAAATGGGGAAGGAAAATGACACAGAGGAGCAGAAATGCGTTAACACAGTCAAATGTCTGAGAACAAAGCACAACTTATCAACCCACACACACATACAGAAAAATAACATTTTGTTGAAGGAGTTTATGTGATAATATAAATAATAGTAAACCTAAATGCCATTAAAGTGCATAGATATTCATTTTCAAAAACATATCATGTATGTGGACCATTCAAAGACATGAGGATAAGCGGATCATTTTCAAAAGGAAACCTGTCAGTAAAGAAAATCAGACCCTGGCTGGGTGGTTCAGTTCGTTGAAATGTTCTCTACAACAAAATTTTGCAAGTTTGATTCCCAGCAGGGCACATACCTAGGTTGGGTGTTCAATCTCCAGTTGGGGCCCATATGGGAGGCAACCTGTCAATGTTTTTCTCTCTCATTAATGTTTCTCTCTCGCTCTCTCTCTTCCTCTCCCTCTCTTTCTAAAATCAATTAAAAACATATTTTAAAAAAAGAAAGTAAGGTGATTTGCTGCTTGCCTTATTAAAAATAAAAAATATTTATTAAAGTCCTGGGTGGTGTGGCTCAGTTGGCTGACACCGTCCCATCCACCGAAAGGTCAGGGGCTCAGTTCCCAGTCAGGGCACATGCGGGGTTGCGGGCTTGATTCCCAGTCGGGGGCGAGCGGGAGGCAACCTATCGATGTTTTTCTCATCAGTGTTTTTCTCTTCCTCGTTGTCCCTTCCTCTCTCTCTAAAATCAATAAAAACATATTTTAAAAAGTATTTATTATAAACATGTATTTATTTTTGCCCAATATCTTATCTCACTTTCTTGGTATGCTTAATATAGAATCAAATTTGGGTAATAGAAGGCGTGGTGCTATAATGCTTTGCCACCCTCTGACTCCCTGCTCTTCATGCTTAGTTATGGAGAAGAGTTAAATTTCTTTGTTCAGTTAAAATGTGAGGATTGCTGTGAAGTGGTATGAGTTGTAAATCGGTTACTTAGCAAATAATTGTTTATATTTAAATTAAAAAGTTTCTGATGGGAGGAACTAATAAATAAAAGTAAGTGCTTTATAGGTAAAAAAGTAGACGGATGGCCCCTTTTGATTGGGAGAAAGGGGGACTGTTACAGAAAAAACAGTAAGCAGAATTGAGGTCTGTGAAGTGAACAGCATTGGTGGAGCCATTAGAGAGGTGAGGACCACCTCGTTTGCTTGGAGGCCTGTTTCTTAGACTGGGTAATGTGGAGAGATAATCCAGCAAGGGGGAGATTGTTTGATCTTAGGTGAAAGAATCCCATTTGGAAGTTTATAAGGTCAGGCTGAGCTCTGCTTGGATAGCGAATATTTAGTGAGGCAAGATATCAATAAGGTATCATAGGGTTCTAATTTGTTTTTAAAAAGTATATTTGATATTTGTTTAAATAATAGTTACATTGTATTTTGAAATAGTTTTCAAAAAGAAATTAGTTCTGATTAAAATACTACTAATCCATACTTTTAAACCCGTAAGGCAGTGGATGCAAAGAACCAGCAGTCTAGCATAGTAACCTGGAAAAGAGACTCATAGGTTCATTGAATGAATGAATGACAGCTTCTTACACATAAGCAAATTGAGGTGTTTGGCTGCTAAGACTACAGTACTGAGCACTACTCCCATCTAGTGGCAATCTACCTGGAGTGCATGGGTAATTAAAAAGGCAATGAAAACACGCCCCTCTGGAAGGGAATAACATGTACTTTCACCTCTTGTAGAGTACCTCTTGCCTACATTAAATTATACCTTTAACGTTATTGAACTTACTTAAGGAAGCATCCCTATAAAACCCAGTTCCAAATTTTCTACGAAAATGTGTTTGAAGATTTTGTTCATGACATATATGAGTCAGTGTAGCTTAATTGAAGCTATAACCTTTTATTTAAGAAAATTGTGCCTGCAAGTGAAAGAAATAGATCATTTACAGATTAAAAAATATAAATTAGTAATAAACACTTGGACAAGTTTTCAACCTCATTAGTAGCAAATAAATGCACATTAAGATACTATTTCTCCCTGTTAAATAGCTGATTTTAAAAAAACAACACAATACTCTACTGATAAGGGAAGAAATGAAGGAGCACCTTCAACAATTCTTGGTGGGAGAGTAAGGTGAAAGAATAATTTTCTTTTGCTTAATTTTTTAACTTTTTATTTGCACATAATTTTACACTTATAGAAGAGTTGCAAGATTGTGATTTGTACAAAGAACAGTTATATAAATTTTACCCAGATTCATCTATTGTTATTATTCTACACTATTTGCTTTAAAATTATCTTGCGGAACTATTTGAGGCTAATGAACAAAAATCATGACCCTTGAGACCTGAAACTTGAGTGTATTTCCTAAGAAGAGGGATATTCTTTTACATAGTCACAGGGCAGTTACCAGTGTTAGTGACTTTAACATTCATGCAATAATTTTCATCTTAGAATACAGTCTAAGATCAGGTATTTTTACTTTTATATCTCTTTAGTCTCCTTTAATCTGGAATGCTTCCATAGTCTTATTTTGTCTTTTATGACCTTGATATCTTTAAAAATATAGACTATCCTCTTTTTTTGATAGAACATTCCACAATTTGTGTTTAATGATCCTCATTATTAGATTCTATTTATACTCTCAGTTGAAATTTTCTTTTTAATGTGGTCTGTACTCCTTTCTTAGACTGTCACATCTAAGGGCATATGATTTCCACCTGACCCTTATTGATAACTTTAATTTTGTTTACCTGTGTAGGGCAGTCTCATTTCTTCATTGCGTAATTATTTTCTCTGTGGAGAAACACTTTAAGACTATACAGATATTTTACTTCGCATAAAAATTCCCCTGAGATTTAGCAACCATTGATGATTCTGCCTATTCCAGTCTCTACTACTCTGCACTGTGATGGCTGTAAAATGCTAGTTTTCAATGCCGGGAACTCCCTCACATTTATCAGTTGACCCTCAACATTCCACTGTAAGCAAAGCACTTCCTTCTTTACCCTTCATTTACTGTATAGACTCATTAGTTCCTATTTTTAAAAATGGTTTATCATTCATTATGGTACTTATTGTCCCAGATTTGACCAGTGGAAGCCTCTTCAAGGTGAATTTTCTTTTCTGGGAAAGAAAAATAAGGAACAATACATACATGTGATCTTTTGCACTTTTTTAAGCCTAGCGATATTTTCAGGAAAGCATTCAGTATCAGTTCATAGTAATCTTCCTCATTCTCTTGACAGCCACATAGCACTCTATTTGGAACAACTGTCTCCAGTTGTCTCTAATAAAAAAGCATATAAAGAATCTTAAAAATGTTTACACCCACTGGCCAAATAATTGCAAATTTAGTAATGTCTCTTAAAGAAAATTTTCAGAGATGCAGATAAAGGTTAATGCACAAAGGTGTTTAATAAAGCATTATTTATAATGGTAAAAATTTATAAATAATCTAAATAACTTACATTAAAGGAATGGTTAATATAATATATCCCCATAATAAAACTTTATGCAGCCGTTAAAAAAGTTTGTGCCTTAACTTAATGTCACATTAACTGAAACACATAGATCTCAAAATTATATGCTTTGATCTCATTCATGTAAAATGCACAGGAAAGAGTTTGGAAGGAAATATATTGACGTGATAAAATATGGCTGCTTCTGAGGGTAGGATTTGGGATGTTTCATTTTCTTCTGTTTTATATTTTTTGTACTGTCCAAGTTATCTTCAGTGAACACATAATCTTATTATTTTCAAAAAAGTTGAAATGAGTAATCTAGCATTAAAGATGCTTTTCTTCCTTAGGAATTGGAATGCCTCTTCACTGGAGTTCATTGTGGGTCTTTATTATGTTGTGTGTTGCATTTCTCTTTTAGCCCTGGGTGCCAGGAACCGGGTTTGAAGGTCAGTCACAACAACTTGTGAAACTTGAGTTTCCTTTTACTCTTTTTCTTGATATTTTATGTCTGTTTTCTTTTTCTTTTTTCTTAATCCTCACTTGAGGACATTTTTTCCATTGTTTTTCAGAGAGAAAAGAAACACTGGGAGAGAGAGAAAGAGACACATCAATTGGTTGCCTCCTGCATGCGCCCAGACCAGGGCAAGCCTGCAACAGAGGTAAGCGCCCTTGGCCGGAATCAAACCCGGGACCCTTCAGTCTGTGGGCTGATGCTCTAACCACTGAGCAAAACCAGTTATGGCTATGTCTGATTTCTTAACCTTATTATAATGTCCTTTACTACTACAAACTGTCTCAAATCCTTTTTTTAAAAAATTAGATTTATTGGGGTGACAATGGTTAATAGGAACATATGGGTTTCAGGTGTGAGTTTCAAATACAAGATCTGTGTATTGCTCTGTGTGAGCACCACCCAAAGTCAGAGTAAAATAAAAGAATATAATGGAATTCCTGCACAACACTTGTTCAAAAACTGCTGACGTAGACATTATGGATACATAATAGATTTAGTTTGAATATTTAAAATGTTTTATTGCTTACCACAGCAATCAATTTCTAGACTTCTCTGATAGTCAGTTGGTGGGGGTAGGGAGGACTTTACCCAGATCTCTCTGTGTTTTACAGACAAATTGAAAGAAGAGAGAGATAAGGAAAGATAAAATCCATAATACTGAGTTGATAATGTATAAAATGTACTCAAAATCAGATTAAAATTGTACCTTAAAAAGTTACATAATATTTTCGAAATAGAGAATGTCCCCTTCCAGGGTGGAACCTGCTTTCACTTGGTACTTCTGTTCTCAGTCGTTCAACCCTGCTCATGTCAAATATGTGCTCTGTGACCACTCTGCTTTTCCCTACCTAATATTTAGGGATCATCTAACCCAAATCTTCCATGTTCTCATTTAAGCCAATTCTTTGTGGTGTTGGCCTCTGAGGACATGTAGAACAACTGTCTAATTTCCATGAAGTGTTAACACTTTCTTAAAAAGGAAGAGAATTGTTAAATCCAACTCCTCTTTCCCTATCCTGCTCTTTTTCAGAATAAATTTGAATGAAAGATAATGGGTCCTTTTATGTCATTGTAGGGAAATAAGCACTAAGTAAAGTGCAGGACCTTGAGAAATCACTGAGTTTTTCCCCTCAGTCCACACAATTTCTGACACAAGAGAATGTCACCTATTACTAAAAAAAGAGAAAAAAAATCAATTTAATTTTTAGAGTCATCATTTTTATAGTAATAATTTATTTAAAAACTCTTGCAATAGTTCTCCCTCCCTCTCCCTCTTTCATGCTTTATGCTTCAACTTGAGCTTTTGAGACAGAAAGAAGCAGAATTTACATAACTGAATTCACCTGACAACTCTTATTAAGCTTCTTTTGATGTTTTCCCATCATCTATTATAAAAAGCCTGATTCTTTTAACATTTCTCCTACAGATGCTATTTTCCAACCAGTTAACCATATTTGTAGCTTGCCTACGAATCATTTCCAAATTGTTCACATGATACCTTTGCTACGCATCTAAAACAAGACACTGTACTATGAGCATCAAGCCAGTGCGGTAAATAAATGAAACTATCTCTTTACACATTCTGTTCTCTTTCTTTTACTCAGTTTTCTTCTGGACTTGGTTTTATGAAAATTCTACTTTATTACAAATTTTTGTTTAAGCGTGCTAATCAACCTAAGGTCACAAATAATCACCCTCCAGACTAGTAATCATCATCTAGCATCAAGAGGGGAAAGATCATATTTGTTTTGCTAATCATTATATCACAGTACTTGACACACAGAAGACATTTAATATTTGTAAACTGACTGAATGGATGAAATTTTATGCAGCATTTCATGATTTGCAATACAATGTTTTAAAACAGCATTTTATTTAATTTTTAAAGCTATTTGTAAGGTAATCTGTCCTAGACTGCCCCTGACCAAGAAGTAGTGGAGCCAATTCTTTACCTACCATGCTGTTTTGTATAGAGGTGACATAGTCTCTTGGGAGGTAGCATAATCTCAAGTTACAGAACAGCTGGGTAACGCTAAGTGTCACTGTGTAGCAGTCCAAGCCAGGTCCATGGGACTTTAGAATATGGTATGGGACTTTAAGCAAAATTATTTTCTTGTGCAAGTTGGTTTTTTTGTAATAAACTGATGTCTCTGAGCCTTGATTTCCTTATTTGCATAGTGATAATTGTGAAACCTATTAACTAACACGGAGTTGATGTCTTGAGCGTAAGGATGTCTTGTGCATGAGTTTGAAAGCACTCTGTAGACTGTCCAGTGCAGCCCCTGTTTAGGGCGATGGTACTGGCATCATTGCACCACTTAGTATGTGGCTAACCCATGGTTTCACGGAGAAATTCTCTTCTTACCCATAGGAGGTACTCTATAGCTTATCAATAAATATGACCTAGTCTCTATGTCCAGTTTTAAAAACCTCTCTATATTTGACCCCTTTGTCTTACAGGCTGTCACTTTCATCACCAAAATGCAGACGTAAGTTCCACCCTGCTTCATTATCCCTATTGATTAAAACAAGAAGACAAAAAGCTTGCGTTGCTTTAGGTGAGGTTCCTGTTAGGCCATGGGCTTTTAAATATAAATATCATATTTAGTAGGTATTTGCTAATGCTAGTGCATTCAGTGTTGTTTGTTTCTAGGTATATTTCAAGGTGTGAATTATCATCTGTAAATTCCTAACAGTTTAGGTCTTTTTTTCTATGTGGTCAACTCAGAGTAGCTACAGCACCGTGGAAATTAATTCTGAGGTTCATTACTGGGTGACAAGAAGACTTGTGGAGTTTGGTGGAGGCCTTAATTATTGTTGGCAGGGAAATCCAACCTATTGAGTTTGGGAGCATCTTTGAAAGTGTTGCTTAGTGTTGTAATATATGCTGATGGCTGTTGCTGCTGCGCTTTGTGTTTTTTAGCTAAATTTTTAATGTTTGCATTTGTACCTTCAGGCAATTTAATTATGAAATATGTAAATTGATAAGTTTAAAAGGACACAAAAATTAAAAAAATATATATATATACATATATAAACAAATGAACTCCCTTCCACACAAAACTTAAGTGAAAATAACAACAAACTAGAATTTTGAAATGACCTTTTATAGGCTACTCTGAAGAGTTACCTATTCTCTCATTGGGGTTATTTATCTTTAACATTAGAGAATTGATTTTTTTAGGAGTATGTACTCCCCTCTCATCTCAAAATCACTGGCTAGCAAGCCACTATTCCTTACTAAGTTGTCTCTCAGTTGTGTTGGAGTAGAAAAGACATTTGAGAACAAGTGATTTAAGGTAAATAGGAGAGTACTATTTTATCAAATGCAGTCTCTTTTCTGGGATGCCAGAGGGAGAGAGAAGAAAAGGTAGAAAACTGCTGTAAAAGAAATGTAGCTTCAGGTGGAATATAGTACATTTAAAAGAAATGTAACTAAAGAAAACTGAGGGCATTATGCTAAGTGAAATAAGTCAAACAGAGAAAGACAAATACCAATGATCTCATTTATATGTAGAATCTAAAAACCAACCAACTAAACAAAAAAAAAAACCCCACAAAAAACAAAAAACACCACCACCACCCCGGAGCTCTGGATACAGAGAACAGATTGGTGGTTGGAGGGTGGCTGAGTTGAATGAAGGGGGTTGAAATGTACAAACTTCCAAGTATAAATAGATTAAGTCATGGGGATGTAATGTACAGCCTGGTGACTATAGTTAATAATACCATATTGCATATTTTAAAGTTTCTAAGTGAATATATCCTACAAGTTCTTATCACAAGAAAAAGGTTTTGCAAGCATATATGGTGTGAATGTCGACTAGACCTATTGCGTTGATCATTTCTCAATATATACAAATAGAATCCTTATGTTGTACACCTGCAGCTAATATAAACTTACACCTTAAGTATACCTTAATAAAAAATAAAACTTTGACTTAAAAATATTATTAATATTCTTAGTGAAAAGCTCTATTCAAACTAGTAAGCTTCTAAATATTTTGGATATTTCAGTTAATGATAAGGGTAAAATTTTCTTTTATATAATCTTAAAAAAGAACTTGTTTAAGCAAAGCAGTGGTTGAAACAATGTAGAATAGTTAGAAAACATAAAAATCTTTGGAAGTATTTAGTTATGAAAAAACAAGAAAATGGCAATGTATATGAGATTAGCTTTATTTAGAAGGAAATACAGAATATCTTCATATGTAACAGATACATTACATTAAGGCAAGTATTATATATATATATACATATATTATGCATATTATACATGCATTGTTACTTATTTTATGTGTTTTCTAAAAGAATACATTGAAGTCTAAAAAAATAAGCTCTTAGTGATTCTACAAATAAAGAAATTAAGTGATTTATTAAACCTTAAAAATACTATCTACCTTAGAAACAAAGTGTGCAACCTCAACTTAAATGTGCAAACCCAGACACTGTGGATGGCCCTTCACAGTATTTTGATGAGCAGAATCTTTAATTGATGTTCACTAAAGCAAGAGATTGTTCCACTTTTGGCTCACAGCTCTTAAACAGTCTGCAAAAGTGTTGGCTGTGACCCAAGAATTTTCATTGAACTGCCAGTTCATGTGTAAGAGGTCCTTATGTTTGCCCTTTAATGCCCCTGGGATTTAGAGAAAGACAGAGAAAGCCTGGCTTAATCACTAGGCCTGCAGCAGGGCCACAGATCAGAAGAGCAGATCTTTCTCTGCTGCTCTGATGTTCACAGTTTCTTCTGAGATGCCTAGGTTCCCAGAGGTGTTTTCTTCAGTTTAAGCTGGTTTGGGTCTCACTGAGCAATTATTGTCCTTTTCCTCTAGGATCTTCTTCAACTTAGAAGAAAATGCTCTGCTTAGCAGGTAAACTGCTTCCCCTCATTATTTCATTACCATGCAAAAAAACCCCCAACTTCTTAAAATTCTTTGACCAAATTTTGCTCCTGACAGTAGACTCTTTAGTGACTGTTGCTTCACCACAGGGTGGGTGCTGGCTTTCTCATGCATCGTATTTCTTCTGAGAGTCATAATTTCCATGACTAGTTACACACACAGGTTAATCATGTCTTCAACTTTCACCAAAGTTCTATCTATCATTTGGCGAATGAGGTTTTCACTGTTGGAACACTCACTTATGATGGATTTACCAACCCCCAGATGGGACCCCCTTTTGCGATGTCACATTCTACACTCTACCCTTTAAATTTATTCTATGTTTCTATTATCAGACAACAATCACCTCTAAGAATTCACATTTTTATTCTATTCTATTTGATATTTGATGGCCAATTTACAAAAAGAAGCAAAGCTAAAATGAACTGATCACTCACGAACATTACTGTACTTGCAATAAGTTGAGAGCAACACAGTCAAATACTGAGGGAGGTGGAGATCTAGGCGTACTTGCTATCCAAATAGCTCACTCTTGTCTGCCAGAGATCAGACCCCTGCTTCTGTCAAATCATGAAGGATTCTGCATTCTGGATCTATAGGCTTGATTGTAAATTGTTGAAATCTACCATGAAAGATAAACTTTGGTTGGCCCAGTTCCAGGTATTATAAATGTTCTGCAGAACAATGAAATTGTATTTCAAGATTTTTATACAATTTTCTTCAATTACTGATTTAAGTTAGTAATTCTTGACACTAAATTCCAACATGTGGTGAAGGCAATACCTAAGTTATAGGTGCCTTTGGTCTATGCACAATTCAACCTGACTTTTCTTAAATTTTGTGTTTTATTTGGGATTGGGAGCTCCTAGAAGATGAGAAACATGATCTTTGTGTAATTGAGGTGTATTTTTTTCTGCTTGCATTCGTCCCGTAGAAATATGATAAATAATCATGCTGTGATGATGGTCTGTGAGTTGGATAATACCCTTAAAAGTGCATTTTCCAGCTCTCTAACTGGCAACTGGTAATATATAGCTTTGTGATAATCTTTTGAATGGTCATCATTTAACTCTTATCAATTTATCTTATTTTCCAAATATCCTCTTACCAACATTGTTTATACTACTAAGTCATTAGTTTTTTTGAGTAAATATATAATTAAACTTTGATCTCAGCCTTAGATAAAATTGCTTCAAAATATTTTTTTTCAAACCTTGACTTATACTTTTTATTGACAATATCACTAAAAAATTATTTTCTCATTTGGATTAAGTGCTAATTCTTTTTGATGGGTTTGTTTCTAGTTATATTTTTAAAAGTACTGTGAAAGGCATTATAAAATATCTAATATAGTAGTATATATACCTAATTTTAAAACATTTAAATGCCTTTCCACATTTAGTGACTAATTAAAGTCCAGGTTTTAGGTGGAACTTGGCTCATGAATAGTTTTTGCTTGAACAGCACCTGATATACCTCCTTTCATTTGATTTTTACATGGTGTATATCTTTTAAAATGAACTATCCAATATAAATATAAATTTTGTCTAACATCTAAATTGAGTTAATTCATTACAGTTCAATAAATCCTCAAATATGAAAAGGGTAATTCATTTAAAAATGATTGCTGCTTTCTCTGCTTTTTATGTTTAAAGCTAAAAGAGGTAAGCTTAAATTCTACTCATAAAAGTGCCCTTTTTGATGTGTCTCATACACTTATCTGCATCTCAGATCCTTTTACTGTCTATAGAAAATGTATTGACATCACCTAATGTTGGAATTTGAGTTACTTGGAAAGTCTGCCTATTGATAGTTTATAAACACCACTTGCATTTTGCCTAAAGGTGCATAATGTATGTTTTTCTTCCTAAAACCTAATTTATAGAAAGGCATGGCAACTTAATTTCAGTAGTGATCATTTAGGGCTATAGCTTCTGAATATAAATCAGAAAATAATTGGTTAGTCTCCTGAAGTTATAGCATTACCATTCACCTGAGAATGAGAAGGTTTGGGAGATTCCCCCCCCCTCCATAGACTTAACCTAACATTTTCTGTTTATCATCTTCTTCATTATATATTTGTTTGTGTGCTGTTGAGGGAGCACAATTTCTGAGGCCAAAAAATAAGGTGTATAATAATATATTTATTTGATGATGATGATGATAGCTAACCTTGCGTGCCTATTGCATGCTAGGCATTGTTCTAAGCACTTTATAGGTATTAAATTACTGATGCTTTACAAGAACCCAATGAAGTAGGTATTATTATTACCTTCAATTTATAGGTAAGAATACTGGGTCTCAGAGAGGTTAGTTAAGTTGCCTAAGGTCACATATCTGCTAAATGATAGAGCCAGGATTCAAACCCAGAATGTCTGGCTCATTGCTTGATTTTTTAAACACTGTTTTATACATGTATATATTGTGTGTATATCTACAATAAGCTAAATTAACAGAAGACCATCAATGAGAATCTCCAAATAACCAAAATAATATTGAACCCAATTAACTTTCAAGAAAATAGGAAGGTTAGTTTGAATTGGTGATTTAGTGAAAGAAACTTTAATGATTGTGTGCTTAGACTGAACATCAAGCCTAATGGTATCATGAATGTGGTCTTGGAGTCAGAATATATGTTTGGAATCTAGCTTTGTCACTGGTTGAGGTTATATTTTGGGAAGTCATGTAACCCTTCAAACCCCCAGTTCCCTCATCTGTAAAATGGGAATGAGAGCTCTTATTTATTTCTGATAGATTTCTTTTGAGGGCCAAGTGAGATAGCCTTTGTGAAAGGTCTTTACAAATTGTATTTCACCCTACATTGTAACCATAAAAATGATCAGTAATAATAATGATATTGATACAAAATTCTAAGATACAAGGTGGCCAGAGATAGAGATTGGCTTATAGGTGGCATATAACTCTCCAAAAGCAGGATTGATACCTGCCTCTGACATTGCCTAGTACCAGCTCTTCCCTACCCTCAAATGCTTTGGACTCTTATACCACTCTCTCATTAACCAAAACTACCCCTACTTTTGTTCCTCTGTGTTCCCAAGCTTGCTGGTAGCTTTGCTTATAGCTTGCAGGGACTGCAAACTCAACATGTTTAAAGATGAAGTCAAGGTTCATAGCTAGTAAGCAGCAGAGGTGGGGGTGGGAGGGGCTGGTCAGGTCACAGGGTGAGGGAGAGGACAGCCACCTACACTCCTTCTTGGAGCTCTCCAGGTGAGACAAGGGCAGGAGGCTACACAAGTAGCAGGAGGTAAGCTCAGTGGCGCTATCTGTTGTCCAGAGCCACTCCTGCAGTCTGGGAATGGACCTGTGCTCAGCACCAGGAGCAGTCTGGTAGGCCAGTTAGGCCCCTCATCAGTAGCAGCATCAGCGCAGAATGGACTGTAGACGGCTGCCAGGCAGAGCCCAAGGTCTTTTTGAGTGTCTTTAAATTGTAAGTTCAATTTCCTTCATAGTTACAGGGTGATTCATTTTACCTATTTCTTTTGGGTGAGTTGCGATAATTTGTATTTTTCAAAGAAATGGTCCATCTTGTCTCAGTTTTCAAGTTTATGTTTATAGAGCTGTTTGTAAATATTCTCTTATTATTCTTTTGATGTCTTTAGGATCTGCAGTGATATCCCTTATTTTGCTACTGATATTGACAATTTATGTACTTTCTCTTTTTTTCTTTGTTTTGCTAGAGGTTTGCTAATTTTATTAATTTTTCCCCCCCAAAGAACTAGTTCTTTGTTTCATTGATTTTCTATATTATGTTGCTTTCAATTGCATTGATTTCTGCTCTTATTTTTATTATTTTCTTCTGGCTTTGAGTGTATGTTGCTTTTTATAAGTTCTAGAAGTAGGAGCTTAGATTACTGACTTGAGACTTTTCATCTTTCCATATATATATGTGTGTATACACATATATATATATGGAAAGATGAAAAGTCTCAAGTATATATATATATACACACACACACATATATATCTATATATATACACACACACACACACACACACACACACACACACATATATATTTAATTTGTTGGTGCTACTAATTTTCCTCTCAATACTATTCTAGCTGTGTCCCAGAAATTTTCATATGTTGTATTTTTATTTAGGTTAATATATATTTTAATTTCCCTTGAAATTTCCTCTTTGAACCATAGATTTTTTAGAAGCGTGTTGTTTAGTTTTCAAATGTTTGTAATTTTTTTTCTATTATCCTTTGATTATTGTTTTCTAGTTTGATTCTGTTGTAGTTGCAGGACACACTTTGTATGTTTTCAATTCCACTTGTTCACTTGGTCATGGTGTATAATTCCTTTTATGTGTTGCTAGATTCAGTTTGCTAATATTTTGTTCAGGATTTTTCCATTCATATTCATAAAATATATTGGTCTGTAGTTATTTTTTTAAAAAATATATCTTTATTGATTTCAGAGAGAGGAAAGGAGAGGGAAAGAGAGAGAGAAATATCAGTGATGAGAGAGTCATTGATCGGCTGCCTCCTGCACGCCCCCGACTGGGGATCGAGCCCGCAACCCGGGCACGTGCCCTGACCGGGAATCGAACCCCGATCGCCTGGATCCTAGGTCGATGCTCAACTGCTGAGCCACGCCAGCTGGGCAGTCTGTAGTTATTTATCTTCCATCTGGTGACACTCATTATGCACACTGATGGTAGCAGATTCCAGTCTTTGACAGTATTTATTGCCTTGTAACTTTATATCACCTTATGTACTTTGCTTGATTAATGGTCTTTCTCTTACACTCTGAAGTCAGGGACCATGTCAATTTTTGTTAGCAGGATAATACTGGCTTCATAGAACCAGTTGGGAAGTGTTCTTTATGGTTATAATTTTTAGAACAGTTTGTGAAAAATTGTCATTAATTCTTTAAATGTATGGTAGAATTCAAAATAAAGCCATCTGGGCCTGAGAGTTTCTTTGAGATTAGGTTTTTGATTACTAATTCAGTCTCTTTATTTGTTATAGGTCTACTCAGACTGTGTATTTCTTCTTGGATCTGTTTCAGTAATTGTTTCTATTTTGGGATTGAATATTTCATCTAAATTGTCTCATTTGTTGGAATAGTTGTTCATAGTACTTCTTTATAATGCTTTTTGTTTCTGTAAGGTTGGTTTTAATGTCCTCTCATTTCTAATTCTAGCAATTTGAATTTTCTCTTTATTTTGGTCAATTTAGTTAAAATATTGTAAATCTTCTTAATGTTTAAAGAGAACCAGCTTTTTGGTTTAACTGATGTTTTCTGTTGTTTTTCTACTCTCTATTTCATTAATTTCCATTTGATCTTTATTATTTTCTTTTCTTTTTTTTTTTTTTTTTTTTGCTTAGTTTCAGTATATTTTGTGTTTATTTTTCTACTATCTCTAGGTGGAAGGTTAGGTTATTGTTTTGAGAGCTTCTTTAATAGAGTCATTTACAGGTGTAAACTTCTCTCTAAGCTCTGCTTTAGCTCCATTTCATAAGATTTGTTATGTAGTGTATTGATTTTCATTCATTTCAAAATATTTTGTAATTTCCCTTTTGGTTCCTTTTTTTACCCACAGGTTATTTGGGAATGTGTTGTTTAATCGCTACATGTTTGTGAATTTTCCAAATATCTTTCTGTTACTGATTTCTAATTTTGTTCCATTGTGGTAGAAGAACATACTTTATATGATTTCTGTTCTTTTAAATTTACTGCCATTTATATTGTGGCCTAGTATATGGTCTGTCCTGGAGAATGTTGTATGTATACTTGATAAGAATTTATATTCTGCTCTATTAATTTTATGCAGCTGCTATAACCAATTACCATATACTTGGTGTCTTAAAGCAAGATAAATTTATTCCCTTACAATTCTGGAGACCAGAAGTTTGAAATCAGTTTTACTGGGCTGAAATCAAGGTATTGCCATATTTGCGCTTCCTCTGGGGACTCTAGGGAGATTTTCGACTCTTTCAACCCCTGGTTGAATTTCTTAGTCTGTGACTGCATCACTCCAAGATCTGCCACTGTGGTCACATTCAGATTCAGAAATTTCTATCATTCTATCTTCTACTTCCCTGAATCTTTCCTTTGTCCCTTACATTCTGAATCCATCTGAGCTTTTTTATTTCAGCTTTTATATTTTTCAGTTATAAAATTCCCTTTTGATTTTGTTATATCTTCTATTTCTTTGCTGACATTTTTTCCATTTGTTTTCAAAATGTTTTTAATTGCTTATTGAAAGATTTTTGTCAAGGCTACTTTAAAATCTTTGTTATTTAATTTAATTTTAATATCTTTATCTCAGTGTTGGTATCTATTGATTGTCCCCCCCTTTTTTTCCCCATTCGATTTGACATCTTTCCTGTTCTTAGGGACAAATTTTTTGTTGTAGAGTTTGGAGCTGCATAAAGTGATTATTACCTAAACGTTTTGTCTTGTTTGACTGCCCCTTTCTTGGTCACTTTCCTAGAGAGAACAGGCTTTTGTTGGGACATTTTGGTCTGCATCTGTTTGCTTCCCAAGTTTCCAGCTTCTTCACCTTCAAGTCTGGTACATATGAGGCAAAAAGGAAACCCCAGGAACTCACAACCACAAGGTCCCTAGGAGTCTGCCATCTCCTCTCTATCTTTTGGTCTTATATTTGTTATCTGTATATAGCATGTCCAGGGTTTTCAGTTGTACATAGCAGGAGGAATAGGGAAATATACATTTGCTGCATCTTGCCAGAAATGAAAGTACTATACATTTATTTAAACTTTTAATTATTTACTGTTTTTCCTTATAATGAAAAATTTCAAATATCTGTTCAAAAAGGGAGAAGATAGTGTAATGAACTCCATATGTTTTATCACATAGCTTCAACAACAACCAATATTATTTTTGTTTTATTTTATTTTTTTCCTCTGAAGATACTTTTTTTGGCAGGTTAGGATAGTATAAATCAAATTTTATTCAACTCTAACTTAAGTTTTATATTATAGTCGTTGGCTCTTCATTAAATTGTTACTTAATATTACTTTGCACAAAGATTCATTTATTCTTTTCCTTGAGATGTTTGTAAATATCATTAATTAAAACTGATTACACATATAATATCTGAGCTACTAAAGTGCTGTTATATATGCTTATTGGATATAACATGATGGGGCTTTTGGTGACTTCAAATAAATGTAGTCAATTTAATGTTTACTCTAATATTTAAAATGTAGAAATGAACATGTTGTCATTGTTTAAATGACTTAGAACATTGGTTTGGGGAAGACTTTAATGCAGAATTATGAACTTGAATTTATGAATTATCTGCCTAGCCCTGTGTACTAGACATAAGGATGAATGCAGAATTTTAAAAAATTACCTAACTAGCAAAATTTGGAGGCAACTATGATCTGTACTAAGTAATAATTTTGGTAAGTTGCTAATTTATTGTATGAAGCATAATTTAGTTTTCAGAATGTGAAATGCAAAATCTGATTCAACAAAAACCAAACACTCTGAAGAGGAATAACCATAAAGCATTGTTCTCTTCTGCCACTGATCTCACTGAAGAGACTTGCTATAGTCTCAAAATCCGACACTGTTTTCTTCTTTCTGAAGAGAAAATACTAAGCAGTTTAGTTCAAAAATAAGTAAAAAAAAAAAAAAAAAAGTATATTTTTGATGACATAACCCCTATGGGTAAGTGTAGCTTTAGTTATAGTAAACCCTAAGGGTAAATGGCTGCCCATCCAAATTGAGTCTAAAATCTGTACTGGTATCTGAAAAGTATTTATTCCTACAATAATGTTAGCTCTGTGTATGTGCTGGGAATTGTGAAACCAGCGTTTTAAAAGAGTTGACACACATTACACTAGTCTTCTGCCCTGAAGGTTTTTGGTCTAAAAATACAAATATGGAAGAGTTGCCTGTTTTAATGGAGAACTAATATAACCTCTACCTATTTCTGCTTTCTTTTTTATTTATTTATTTATTAAAAGCAATTTAAAGACTTTTTATTGGTTTTTAGAGAGAGGAAGGGAGAGGGAGAGAGAGAAACATTGATATGAGAGTGACACATCAGCAGCTGCCTCCTGCATGATCCCATCAAGCCCACAACCACTCCACCACACCCTGCAACCTGGCTGTGCCCTGACCTGGAATCAAACCTGCAGCTCCTTGATGCCCAGGACAATGCCCAACCAATTGAGCCACACCGACCAGAGCTATTCCTGCGTTCTTGGTTGTTCTTGTCCTTTGCTTACAGTGACACATTCTAGAAGATTAAAGGTGTAGGTTTTTTTAAAAAAATGAAATCTATAGTTAAACTGATAAAAATATGTTTATAGGGTTCTCTTAGTGTAAGGTTCTTGAAATAATTGAAGGTTTTCTCTCCCCCCTTGTTATTCTGTAGAAATCTATTGTTTTATTAGTAGGTGTTAGTTCTTAGAGTTACTTCTTTAAGTTAGTTATTTCTGCTCCTGTGTATTCATAGTTCTCTTTGTTATGTTCATATTTAGCAGTTCTGGTTCATTATATAAAAGGAGAAGCTCATTTTCCTAGTGAGATTTGTAAACACTCTGGAATTTAAGGGCTGCGTTATCTTTGCATCCTTAGCATGTAGCACAGTGATGGGCATATAATGAGCTTTGCCACATCCAGGTTTCAAATTTGAGATACGATGATTTGAATTGAGCAAGGGGTAGGACTTGTGGTTACTGGGATGGGTGGGAGGGATGGAGAGTGCAATAGAGGAAGGAGGAGAGGGAGGTTGCAAAGGTCAGAGATAGAGTGGATGCTTAAAAAAGTTGATCTAAACCAGTGTCTGCATTCATGAATTTTGGCTTTCAATAATCCTTTCATCGCCAAGCAAAACAAAACACATAGAATGTCCTAACATGAAAATTCTTTTCAATTAATTTCTCATTGTCAACTGTAGTCCTCTCCCAGCTGGACACCTGTTTTGAAAGTAGTAACTATGAATATAGATTAAATGTGAGTGAAAGTCAACCTCCTAGAGGCCCATCCTACAGGACTGATGCCAGAGTCCTTCTGAGGCGTCTCTTTCTCCTTTCTAAGATTTCTGCTCTTGCTATTTTCTGTCTTCTGAGCAGGGGTTCAGTGGGTTTGTTGTTCCCTCCCTATTCACAGCTGTAGCATCCAGAGCACAGCAGAGAGACAGTGTCTATAGCTACTTAAGCAGTGGCCAAACCCAGCTTTTGACCTGATTAAGGAAGTGTACTGATGTACTTGATGAGAGAAGGAAGCCATGTTTTTCTTTAACCTCTATAACAGGGAGCTTTAGTAAATCAGTTTTACCTTTCATCCTTTCTATTCTTAATTTTCTATTAAATCTCAAGTGTAACAAACCTGCTGTGGTTTTGTGGGACTTTGAAATTAAGCTTAAAGGAAAAAAATTAAAAGAAATGTTATGTGGAAAGTTACTCATCTTTACTTTAGAAGCCTCAGATGACTTGACTGTTTCAACAGGATTTTCTTTCAATATTATCCTATTTAGAAGGGCTAAAAGAATGTTCTCTGGTATCCCAAGTTGATTGAACCATATGTAACCAAGGGACAGCTCTGTGCCATGACAAGTATTTATTGGATGCTAACACATGCCAGGAACAATGCTTGGTGGCACTGGGGAGACAAATAGGAATGCGTCTTAACCTTAAAGACCTCACAGCAAGGCCAGGAAAAATATGCCAAAAAATAAGTGCCAGAATAATGGAAGGGGGCAAGTTAGAGTAGGACTGCAACAGGAGGAGCTATTGCTTCTTTCTGATGTAGGCAATCAGGGCAGGCTTCATAGTGTGTATCACGTTAGAACTGGACAATAGAGAGACTGGGAGGCAGTGATTCCATTGGAAGCACCCTGGAGGCCTGGAGAGGGCAATGATTGCTGACATAGCCTGAAGGATTTGTTAGGCATCTTCTTAGAAATATTCTAGCACCCAGAACTGATTTCTCACACCTACTTTTCATATCCAGAGGTTGATTTTAGATCCCCAGAGCCAACCTGCTGTGTGGTTTCGGTTGGGAACTCCCTTAAATTAATAATACATCTCATTGAACTGTTCTCTTCATGTAGGATCATTCTATTGCAACTATGCCACATAGGGGACATTGGAGAACACAAGTGGAAGCTAATATTTCTCTTTTCTCTGCTTCTGGACAGTTCTGAGTTGATCTGGGATAGCAAGCAGGCGAAAAGCATTATGAGTAAAGTGATACAGTGCAAGTGTAACAGTGACCTGAGGGGATATACGTCCTTATGTTGAGGAAGTGCTTTTAGGCCTTACCAAAAAAAAATATAAGCAATAATATTTACATATTATTAAATATAATAATATAATTAATATATTTTTATATTAAAGAAAAATCTCTTTTTTTCCTCTTAATAAGCTCACCTAGCACAGTGCTTAACACATACTATGCTGCAAGAAATATTACAGAGTGACTAGCTTGGATATTCTACTTTTCACTAATAGTGTGAAAGCTTTTATTTTTAAGTAAATCTAAAGGCTGTGTGTTTTTGTGTAAAAAGAGGAAAGAATTAAGATTCTTGCTTCAAAAACCTCAGACATCCACTTTAAGCAAGTGATCAAGGTTAGTGGTAACTAGCTATAACACATGTGAACAACATGAACCCCTGATACGATGCACTGAGCAGAACACAGTTTTTCTTCTGTAGTATTCTTGCCAAAATTTGCAACTTTAAAAGTGCCTAGGTCAAAAAAGACGAGAAAGACTAAGGAACAATTACAAATTAAAAGAGCCTAAGGGGAAAGAAAAACAATAAATACAATGTGGGCTTCAGGACAGGGTCTGAGAACTAAAAAAAGGCATTAGTGGAAACTGTGGTGACATTGAATAAGGTCTGTTCTTTAGTTAATATTACCATAAAATGTCAATGTCCTGGTTTTGGTAATTGTACTATGGCTATGTAAGATATTAACGTTAGGGGAAGCTGGGTGAGAGTACGTGGAACTCTTTGTTCTATTGTTGCAATTTTTATAAAAGTCTAAAATTAGAATAGTTAAAAGAACTCGTACTATGTAAATTACATCCAAAGACATAACTGGAAATCAAAAACAGATTTATTATTTGTAGTATTAACCATATCAGTGATTGCCAGTGGTTATTTTAAATTTTAGAGGTCTTTGTATGAATACTGACACTATAAAGTTTTGAACGTGTTTTTAAAATGTTACTGATACATACTCAAAAATTTTTTTGAATGGTTTTTGGTTGGAGTTCTCACTCTTTAAACTATACTTTCTTGATGTTGTCTTAAGTATTGATAACTATGTTTGTAGCATATGGTAGTACAAATAGTATTAATTTTTTTTTTTGTTTATGAACTCATAAATTGCTTTTTGAGTATTTATCACATAAAAGTGGCTGCCAGTCCTTGAAAATGCTGTTTAATTTGCTTGCTTCTTTTAAAATTTCTACCCTCCGATTTAGCCTTCAAATCAGTCCGTATTCCTGTCTTCTCTACTGCCCTCTAGAGGTAGGCTAGGGAAAACTGGAATCATGAACCCCTAAATACGTAGTTCAGAGGAAAACAATTAATAAAAAATTGAAATTTATGAATTTGATGGAGATAAATATGGATTTCTCAGATATATATTTTCTAACAAATATCACAGTCTCAATTTTTATCTAGGCTAGCCAGCATGTTGTTTTGAGGTCTAATGTTTATCTGGAGGCAAGTAGAGTACTTGTGGGCATAATAGATGCTCTATTCAACAAGGAACTATTATCAACAAAAGCTTTCAGTATCAATGTTTCATCTGTGATCGTTTTTCCTTCATCATACGCAGCTCCTTCCTTCAGACTCCTCAGATTCTTTGTTTCCTTTTCTACTATGAAAACCTGCTTTGTTAGCTCCTTTCCAGAAATAAATGATAATGAGGAATTAAAATGTTACTTCATATATTTCTACTTTTGGGGGAAAAATAAACACATTTTAGTAATAATGGGTTTTTCTTCAATTCATTTGTTTACCCCTTCATCTCTACTCTCTTCTCTGGAGTCCAGGTAGTAAGAATTTTATATTTGCATAGAATATTTTCATTTGTTAATTAAAAAAAAACAACACTCAGAAGTTTGTTTGCTCCTATTTTACATTGCACTTTCATTAGCATTACTGAGAATTTATCTTATAGAATATAGGCTAAAATGAAAATTTTAAGTCATATGCCAATAAAGTGAAATTCATTTGTAATCCTCACCCAATGATATATACATATATATTTTTATTGATAGAGAGGAAGGGAGAAGGAGAGAGAAAGAGAGAAACATCGATGTGAGAGAGAAACATCAATCAGTTGCTTCCAGTATGCACCCCAACTGGGTATCAAAACTGCAACCGGAGTATGTTCCCTGACTGGGGAATCAAGCCCAGGACCCTTCGGTGCACGGGCCAATGGTCTAGCTAACTGAGCCACACTGGCCAGGGCTAGGTGCAAATTTTAATTTTTGACTAAAACAGAAGTTTTCTGAGATTTATTTATTCTGTGAATACACACAAGAAGTGCACATGGACTAGTGAGAGTTTAGAACTGATGACTTTTTAAAACAAGAAGTTAACTGAAGCTAACTAGACTGCTAATTAATTGACCATATTGTTTAAAAAAGAGACTTGCAATATTATTTCAAACTTATTAACATTATTACTATCATTCTTGTTTTCCTGTAGTTATTACAAAACCCATCCCAATGGCGAGCTGGATGGTTTCAATAGCTAATGACTGAACTTTTCACCTCAGGCCTTGGTTCGCATTAAGTTGCTGTTTTAAGTGATTGACAGCCATTTCATAGTAACCTGCAATGAATTTGGGGTCAAAATCATCCAAATGATGGAGAGAAAATGCTCCCATTAGAAAAAAATAAAGACAGACATAAACTAACCAGTGTAGTTGAAACTAATTGGCCTCCTTATTGGCAAAGGATTGAACAGGCACAGGGACTGAATTAATCTCTTGAATTTGGTGGCAGATCCTTGCAGGTTGAAATTGTGAATTGGCAGGTTAGTGTAAGGGGAGGCTATATCCCCCTCGAATGTGATACTTCTGTTCTGTGAATTTCCATTTTGTGGAGCTGTCAATCTGAGGCTTTTGTGAGCATTAAACTTTCTTTAGAAATAACACCGCCAAAAAAAAAAGAATGACCCACCTCCTAAACTACCACATAAATCAGCCTGATTAGTAATCTCCATTAAGAGACATTGAGTTTTGAATAGGCTGGGTATTGTAGGTCCAGAATGAAGGACTTGGCAGGGCCAAATAGGGAAGTTTGAACAACATCTGCCCTACTCCTTCCTAGCACTTCTGTGAGTTTTAAGCCTATTCACAAATGGCCTAAATTATAAAAGTGAAAATTGTAGTTCCCCACAACCAGTTTTCCACATAACATTAAGAGGTGACTATATAGTGTTAGTATTTATTAAAGGCATAGGAATCCCACAAAATATTTTATATTACGGAGAAAGGTAACAGTGCAGACTTTCATACATGAGCTTATTAACATTAGCTTTCTTTTAGCATTTTTCTTTTCTTTAACAAGCAAAGTTTGATCTTGGATTTTTATTCAAAGCTCTGTGAACCAAAGCCACAGATGGGGTATTGCTGTGTCATTTCCATGGCCTTATACAGAATGTATGCAGCTGTCCCATACTCCCTTAATAGACCTTCAGCTTTTCAATGCATCTTCCACTGATGGCGTTTCTGTGGATAAACATCATTTCAGAATGAAACGTGCCAGATGTCCTGCAGTGCACTTAGGTACAACAAGGAACTGAAAAAAAACCGCGCCCTATATTATTTACTCATTTAGAGGGATGTGACTTCTGGGATATACGTTGGAAATCCAAAATCTGCTGAATGAGAAAGGAAATATTATAAACAGTTTCCAACTCATTTGTACCTTACAATTCCCTGAAACATTTTTTTTTTTTTTCAGACCATAAAGAAATCCGTATTTTATATCCAGGTTTCCCATAATTTCTCCCTCTAGGAGGCATAACACAATCAAAATCTCTGGTTACCACTGAATAGAAATAGTCTTTTTTATTTGAGGTTAAAAAATTGCTAGATCAGGGATTTGGAATATATATATTTTTATTTTTCCTTTAGTATAACTGATTTTAAGGATTATTTCTCCCAACATACTTGAGTTTTATATTTCCGCCAAAAGAAAATATTATTTTCAATTTATTTTTTTCTGTTAAGGGATTAGACTGGGTAATCCAAATGAAAATAAAATACTAGTGAGAAATAGTTGTCCAGGATCATTCCAATACCAACATTTGATTCTATCCTATCAAATGCACTATACCCCATGCTCAAATGCTTGATGGACTATTGACTTATATCATTTAATATATATATTTTTTCATAGATACCACTCTCTTCAAAGACTGTAAAATCCTTGACTGTAAGGACCATAGTTCCTCAGTTGTCACTAAGTACAACGGAAGACCTTAGTCAATGCCTTTTGAGATGGTGACTACATTTCATAGAAACAAGGAAATTCGTGAAGTTGCTTTTTTACAATGAGATTTTTTTTTTTTCTATGTAAGAGCGCTTATAGGTATGGAACAGAATGTAAAAGAGAGTGAAGTGTAGACTTTGCTTAATTATTAATTATGTGATATTGCAAATTATGGTAGCTTTATTTATTCTTCAAAGTGCTTTGCATGCATTGTCTCCTTTTTAAAAAAAAAGTAGGGTTTCTAGAGGCAGCCCAAGTAATAGCAGATAAAACTGAGACACCGACACTTAGATGGTCCACTCTAAGGGAGGCTGATAGACAATATTCTGAAGTTATTTTTTATAACTCCTTGGAATCATTTTAAAAAGAGATGTCCTTCAATATTGTGCAAACAAATTATTTATAAAGTGTTTATCCTAAGCAAAACAAAACAAAACACAAAATAAAAAGGAAAATGTCACTCCAGGAACACTGGCAATTATTTAAAATTCCACAGTTTAATTCAAAAGGAGTGTCTCTTGCGAATGTCTTCTTTTCTGTGTGTGTACTCTAAGAAAAATAGCTGAGACTTTTAATGATTTCTAAAATCATTTAATAATTTTGTATACTGTCAATTCACACCCCCCCTAACAGCAGTATTCTTCTTAACACAAAATGCACTGCATTTGGAAAATGAAAACGTGTTTATAGTTTATTTTGCTATTGAGTTTTTAAGAAAATATAAATCAGCCCCTGTCCTTCTGTCTCTGATGTCTGTTCTGCGGCATGTGGCTCGTCTTTCTTGGGCTGCTGTGCGTGCAGCCATGCTGCCCACATCCGCCAGAGAGCAGAGCAGCTCCAACGCCCGCATCTCTCATGCTAGAAATAGATGGAGACAGTAACACACTCAGATCCTTGGCCCAGCAACGTGGATTGCAGTTCATTTCAAAGGTCAGCGCATATTTAAGCTTGCTTCATTACTGCCACCGTTATGCCTGAGATTTTCATTTAAAAAAAAAATCAGTTTACCCAGGTTCCTTTACAGACAGAAAAATGAAAGTGCTGAGTCCTATTTTCATTTGGGGATATCAAGCTTTTTATCAAATTATAGAGGTGGCGTTTCAGAATATTTCATATCTGATCAAGACGAAAATCCAAAAATAATTTTCTCTTTATTCAGGAGTCTTTCAGGCAGGAGGGATTGCTTTAATTTAAAATTTTTTTTTTTTTTACTTAATAATGTGCTCAAGTCTATCATTTTGAATTCAGAGAGAAAATAGACGTTTAAAAGTAATCTATAATAAAAAAAAATTTGGAGTTCAATATTTTATTTACATTTTCTAATGAAAACACAATCCATACTCTTTTGATATTTTTTTACCTATCACATAGTAAAATAAATTTCCATGCTAATTTTTTATCTTAAAGATGGTTAAGAAGTGAAAAATCATAAAGCCTTTACATTCTAGTTAAAAATAAATAAATTGCTTGCCTTTTAGAAACAAAATAAAGATGATTTATTTTATTTCCACTTAAACCTGTGCTTTTCCTATTTACTTTATAGATCCAATATATATAAGAAGAGCAGGATATGGATATGTATTAGGAATATTAATATGGCCAGTGCATAATTAAGGATTACAAATTGTTTTTGTCACATGTATTTTTAAAAAGACTAATAATTTAATATAAATAATTAGTTTTAGGAAGTTTTACATACTCTCTTTGGAAAAAAATAGTTATAGAAAATAAAAGAAAATAATTCTGAGATATGACATTTAAGCCATAGAGAAAATAGACTTTGAAAATAGTGTTGTTATAGAGCCTTTTATATTAAAATGTGAAAAAAATATGGCATAAATAATTTTGTTATTTGGAATAGTACTGTCCACAAATGTAAAAAAAAAAAAAGATTAACTCTGCATATGTAGTGAAAAGTTTTTTTAAACTTAGAGATGTTGATGACCATTATAGATGATGGAAATTCATGTTTTTCTTGTGATACATCGTAAGGACTTAATTATGGCTGTATCTTTTCAAGATTTTAATAGGAATTTCTTAAGACTGAAATCTCTTTAAAAGAAATACATACTAAGAATATATATATGTATTATAATATATATCATTAATTTTAATTTTGGCCTTTATATATTTCTGAAATGAATATTTAAAATACATTATAACCATCACTGAAAGAGGAGAAACATATCTATATTTTAAGTATAATAATTTTGGACTTATATATATAGACCTTATAAAATATTTTGGCTATTTAATTTCTTTTTTTTTAAAAAAATATATCTTTATTGATTTCAGAGAGAGGAAGGGAGAGGGAGAGAGAGAGACAGAAACATCAATGATGAGAGAGTCAATGATCGGCTGCAGCCCGCAACCTGGGCATGTGCCCTGACCGGGAATCGAACCCCAATCTCCTGGATCCTAGGCCGATGCTCAACTGCTGAGCCACGCCTGGCTGGGCAAATTTCTTTATGTGCATCATTAATACTTTATAACTTATTTTAAACTAAATAAGAAATATATACAGCTTAAAATTCAGTCGTTTGTTTTATTTGGAGATGGAGCACTCAACTCATTTCTATGGGTTAGAATTGTTGCTTTCTCATTTGTATTCAGGAGCAACACTCTACAGAAAGTATGTGAATGGTATCCAGAAAACATGGTAATTGGACCTTAGAATAAAAATAAGATTTATAAAAGGTGAGAAAACTGTGAGGAAAGGGATTTCAGGTCCCTTGGACCTTCCAGGTGCATCTTCCAATCTGAAAGATGGGGTGAACCCCCCTGTTTCTTGAAGTAAGAAAGTGTTGATTTTACTTGTTATAAACTATAATGTGACTTAAGTATAGGTTCTTCACTTTTCTTTTTCTTTTTTTTAATCCTCACTGAGGATATTTTTCTATTGTTTTTCAGAGAGAGTGGAAGGGGGAGAGAGAGAAATAGAGAAATAGAGAGGGAGGGAGAAACATCGATGTGAGAGAGACAACCAGGGCTGGATCCGAGCCTGCAACCCGGGTACGTGCCCTTGGCAGGACTTGAACCTGCCACTGAGTGGTTGGGGCCCTCCAACCACTGAGGCAAACCAGCCAGAGCTTCACTTCTTTCTTAAATGTTACCTAAAATAACAAAAGAAGAAAAGTAGGTGTCTATTAGAGATGATATTCATATTATAAAGGAAGGAAAAAAACTAGTAATTGCACATTATTTGCCCAACAGTGTACTATCTCATTTAATTTCAACATCCCCTGGGAGCTGGGTAGTGTTAGGCCCATTTTACAGATGAGAAACTTAAACATTTAAGTTTAATAATTACCTCAATTATTCAGCCCCAATCCTCTGACCTCAAACTCATTTTTCCCCTCCTTTCTATATTTGCTAATCTTGGACTAAGACAAAGATTCTTTCCTTAATGGTTAACTTTCTTAGAGATTCATGGATTTGGATTGCCAGCAGACAAAGGTTAGGAAGGGCCAGGATTGGCTGTGAGGTGAATGACAAAGCATGGGTGATTCTTACTTTTTAGTTTGTGGCTTACTTCTGTAATGAATTATCTGTATTAAAAAACAAACAGTGCTGCCCCCCCCAATACACTGATTTGTTAATTATCAGGTATTCACCCCAAAACCATCATTACTTATACAAGATACTTAAACCTATTTTGACAAATGTTGAGGGTTTTTACATATGAAAAAATATAGCACATGCCATTTTTGGAAAAATAAGGATAGACAATTGTATGTGCTATTTAAGGCTGATAGCCTCAAATATGTCAGGACAGTTTTAAGGGTAGAAAAATAATTTAGATTGGCTTTTTTAAAAAAAATACACACCTGGATTTAAGAAGTTTAGTGTACACAAATGCTACAGAATCACCTTATTGTTATTTTTCAAAGACTCAAGGATTGAAATGCCAGGTGCTAAGAAAGGTCAGGTAAGCCAGTTTTCCATTCTTCATCATGGCCTCTACTTCCCTGCTCCGCTAACGTATCGTGGCTCTGATTTAAAACGATGAATTCAAAAGCAATATTTCAAAAAAATGTTATTCTGTACAAGTGAGAAATCAGGGTCCAATGATGGTTTACAGGTAGAAGTGATCTTTAGCCTTTTCTTAGAATTTGAGTTAAGTTTACATGTAGAGGTAGATGATCTTTGGCCTTGCTTTAGAATTCAAGTTATTTTTTGAAACCCTAATAGCCCTTTATTTAAACTATATTTGCTGCAATATGTTAACCAAAGGATACCTTAACTGCTGCTCTGGACAGCTTCTTTTTACTATATTCACTTGCTTATTAATAAGAAGGTGTTTAGCAGCACAGTAGAAAAATTTAAATTAACTCTCCAAAAAGCCATTTATGTGGATTGTGTTATATATATATGTTTTATATATATATATGTGTGTGTGTGTGTGTGTATGTGTGTTATATATATATATATATATATATATATATATATATATATATATATATTTCTTTTTCTAAATAATCTGAAAACCTGCTATTCTCCCATCCTCAAAAGTTTAAAAATAAACCTTTTAGGCTTCAAGAGAAATAATTATTTAATACATAAATAAAGATGAATGGAAGTTTTCTTATAATTGGGCATTGTCTTTCACTGACTTCTAAGGATGTGAACATTAAAATTCAATGACCAAACTGCTCTTTACACTCCGTGATAGAAACTATGAGCCCTCTGTAGAAGTCTCTCAAGAAATCTGACACAACCAAGATATTTTCAAAATATCTGTTTTTGTTGGAAGTTGTGTATATTAAAGAACTCACACTTTACAATGTAAGTATTAGGAGGCATACTTTAAAAGTGCTAGTATGTCTTATAAGAGATTCATTTATATTTTCTGAGTTGATTCATCAGAATTTTTAAATAGATACAGAAGCAGGATCTGACTTATCATTAGGTTGGTGAATAATAGCTCTTTGCAGATATTCAGATAAAAATTAGGTAACATATAATTTTTCTCATATTTTTAAAGTTTAAGATGAAAATGAAGGGCCAGTGTGCAGAGGCTTCATGAGTTTATTCACTACCCCACTAGGAAAGGAAAATAATATATTTTTAAAGAGGAACATGAGAATGTGTTAGCTCTATTTTAGGAATTTAGACCACCATTATATTTCTGTAGAATTGGTATTGACTGTTTCATTTGTTTTTAAGAGTTCTTATTTTGTTCTAAATAAAAAGTATATATTATGTTAAAACCACAAATACAACAGAGTTCTTCATAACTGTATATATTTTGCCTTTTAGTATGCATTTGAATGTGACATTTTTGTTACATATCTCCATGCTGCTGTTTGTATATTTAGAATTATAGATGATATACTTTAATTCATTTTCTTAATGTATCCCAAGATATTTTAATATAGGAGCTGTATATGGCATTCCAGATTCATTTTGTAATGGCAGCTTCATTTTATAATACATGATTAATCTGCTAGGCTGAAACATAAGCCTTCAAAGACATCCTAAAAACCAAAATACTGATAGCTAGAAGCGTGATGTTAGTAGGAAAATGTTCTGACTTGTTTGTGGTTCATATAAATATATTTCAAGAGAAGATCTGGTTCTAAAGTTCAAGGTCTTGATATTTACATAGTTCCTTTACATAGTGCACCACGTTGATTTGTGAGGAAATGAAGGAATGTAAATTAAAATTTTAGAGCATGAATGTAAAATTGTTGGATATTTGCACATAGTACAGGTTTGGGGGAGATTTTTAAAAGTTATCCAAAAGCAGCAGAACTTTTAATAAACAATAGCTCTAACACAGATTCTTTATGGAAACAGAAAATGGGATTTGTGAGGTGACATTTCGAGTATATAGAGAAAAATGAAATAAGATTAGCTTTATTTTCCTATTTCCCCCCTGTCTTGAGAAGGTTTAGTGGCTGAATTACCACTTATAATTTGTTTTTTCATTCCACACATGCATTTCATTAACCTATTCCTGGCTCTACAGCCAGGCTTCAGAGAAAATCTCAGTAGAAGGATTTCTGAGCAGATTGGCTAAAACACAGTATAGGACATATTTCAGAATCCAAGGACAATTTGGTAACTTTTACTGTGCTTTACATTAATAATGTGAAAAGTTTCATTTTATTTAAAAGGTATCTTAGAGAATTTATGTTATTTAATAATATTTAAGTAAAAGTTTATGAGATATCACCAGACACTCAAAATTTAAGGAATAGCTCACTGAAATTATTCTGACTGCTTCAGACACAGGATTAAATAGATTAGTATTGAAGTTCAGTTCCTGGATTTTGCCACTTTCTCAAAGAGCTATTGGGATAGTAGCAAGTTTTTTTTGTGCAAAATAATTGATTTGTCTCTGAAATAGTTATGAGACAGACTCATGTAATAAAGGCCGGGAGATATTACAAACAGATAAAATTGTACAATACTCTGAATATAACAGATGCTTCCTTTCACTCTTTTTTTTTTTTTTTTTTTTTAATTTAAGAGAACATTCAATTATTTATGTTAATGAAATGGTGCAACTGGGCATAAATAATTAAAATTAATACTGAAATGCTTAAAGTTATTTTTCATGTCAAAGTTATCTTTAAATACTCTGACTTTAATTTTATATATTTGCATTCCCCAACAGAGAATGCTTAGAATACCCCAAGTGAGAGGATGAAATGAATCTGGAATTTAAAAATTGCAGTGACTCCAAAAGAAATTTTTTAAAGTGAGAAGGCACTTCAGTTCAACTTTCTGTCCAATAATTCCCTCACCCTCTCTAAAAATCCAGCATTTTCTGGCACCATTTTACAGCTTATGATCTGTTTGAGCCTGTGATAGTACACTCATTACTCCCTGCAAAAGGCAACCTCCTCTTATGTTGGGATATTTTGAGAAGCAGTAGTTCTTGATTATTTTGAGCTCAAATCTGTCCCACAATAACTTCTATTTGTTGGTTTGTGCTCCGAGGTAAAAGCTACTACAATACCACTCATTCTCTACATAAAGACTATCAAATCAAACTATTGCTCAATTTTTCTCCACATATTATAGCAAATCTCCTGAAAAGAGTCAGTTCAGTTTAACAAGTATTTTTGGATCATCTGATACTATTTTAGGCTCTTAGTAGATAAACAAAGCAAATATCTCTGCCTTAAGGAATATTCTGTTCTAGTTGGGGTAAGAAGAAAAACAATAAATGTGCTAAATTACTTAAAGACACCATCAGCTCTACTTGCTTTCCTTTCCTTCCTTTGACCCATCCCATCCTGTATGAGCCTTTTGTGCCTACGATTCTGAACCACTCCTTACTAGAAAACTAGTGTCTCATTCTTTCTTTTCATTTACTTTCTATCTTCTCAGTAGCATCTGACACAACAGATGCTTTTTGAAATAATTTTATTATTTTCAAGACACTACTGGCTCCTAGCCTTTTCCTTGGTTCACTGGCCACCCTTTTGATTCTCCATTGCCAGCCTCTCATCTTCTTCCAGGCCTATATGTGTCCCATGGCTCTGTCCCCAGGGCTCATCCTTCTGCCTTTCCCTCTCTACCTTTACTTACTTCCTGAGTGACCTCACAGTTCTATGGCTTTAATGACATCTATATTCTGATGTCTCCCAAATGCTCTATACTTCAGAGAATCTAAGATCCTATGGATTATAAGATGCACCATTTTATACACTACTAAGAAAGAAAAGAAATTGCCAGTTCTCATTATAAGACATTGATTGTAAGACACACCCCAACTTTAAAGGTATTAAAGTATAAAAAATGAAGTGTTTTAGCCCTGGCCAAGTGGCTCAGTAGGTTGGAGAGTAGTCCTATGTGCCAGGGTTGCAGGTTCAGTCCCCTGGTCAGGGCACATGCAGGAGGTAACGGATGAGTGCATGGATAGGTGGACTGATGGGTCAGTGTTTCTCTCTCTCTCTCTCTCTCTCTCTCTCTCTCTCTCTCTCTCTCTCCCTTCTCTCTCCCAAATCAATCAATAAAAAAACATTAAATACAAGAAGTGTATTATAGAATTAGTGAAATGTGGCATATGTCCTGACCTCCTCTCTGAGATCTAAACTCATATATTCAACTGCATACATAACATCTCCAATAGGTTGTCTCATAGACATCTCAAGGTAACATTTCTTAAATAAAATTCTTGATACCTACCCATTTGCCAAATTGGTCTTCCTCTAGCCTTCTCCATATCAAGAAATGGCACGCTTATTTATCCAGTTGCTTTGCTCAAAACCCCAAAGGTAATCTTTCAATCTGAGTTTTCAACCTTTGCACAAATCCTGCAATCGGCAAGTCTTCTACCTTCAGATAAATCCCCAAATTTGATCACTTTTTACTACCTCCACTACCATTTTCTGTTTAAGACACCTTTATGTTCTGTCTGTATTACTGAAATAGCCTCCTCTTTGGCCTACAGAGCTCACTCTTGCTCCTATGCAGTTATATTTTACATATAGCTCAAGTGAGGGTTTAAAAACAAATATCAAATCGCACCACTCCCAACTTAAAACCTTCAAGAGACTTCTCTTTATACTCAGAATAACATTCTAACCTTTCCCTGGGAAGGCTTTGCATGACCACCCCTCTCCCTCTCTTATTTTGTTCCCTATCACTTTTTGCTGGGTTCAGACTTTTCCAGCCACTCAGGTGTTATTGGTGTTCCTCCAAGTCACCTCAGTAGTTTCCCCAGCTGCTCCCAGAACATTAGAACGAAGCATAATTTGAAGCATGGAGGCATATCTCCATGATCCATCTCTCTTCCTTTTCTGCAAGAGGTAACTAATTATTCCCTTGCTTTATCTATGCTTTTAGCATACATATGTACCTCTTAAGCATATATAATTTTTAGTTTTGTTCATTGTAAATGAAATTGTACTCTTATGTGACTTGTTCTTTTCACTTAGCATTATGACTCGATATTTATCTATGTTGATGTGTATAGCTGTACTTTTTTCATTTCTCTGCCATATAGTATTTCATTGCATGGATATACCAAATTCATTATTCACACTTAACTATCAATAGATTTTTTTAGGGGGCTTCTATATTAACAGTGCATACTGGAAAATATAATTGTTAAAATATTTTACTGGGAGTGGATTTGGGGACATAAGGAATGTATTTCTTCAACTTTACTAGGTAACAGTAACAATTTTTCATACCAGGTGTATGAAATTACCTGTCAATAAACAATATCATGAAAGCTTGATATTGTTAGACTATTATTTCTCCTATATTTTCCTTTAAACAGTTTGAAGCTTTGTCTTCTACATTCAACTACTTAATCAATCTGGGATTGATTTTTGTGTTTAGTGGGAGATAAAAATTTAATTCCATTTTTCCCATTTTCTATGAGAAACCAACTATCTCACCACCATTTATTCAAGTGATCGTCCTGTGAAGCCAGCTCCGTCCCAAATCACAATTCCTTATATGTTGGGACTTTTTCTGGGCTTTTATTCTGATGCATTATTGGTTACTATGTCTATGTCTGTGCCAGCACTACTCTGCCTAAATTGCTGTTGGTTTTAAGTAATTCTACATAACTGATAAAACAATTTCCCTGACCTTGTCCTACTTTTCTGGAATGTTCAGATTATTCTTGGCCATTTGATATTCTCTGTAAATTTTAGAATCTAATTGTCAAATTCAATGAAAAATCTGTATAAATTTTGATTGGAATTTCATTGAATCTTTGGATCAATTTTGAGAAGGTTGACCATGACTAGCCTCCAAATAAATCCCTGGGCATTGAGTCTCTAATAAGGTTCCCTAGTAGACAACAATTCACAAAAGTTCATTGTTTTGGGAATTAAACACGTACTGTGTGACACCACTGGGAAAGGACTCTTGGAAGCATGTGCCTGTTTTTCTCTGGACATCCCTTTGCTGATTTTGCTTTGTATCTGTTTAATAGAATAAATCTTAGCCATGAATATGACTACATGCTAAGTTAGGTGCGTCCTTCAAGCAAACCTTGAAGACTGTCTACACCTGTTGTATTTTTCCAGTATACTTTCAACTTTCCCATGACTTTATCTTTAGTGTGTCTCTGGAGAAATCAATATAGCTAGAATTTGTCTTTGATCTAATGTGAATATTGTTATCTTTTATCCATAGAATTTACTAATTACTATTAATAATGACTAATATATTGCAATTCATTTTTGCCATTTTATTTTATATTGTCTCTTGTGCTTTTCTTACACTTCTTTTTGTTCCTCTTTTTCTTGCCTTCCTTTTGAATAACTAAGTTTTTTCTCACTTAGAATTTCTCCCTTGATTAGTTTGGAAGTCATAAATTTTATTTCTACTTTTTATTTTTATTTTTTATTTTTTAAATATATTTTTATTGATTTCAGGGAGAGGAAAGGAGAGGGAGAGAGAGAGATAGAAACATCAATGATGAGAGAGTCATTGATCGAGCCCACAACCCAGGCATGTGCTCTGACCGGGAATCGAACCCCGATCGCCTGGATCCTAGGTCGACACTCAACCGCTGAGCCACGCCCTACCAGGCTATTTCTACTTTTTAAATGATTGCCTTAGTAATATGGATATAGATATATAATTTAAGTCTAAATTTAAACAATATCTTTGCCTCCTTCATGTAATATTCAAAGGAACTTTGAAAAAATTGCTATCATTATTCCTTCCCCTCTATTGAATATACTTTGATAATAATTAGGTTTTTTAAAAAATATATTTTATTTATTTCAGAGAGAGGAAGGGAGAGGGAGAGAGAGATAGAAACATCTATTGGCTGCCTCCCACATGCCCCCTACCAGGGATCGAGCCGGCAACCTGGGCATGTACCCTGACCAGGAATTGAACCGTGACCTCCAGGTTCATGGGTTGACACCCAACCACTAAGGCACACCAGCTGAGCTCTTTTTACTTTAAAGAAATTTTTTTCTGGGTATATAATTCTAGGTTGAAACTATTTTCTTTAAGCACTTTGAAAATATTTTTATCTGCTTTTTTTCTGACTTCCATTGTGCTGATGAGAAGTAAGCTTTTATTCCTTTTAATTTGTCTTTTCTCTCTGGCTGCTTTTAAGATCTATCTTTATCTTTGGTGTTCTACACTTTCACTACATCTGTCTAGGTAAGAACTTTTTTTGATTTTTCTTAAAACTCAGTAGACAGATTTAAAATATATACTCATTTTATAATAAGTTTAGATTTGTAGGGAATTGCAAAGATAGTAAGGAGAAATCCCATACACCTAACACTCAATATCCCTTACTATTAACATTTTACATTAGTATAGCTACTAGGTACATTTGTCATAGCTAATGAATCAATATTGATGCACTGAATAAATTTTATACTTTATTCCAGTTTTCTCTCTTTTTATCTAATGTTCTTTTTGTGTTCTAGGATCCTATCAAGGATACCACTTTATATTTAGCTGTTAGGTGTCCTTAGGTTCTTTAGACTGTGACAGATTCTCTGACATTCCTTTGTTTTTGATCACCTTGACAGTTTGAGAGGTACTAGTAAGGTATTTTGTAGAATGTCCCTCCATTGGAGCTTGTCTGATATTTTTCTCATGGTTAGACAGAGTTATGAACTTTTTTGAGACCAAGACCACAAAAGTAAGTAAAAATATCATTCTTCTCACACATATTAAGGATATATGCTATCAACATGATATATCATTGTTGATATTAATCCTTATCATCTGGCTGAGGCAGTGTTTTTCAGATTTCTCCACTGTAAAGTTATTCCTTTACCCCAACTTCTATACTATATTCTTTGGAAGAAAGTCTCTTTTTTATTTTTTCTTTTCTTTCTAGGAACAATAGACAACAGTAGGCCTTTGTACTCTCCATTTTTTGCCATGAGTAGTAAAACAATCATTCAGTGATGCCCTCCCCCCCCACTGTGTCCTTAACACCCTAGTAGTCACCCTAAGAACATTACTTATTCTCTTTATTTGTACCTCTTTATGTGGGTCCTGGTTATGGAGCTGGGCATTGGTTGTAGTCTATGTAGTTCTGTTTATAAACTGAGCAAGGCGTGGATCTGAGCAAGACACGAATCCCAGGCTCTGGGGCTTAGAAAAGTTAAGAAGGCTTTGGGAATACAGGAAAAAATGGGGCCATTTTAATAAAATTCTGGGAAGTTGGCTAGTTTTGATTTTAGGATAATGAAGAAAGATATAGGCTTAGTCAGTTTAAGGAACAGACTTGTACTTGGGTTTGGATTCTGCAGAATAAATCTGGTTCTACTGGGATTTTCAGAAAGTTCTTAGATTATAGCAACTAAATTTTCAATTACCTAATATGATTTTGGGTCATGTAAGTGAGCACATCCCTGCAAGATTCCTTGATGAGAAGATTTTATAGTGGAAAAGGGAAGGCAGGTTAGCTGGTCCATTGACCTTTTAGCACAGTCTATTAACGCTTGTTATGTTCCATATATCAGATGTTATGCTAAGCTCTTTATATTATTGTTTTATTTTACACTTGTGAAAACTCTGTGGAGTTAAGCATTTTAAAAATCTGTCTTTCACAGATGAATAAACAAGACCAGATTAAATAATTTATTTGAAAAAAAATTATTTGAGGTCACAAATCTTTTGATACTGAAATATTGCTCTATTTATTATATATGCCAACACTTTATTCCATAGATTATAAACAGAATCGGTTCTTGAGGAAATGAGTGCCATGTAGGTCACAAGGCAGACCTGGACAGAGGAAAAACTGTTCTCCTTAATGTACTTCTCAAGGTGTTTGGTTAGAATGCTTTAAATTTCTCACCTCAACTCAACATAACTAGTCCCTAGGTTCTGGGACAAAGCTGAATCCATTATTAGGGGGATCAAGTAGATTCCGAGAGACTTAGAGCCTGGCAAAGCCAACAGCACCAAAAGAATAGATAAATGAGGGGGATTCAGGATAAACAGCTGATTGAAGTGAGGAAGAATGAATAAGGTAGAGATTTGAGGTATAAAGGATTTGGATATCTCTTACTCAGGAAATGTTATCAAATGACTTTGCATATGACATTTTGCTTTAGGACAAGTAAATCAAAGATGGTATAGAACCCATTCTGCTCTCAGAGAATTCATATTACACAAATTATCTTAACATGGTGGGATGGAATAAATACCATGTAGAGGAACATGCAATCTATGGAATCATAGAATAATTACATGACTGGAGCATTAGTAGAAGACTTAGTAAGTGACACATAAACAGGCTATTGAAAGACTAGTGAAACTTTTCAAGTGGCAGAGCAGGTGACAAATTTCATGAGAAAAAAACATGAGGAACAGCACAGATTGAGTAGTCTAAAAAGGTAAATGAGAAAAATGACACAGATGGGATAAGGTAGACACAATTGTCTTTGCCCACTGGGTTCTCATTCTGCCTTCTTATGATATCAGAACGCTTATTTTACTCTGAAGAACCACAGTCCTCCATCTCTCAGTCCTGATGGTTTCTCTCACAAACTCAGGAGTATTTTATCTAGGCCTAGCAAATCAGCATATTCCTCTCCAGACTACAATGATTGGTTCAAAGGAACCAAGTGGTTCATAGGACACATGCCCTATGAGTCCAATGAGGTTCAGTCCTGGGGCTTTGATTGGAATTATTCAGAGGATCTCTTTTTCCTGAGGTTGTTAGGCTGGGAGGCTGTGTACCTGGAGCAGTCTGGGCCCACTCTAAAGGGAGAGCCTGTCTTAGAAAGAAGCATCCAGATAGAAAGTCAGAGCCAGTATCCTGAACTTGCTCTGAATTTTTAGTTAGGTGAGCCAATGTCCATGTTTCCTGCCTGTTTTTTGCTTGCATTTATCTGAGTTGGGTGTTCATTCTTTATCATAAAAGGATACTGGCTGATATACAGAGCAGGGAAGCCCTGTATTGGAAACTGTAAGCAAAACAGAGCAAGCAGTTGAATTAATAGGAAGCAGTTGGGCCATTTTGAAACTGGTGAGAAGTGAGACTGGGGAAGTATGGTAATACAAGTTGGCACAGAGTGGAGGAGAGGGCCGATATAACAAATAGGAGTGATTCCAGTGTTTTTTTTGAGCAGTAGATTGTTGCAGTGAAGATTTTAATTTTGGTCTCTTTCTTGGGGGTAATTTTTAGTTTTCTATTTTCTTCCCTCTCTACTCTGGCATTGGTTGCATTTATAGCAATGCTGGTTTTGTTTCTTATGGGTATCTTCTATTGTAGGACCTACCACTTAAATTGATCAAGACTCTGGATCTCAGATATTGTGCCTCTCTGAGAAGAGACAAAATATCCTAGAGGTGATACAGAGTGAGCACAGTCTCACTAGATACCTCTCAGTTGGATTCCATCTTTTCTTCTTTCAAATCCGTATACCACTGAATCAGTATTTCTCTTAGAGCAATAAACTGAGTATGAATTATGTTATTGTTAATGTAGGTGCTTGTCCTCTAGCTACCTAAAACTTCTCTCCCTAAACAAGATTGTAACCTCCTTGGTGGGCAGGTACTAAACAAATGTTGTGCATATTTTAGAAGAAATTTTTCACAGTGCCAGTCCCTTCTTTCAATTATAATAGTTAGTCAAATGTTTGTGGGGAAAATTTTCCTTTAAGTAGGACCACTATTATATTTCTATTAAAGCAGGTACTAGTATCTAGACTTAGAGAATGGTTACATGTTAGAAAATCTGGTTACTCTTTGAACAACTGAAGGAAGAAATAAGGCACAGAGAAGACTGTTGTGACATTTTGAATGAGTGCCTGTCTTTATCCTAAGAATAGGAGACACTATGCCTTCACAGGTCACTGAAAAGCCTGGGATGTCTTGGGATAAAACTCTTCTCACTCTTATGTCTCTTGTCCACTTTTTACACTACACTCAATAATTTTCTTTTTCAAAATTTTACCTATGTGTAGATACCCTTCTCTACAGAAGGTAGAGCTTAATTCTGCCCCCTTCACTCATCCTCTTCTTGAGGGTGAGCTAGACTTGGGAACTCATTTCCAAAGAATAAAGGAAGGGAAAACAGTAACTTTACAGTGGAGAGAATCCTGGCAAACACGCTCTTAACCAAGTGATGAGAGTTAACAGCAACAATGGCATCATGAAAATAACATGTACCCCTGATGTGATAAAACGACAAGGGTGCTTCACTTCTGTTGTTTCCTTTCCAAAAGCCTGTAACACCAATCTAACTATGAGAAAAACAACAGAAAAGGCCAGAGACATTTCAGGATCTTTGGCCAGTGCTGCTTAAGACTGTCAGGGTCATGAAAAACAAGGGAAGACTGAGAAACTGTCACAGACCAGAAGGGCTTGGGCATACATAACAACTAAATACAATGTGGTCCCCTGATGTGGATCCTGGAGCAGAAATAAGACATTTATGGAGAAACTGGTGAAATGCAAATAGAGTCTGGAGTTAGGCTAGTAGCAATGTTCTAATGTCAGCTTCTTCATTTTGACAAATGTATCATATGAATATAAGATGTCAATTAACCTAAAGTGGGGGAAACTGGGTGAAGGGTACAGGGGAACTCTGTACACTCTTTGTAACTTTTCTGTGAATATAAATTATTACAAAAGAAACATTTATTTAAATGACTGTTATGAAGTGGTCCAGTAATTAGAAAAGATAAGAAGAATGTAATTAACACCACGTACCCATCACCGAACTTAAGAAAGAAAAATTACAAATATAGTCAAAGTCATCTGTGTATGCCTTCACAATCCTGGTATCCTTTTCTTAAGAAGTAATCATATTCTAAATTTATATTTATCATTTTTGTGCATACCTTTATGTTTTTTCTGCATATATATATATGAATCTATAGACTGTATTTAATACTGGGTTATATATTTTAAACTTGAATTAATGATACCATACTGTTTGTATATATATTTTTGGTTTGCCTTGTTCACCCAGTAATATGGTTTTGAATTTCATCTGTGGGGTTGATAGAGCCTGAGCCAGTCATTCATTCAATAACTATCTATTGTGCTTCAACTGCATGCCAGGCAGAGAGTACTAGGTGCTGGGCATTCAGCAGTGAATCAGATATTTCTGGAAGTCACTGTGCTTGAATATGGATATATGAAAGTGTTATTGATAAGGCCATAGGCCAGTTGGGGAGCTATCACACTAAATGAGGCTGTAATATAGATATTTCTTAACTTCATTGTTGTTAAGATACTCCTTATTTTAGAGATTTTATCTTGAATGCCTGCAGACATATTTTGTTTGGCCAACTTAATGTCTTACAATCTGCATCCCTTCTCAGCAGCATTAAAAATTAAGAGATTTCTCATAGTGAAGTTAATTTTCAGCTTACCTTGAAAAATCTGACTTTGCCTGGCTAATTCCCATATATGGTTCCCACTGGGAGGAGCAGAAGAGCTGTTGTTCTTCAGGTCCTCGCAGCCCACTTTGCTCTTTACAAGACTGCCCCAGTTTCTACAAAGCCTGGAGGTTTGTAATGTTTGAGCTATGCAACAGGCATGTGCGTGTTCCTTGCTACCACATACAGTCTCTTAAATGTTGTCACTGAGAACTACAGTGTCAATAATTATAGGAGAGTTAAAAGGTGTGTATATACTCGCACATAACTTGAGATTTTTCAGCCCTGTGTGTACAGCTTTGGCAATCCTTCCCCCCCACCCCGCTTAAAGTGATGTCACCATCACTTCTTATTGATACACAAACAATTTTTCTACAAGTTGGTGCAGTTTTTTAAAATTTATGCTTTGCCTGCAGTTTATTTCACTTTTTTGAAGGCATAGTATGTGCAGAACATGGTTCTAAGTTCTGAAGTGATTGAAAGAAATACGTAGAGGATTCCTGCCTTCAACGATCTTATAGGACCTCAATTTTCAACCTTTTTCATCTCTTGGCACACATAAACTAATTACTAAAATTCTGTGGCACACCAAAAAATATATTTTTTGTCGATCTGACAATAAATAGGTATAATTTTGATTCATTCACACCAGTCGCTATTGTTGTGCTGGCTGTTACCAATTTTTTACTTGACAATCTAAGGGAAAAGAGGTCAGTGCCCCTGACTAAATAGTCAGTATTGTATGTTTTAAAAATTCTTGCGGCACACAGGATGAAAATCGCTGTTATAGGATGATAAAACACATCAACAATTAGCTTTGTAATTCAGCATATTTATTGAGCACTTGCTCCAAGCAAGCTAGGAATATGGAAAGGGAACTTGTATATGCAGAAAGAACAACATAGGTGATCAAGATGGTGCTTGACCTCAGATACTTTATTATGGTCCCGGGCAGTGGTTCTCAGCATTGCATGTTGGATGTGGAGATTCCTGAGTCCACATACACGAGTTCTGATTCAGTGACTTAGGTAAGGTCTGGGCAGCTCTGTTTTCTTTATTTATTTCTTGTTAACCCTCACCGACGGATTTTTTTTTTTCCCACTGATTTTTTTTTTTTTTTTTAGAGAGAGTGGGGCGGGGGGAGAGACACATCTATTGGTTGCCTCTGCATGGCCGTGACCAGGGCCAGGGAACAAACCTGGGTGCAACCCAGGTACATGCCCTTGACTGGGAATCGAACCCACAACTCTTTGATGTGAGGGCCTATGCTCTGCCACTGAGCCATTTGGGCCAGGGCTGGGCAGCTCCGTTTTAAACAAGCACCTCAGGCAGGGACACATTTACTGTGAAGCTCACTTCCATGGCTCTATGAATTTTGGAAGTTGCAGGGAGTTATAGAGAGTTCTGGGTGGAGAGCGAGAGTCAGGCTTGCACCAAGAACCATTTCTGTACGAGCACTGTGGGTAAATTTCCTAAAGTACCCTCAGTTTTCAAGGCTCCGGCAATTTGTTGTGATTTCTTTCCTTGTGCTAAATATTCACATTTGTATCAAACTGTGATGCACAATCTGCATTATTTCCCCCAGAATGAGCTCACGCAATTGCATAAGCTTCAGGCTGCTAGCCTCAGGTGATTCCGACTCATGCTGTCCGGGACCAGCCTTTGACAAATGATGACCCAGGTTTACAGAAAAAAAAAAGGGGAGACTGCCTGTGAGATGTCATAGGATCGTAGTGATACAGTCAAAGATAATACATGGAAGTAAAATTCTATTTTGACTTTGAATTTTCGGCTTCATGCCCATCAAGTGTGTGACCACTTGACGCCAACCTGCTGTACAGTGGCAGCTTGGATAATTTCCCTCACTTGTTAAGTATGGTTCCTCCACGGGGATGTGTTAGGGGAGAATCTAACTGTGGGTGTCTATTTTGTGGGGAAAAAAAAAATGATTTGAGTGTTGTGAAATCGATGGGAATATGTTTTTCCAGTACTCCCCTCACTTATTCTCTGTGCTCTCCCTGCCGTTTGAAGCTTTGCTGAGCCGAGTCCACTGTTTTCCTTGCTCACCGCCCCCCCCCACGCACGTGAGCTCAGACTCTCCCCGTTTCAGAGGCAGGTCCTCGCCGAGGCAGCAAGTATTTGCAGCCTCAGCTCTGGCCTCTACTGTGTAAATTAGACTTTCAGTGCAGTTCACCGTCCAGAGCTGGTGAGCAGCCCAGGACGGCGTAGCTCTACATCCTTGCCATTTCTCAAGATTTTGCCGAAAGCAGATCTGGGTCCAGCAGGCTTACTTACGTATGCTCTACTTTCATTCCTCTCACTCCTCTTTACCCCCAGAAAAACCTCACCCTTAGTTCTAGCACCCCATAGCCCTTTATTTTACCTAGTCCAAACGGAACCTCTGTCACAATTTCTACTGATCGGCAGCTTGTGACTATTGGCTATTGACGAAGGCGACAGGATTGCATCGTAGATGTTCCTCAAATCTGTACGGGTGTTTCCACCAGGAAGAAGCGAGCTTAGTATGACTCCTAATTAGACACATGGGACCATTATTTCTACTGTGTTCACTCTGAGTTATCAAGACCACATTTGGGCACATGCTAATTTATGTTATAAAAGGAAATAGCAGGGTGAACAGTCGTATCATTTCCTGGGATTACCACAAAGAATTTAGGTAGTTATATCTCTAAATGGTGTCCTTGTCACTTTTCACCATTTTGGTAAAAGGATCGCCATCACATCATTTGACTTACCTGCTAAATGTCCCAGCAAATGAGATGTTGGGGCTGCTGCAATATAATAGCCCAAAGAACTATAAACTTTGTTCCTCATTGATACTTTTAATGAGGGGTTGCCAGCAGTGATGACCGTGCCATAGCAGGTCCAGGGAAAGCAATAGCGTCATTTCTGGCAGAATGGAAATGCCATCGAAGACAGTAGAGATCTTTCAAAACAATGCACTGGCTTTCCTTTTAAAGCTCTGTAACCTGGGGGTGTCAATTCCCACAGTGTGGCAGTGCTGGGTCTGTCCAACAGTCGTGCCTGTGGACCCAGCTCAGGCTCCTTTCTCAGTGACAAGCTATGGGTTTCTCTTTTCCTTTTGTCACCCTTTGAAAGGACGTATTTTATTTTTCTTAGTACAGCATAGAATACCTCCACTAAATAGCAGTTGTCTTTAAGCCTGTCAAGCCAGATAATGTTTGGCTCAGTTTTCTAGCCCTTTCCCCTGGGAAGGAAAATAGTGAAATCTCGGAGAAGGTTAGCAAGGTATGCTGCATGTTGCTTAACAGTCCCGCACCCTTTAAGAAGCAAAATGAACACTACCCAAGGCTGAATGTCCTTAGGTAATATGGAATTTGGAAAGGCAGTATTTGCCTATCAAAGGCTTTGAAACCCCCTGATTTCAAACCAGAGAGGATTCATGGGTTGCATTGGGAGGTAGGGGTTTCAACGGCCTCTTCTCAGGGTCCTGCACAGTGCCCGGTGTGCAGTCGGCTCAATGAGCTGCACTAACCGGGAGGCACCTCGTTGTCTTGTGGTCCTGTCCGCATGCCCACAGACACTTCCTTTAGATACCGAGTGAGATTTACCTGGAGGCATATGCACATTTATATTTACCCTTCTTTCAGGGACAGTGCAGCTTCAAGTGCCCTCTGCACGTGTGATTAAATATTAATTAGGCTTCTAATATAAGCAAGTGAGTTCACAGGCCCAAGTGTCACCTGAATAATTCATGAGGTACCCGAAGGCTCAGCCTGGAAAGCTGATTGGCCACCTTGGATTTGTATAATTACAAAGTTTCATTATTAACAGTGGAAGCATTGGAGAGATTTGCCTGGCTTGAGGGACTTTGAAAGCATAAGCTGTCTCATTAGGGTAAAAGGAAGTAAGGCAAAATATGCAAACTTGTTAGCGGAAAAGAAGGGGTGGGGAATGAAATTTAAATAAACTTAGCCTTCAAACATCACTATGGTACGTGTGCACTTAAAAATATATAGTACGATTGGTATTCTGATTGATAAGCGCCTTTGCTTTAAAGTTACAGTATGTCAAGCAATGCTTCAAAGCTTTTGTTTTAAATTGAAGGCCAACACCTTTAATATTTTACTGAAAAAGCCACAGGTAGCCTAATGGGCCTTGCGGAGTGAGGTTTGGAGGTAAAAGAAGGAAGACAGTCCAGGGCTCTTGCTAGAATGTGTGTTGTGCATGCAATTAAATCTCAAGGTCAAACAATTTACAGACAATTACTTTTCTAACATCTCCAGAAATGCCTGCTTACACGTCTTTAATTTTAAATGATACTGATATTCCAATTCTCCCCAAAGGTTAATGCTGACTAAATCCAGCTGTGACCTGACACGATGCGACAGCACAGTGCCTAATTATCCTCTGGATAGTCATTTACTTGAAACCATTAAAGGAATAGGCTGAGAGGAAGATTTAGGACCCTGAAAAAATGTTAGCCTGACTTCTTTCTTCTCGAAGATGGGATGGGCTGAAAAATAAAAATAAAATCCTGCTAAATGTTAGCCATTTGCTTTGATGGCAGAAAATTGTTCAACCCACTCTGTTTTTTTACAGGTTAAATTGCTAACTAGTTCATTTTATCCATTGCCTACGGCTGGTGCTAAATGTCAGTGACAAATTTTGTACTTGTCTTGAAGAATGAATTGTTATGCACAAAAGCTATAGTGCTCTTTTAAGATGAGTGAATTGCAGAGGGAAAAAAGTTGCTCTTTTGAAAAAGGATTATTTTGATTAAAGGCCTTTTCTATTGTAGCTGAAGACAGGTAGTGTTTTAAGATAATTCTGACAGTTACCTCCCACAGAGGCTGCAGTCCTTTACTAGAAATTTCTTTAAGAGCACTTGTGTCAGATTATATACTATGGTTATTATCATAAGACCGTTAGTGACAGTGAAAGAAATTACTAAAAAAAAAAATAATAATAAATAAGAAACACCTAGTTTTCATTAACTGGAGTAAAAATAATGGTTTTCTGTGTGGGATCAGCATTCCATCACTGTTCCACAAAACTTCCCCAGTGAGTTGCAATGGAAATTAAAGAGGGACACGAATGCTTCCTGAAATGTTGCAAATATGAAACCCTGGATACTTGGGGAACATATAGGAGGAGCATGTGACGGCAGCTGATGCAGACCTCTTGCTTTAGTTGCTTGGCAAATGAGTTCTGACTAGCTGTCCGCAGTTACTAATATTACAGGGTAAACTGGTTTATTATCACTAGTTTGTATAAAAGGAGATTTGCGTCAATCCTGCTTTTGCTTATTTATCACATGAAGTTTATATTAGTAATTTTGTCATAGTACTGAATTATTCTGGCTAAATAAATTTTAGCGCTCTTGATAAATAAAATGTGTAACATGAGAACACAATGTTTAAATACAGCGTTAGTAAAACATACCAAAGTTTGGGTCCTTGAAGGGGATTTCACCTCTAGTTTGAATCGCTGGATATTTGTTTTGGTGGGGACAGGATTTATGAGGATGAACTCCAAAAATGTGATGGACTATGATCAGTTTATAATTTTGATTTTGCTTGTCCCAAAATGTTTACTTGAAGGAGCAAAAATATGCTGATGGTTTCTTGGTGAAGTTGTCAGAATGCAGGTTTTTTTAGTTAGCATGGTTCTTTTATTGTAAGGGACACGTAGTGTATAACCGCGCTTCGTTATCACGCACCATTCTATTGTGCCGTGAAGTTATTATAGGGAATTTGATTTTTAAAGAAAACTACGGTGATTAGTTTTAAAACCTTAGTTAAATAATTACTTATGTGAAATTAGCTCTTTTAAATTGCATTTAAATTGACGAAATCAGTTGTTAAATCAGCTCTTACTAAAGTGATACATAAATATAGGAGTTTGAACTTTCGTTAAGACTCAGTATTCAGCTTGGCAAGGAATGGCTTTTGTGTGTGAATGGTTTTCTCCCTCACCCCCCAGTTCCCCACCCATTCTACCCTGTTCCATAATTATGAGTGGTGTGAATGGCTTCTCAGTTGGGGTTTGTCATTATCTTCATCCCTCTCAGCAAGAGTTTCAGTCTGATGATGTAGAACAAGATTCCGAGGAAAGAGCCCAGGCCTCAGTTTTAGGAGAAAAAAATCTCCCAGAATGTTTATTTAGACTAAATTTCCTGGTGTGTGTGTGTGGAGAGGGAAGGTGCCAGTGGAAGAGAAACAATTTCATCTCCGAAAAGTTGCTTCTTATATACTTTCCTGGGTTTGGGCTCACACATCTCTCTGGCTGATTCTGCAATGGTTATATGCTCTGTCACCAGGGAGTGTGTGTCTGTGTTTTCCAAGACTGATGTCTCAGGAATTTGGACACTATGTAATGCAGAGCATGTGTGGATAGTCATGTCTTTGGAGAAGAGTGCACTAATAAGGCGCTGATCTTGCCTGGCTTTCTTCTTCCCTTTTTGTATTTTATTGTATATATAATCATCGCATTAACCTCATAGACTTAAATAAAATGTTATTTAGTTTTTTAATAAATAGCCATCAAAAAGCTTTACACTTGTAAATTTTTTTCTCCCTTACATCAACTGCTTGTCATGGATTTCCATACTTAAAAATTTTTTTATTAAAAAAATAATAGCAAAGATAAAATCAGAGAGCTCAGTTCTTCTCTGCTGAGTTCAGTGATTGGTGTTTGCAAGGTGGGGTTTGTCTTCAAATTGTTCCCACTGTGACTTGTTGGCATTAATGAGGCTATTGGTCAGGTCAGAGGGAGGAGCAGGGAGCATTCTTTTCCCCAGTGAAAATCATCCGTGTTATCTCCATATGTGCAGCTGAGAAAGGAGACCTACTACTAGAAAGTATTCAATATTGCAGGAGGTGTGTAGTGAAGCCCAGAATATATTTTGGCATTTTGCTTCCACATGCAGCTTCTTGTATAATCAATCCTACTGTGTTTAGAGGTGAAACCTTTTTATGCTTTTGTTTTATGAAAACAGTGGAATTGGTTGGGGAAGTAGAAACTTGAAGAGTAAAATCTTCTGCCAAAATGTAGAGTGAGAGCCAAAGTAGTTTTGCTTGTGTATAATTTGGAAATATAATAGCAAAATATCTTTCTGTGCTTTAGCTGTGAATTTTGCCTAGTTACCTGTTGTCATCAGTCGACATTTCTACAAAGAGTGCTTTTATAGTGGCAGTTTGAGCTTAAACATTTAAAAAATTTCAGCACAATATTAATAAATGTCCGTTTGAAAAATAATTTTAACATCTCAATTTATTTGGCAGGCAAATCATAAATTGACTTACAATATGATTTAGTTCACATGACCCTTTCTCTTGAAAATATAAAATGCATCAATTTAACTTATTGAAACTTTTTGTTTCTTTTTTTTTTTAATGGTGATATTCCTGTCCTGTACCTAACCTTTCATGTAATCATAACAAGTTCAAAAGGAGGAACAGAGTATCGAACGAGGATTGAGTGTCCATAGGACATTTCATATTTGATTCTACCTCTGTTTTCAAAGTTCTTGTAGAATTTGTTGTCTTCTTTAACCACTCACTTTTGTAAGAGAGCTCTCTCCTTTACTGCTCTACTTTTTCAGTGATTTCATTTTGCTCTAATATTGTTAAATGTTACTATAATCATCTTCTCTTGAGAACTGTGTACTATATTTCCACTTTTAAATCTTAAGTCCTGTTTTCTATTCCTGTTAGTTATTTCTAAACATGCTAAATTTAAATTGTTCCCTTCCTATTCCCCTAGGGTTTTCAGACCACAAAGCCCTTCACAGGTGATATAGGGCACCCAGAGGATGAGTCAAAAATATTGAAAAATAACCTCACTTATGTAGCCATAATATAGACTTTATACAAAATCCATAAATTATTATTGTGTCTCTCCACTGATTTGGACATTCTAATTACCACATATCATGGTTGTGGTATACTATTATCCACAATGAAATAATCAAGTGAAACTAATACTTTTTTCCTACTTAAAAGCTGACGAGCCAATTTACTTATCCTTAGCTCAGAAGGCCCAAGCACACTGACCAAAAATGTGGACATCATGCTGAACTCGCAGGCAAGTTCGTCCAGCTTAGATGTCCTGTCCGTCTAATTTAGATCTGCTGTTTTCCTTGAGTCCGTCTCTCTCTAGGCAGAAGCTGTGGTATTACTAAATCAGAGTCAGGCAGTTTGTCAGGGGGTGCTAGCTGAGAGATGACAAATAAGTGTAGATCTTATATGTCCATTTAATGTTTATTTTATCATTTCTCTGTGGGAAATTGGAAATGACTTGGAGTGTAGATGTATTGCTTCAAGTAGACCCCTTAGATGAAGCATCTTGTTTCACACAACAAGCAAGTTATTGGTTATTTGCTTTATAATATTAATGATAATGATGATAGCAACTATATTTTTTGAACACTACTGATTGTTAAGAGTATATTAAGTATTTCATAAGGTGCTCTTATTTAATCCCCACATCTACTCTGCAAGATGGTTATAATCTCTATTTTGCAGATGAAAAAACTGACTTTCACCACTACACAATATGTTAATGAATCTGTTACAGTACAGTAACAATTTTGCTTTTATTTCAGTTTCATCCATTTGAATAGAAATATATAACTAAAAAAAGAATAAGTATGAATTATTTGGAGTGAAAGTTTGTGCACATATTTTTCTCATGAGATTCAAGTTATGGCGCTGGCTTTTAGCTTGTCTCTCTATCTCCTTGGAATATTTCGTATGCACATTGGAACAAGCCTCTTGTCTATCAGACATTTGTGATCTTCAAACCAAATAAGATCACTGAAGACCTGTAGAAATATAATTAAGTATTATGATTTGATTTGGCATAGGTGTCTTAGAAATAACCAGTATATGTTAGGCTTTTTTTTTTTTTTTTCTTTTTTAAAGGAAGTAATGCCTTAGTAAGTACAAGAGAAAATTCAGATTAACTTCATTTTAGATGTTGCCTTTTAAACCCGTCCTGGGATCTGGTTTATGCCGATGCTGTGGGCACTGTATGAACAGTATGTGGCATTGCTCCTTCTCTCTGCACCTCCACTTCCCTCTCCATCCCAGTAAATCCTTTGAAGGTTTTATTATTCAGGGGTGGGAAGATTGGAGTGAAAGCTACAGAATGATTTAACACTGTGGGAACTTAATCAATAAGAGTGTTGCCCAAAGCTCCCAGCAAAGGGTGTTGTTTTCCATCCACATGATAATGAGGCCGAGCAGCAGCAACCTCTGGAGGAGGAGTGCTGGGGCAGCGATTCTTTGGTGGTGCTTTTCCTGGTTGCTAATTAATAGTTTTGAGGCCAGTGGGGCACCTTTTGGCCTCTCTGACATTTGCAAGCTTTTCTGTGGCTTGTCCCACATGTCTTTCCACCATCAGGGGTCACTCTCAACTGGATTGGAGTCTGACAAGTCTAATTGGCTCGAATCTATGCAGATTTAAACATCTAGCCCACATGCCAAAAATCTGATGTTTTCTCATGCTGCTTCTGAGTTCCTGGCATTATGGGATCGGTGCATGCCTGAATTATTATGTACCAGCTTATCCTTCTGTTAGCATGTTAAAGAGCAATTAGCTGGATGTGGTGTAAGAAATAGGGGAAAGAACTTCAATGCAGTTCAGTTGCAAATGCCTTTTATACTTAAAAAACTGTCAGACCATTGAGCATTACTGGTTGGAAAGCAGATTGAATCGTATAGTCAAAATTTTTAAAGGGTGAATAATTTTCTGAGTGTTGGTTAAAAAAAAAAAAAGATCCTTGCTGGGCAAACATACAAAGATGGTATAATGTAAATCACCAAAACATTCTAGACTTACTTACGTTGTCCCATTTCCTTTTCCTGATCTTACACTTCTCTCACATTCTCAATTTTTAATTTTTAAAAAAATTTCAACTTCCTTATAACTGGTTGCTGGCCAGATATATTTTCTTGTAAATTGTGTTATTTCTTCACTGCCAGTTCATAGAATTCTGAATAAATGGCAGGGTGCTGGGCTAGATGAATTCACACTCAACCCAAGTTATTTGGATAATTTCTGTTTTCTTGGAAATAATTTATTTTAATTGATCATTAAGCCATACACAGAATAATATAATGGCTATGCTGGTATATTGCTTCATAGTTTATAAAATATTTTGTCATGTTTAAGCTTCACAATAATCTTGGGAAGACAGTAGGTCAGTGTGGGTTAATATCTATAAATTTATAAATGAATGTGTTGATTTACAGACAAATTAGGCGACTTGCCCAGTGTGCCTGTGTCATTGAGAGGCAGAGATGGTTTTGATCTCAAGTCACTTTTTCATCACAACATGAATGTATGAAAATAATTTGTTCAGTAGATTATTTCATAAGCATTTTTTGACTATGGATATTACACTAATTTTTAAAATGTGTTGGCTTAGTCTTAGAGCAATCCAAGGGTATTATGAAAGATAACAAAGAGTGATGAGTAATTTTATCTGCATGTCATTAAAAAGTTTTAGCACCAAAATGATCTAATGACTAAGCTTTCATTTGATTTCCATTTCCTGAGAGAGAGGTCTGGGTGATCACTGATAATTCACCTGAGGACACCAACTTTCCTATATGGGAAATATAAAATTAATTAATCCTTAAAAATCTTACTTTTTATAAAAATCTGTGTAATGCTAATAATAATTTAAAATGTCAGTTCCACACTATATTCAGCCTTTGTCACGTATACTTGAGAAATCTAGGAGTATCTTTTATTTTCTTCTTTTTTATCATAGAATGTTGTCTTTTTTTTTGTTCTGACAATTCTTCGGTCACTCAAAATTGCTGATGTCTTAAACCCTCTTTTTCTTTCCTCAGAGTTTATGTATATTGTAGTGAGAGTTTTGGAAAAAATTATTACCAGATAAAAAGGTGTGTGTGTGTGTGTGTGTGTGTGTGTGTGTGTGTGGTGTAGTAGTTTCACAATAATTTAGATTGTTCTAGTCTTCTGTGGGATTGATTACATGGAGAGTGGTGAACTACATTTATTTTTTTTGGATTTTGCTAGATGCCCTTAGAGTCATGGTCATGGACATTTAGAGATCAAACTAGTAGAGAACTTAGATATCATTAGTTCAGCTCCTCATTATATATTATGAGGATTTTACTTATTTGCTTTTCTGTTTTGGTTTTTTCCTAAAGCAAATAATTTGGGACCTATTGTTATAAGAAACTGAAGGATAAACACTTTAATTTTTCACCTGTGGAAATTACTTATTAGGACATTCTATTAGGCAATGAATATATATTAATTTTAACATAACAAAATTTAACAGAAGCAGTATAAATGAACAACGCTCCGGTCTTACTATTAAAGATAAGAATGAGACCATACCTGATTCTCGAAGGGGAAAGAAACTAACCCTTTTAAAGTAGTCACTATTTGTTAGGTTGGGTGACCAGAAATCTCAGTTTGCATGGGACAGTCTGGTTTACATTTGTTGTTATGGCCTAATTACGAATAGTATTTCCCTTTACTCTCAAGCCATATGAAATATATGAATCGAGCATATGCCTTCTGTCTCCTTTGTGTAAACATTCTCGAATGGAATTAAATCACCAGAAAATTGGGGTTTCTCATTCAGATTTGCCATTAACTAACTGTGTGATTTAGGTCAAATTACTTACCTCTCTAAATCAGATTTCTCATTAGCAAAATAAGGACAGTGTACCTTTCCCATACAATAATAATGAACGTCCATGGATAGTTCTTTTAGAACATATAGTAAGGCCAGAGAGGCCTTACTATTATCAGACAAAGAAATCATTACTTTAAGGTGGTATCCAACATTTTAAGGTATATAAGGACTGGATGTATACAAAACCTTCATGGAAATTCTGGCTCAGCACTTTGCCAGATGTGAGTTCTTGGAGAATTGTGTCTGGGCTGTGTGTATTTTTATTTATTTTATTTTTTGGAGATTGTTGTTTTTAATCTGAAAATAAAAGAAAAATAAATAATACAACTCACCTCTCTGGCACAGACTTGATGGTTAATTTTACTTTCCTATAATGTTATGAAAATCATTGGGCAAATAAGCGTAGAGTCATAAGAATATGGCTTCCCATTGTTGTTATATAATAATGATAAAACATTGTGTTCCATCTGATTTTGCTCACTTACTTTAATCACTATGTTTATATCTCCTTGATTATTGTGCTTAAGCAAGGATAAAGGATTCAGAATGACTGTATTGCATATAGATTTTGTCTCAGTGAAGGGAATTGAGTGGAGCTAAATAGATATTAGCTACTTGAGCCAAAAGGGAAGTATTTTTGGTGGACTACAATTCTAGAGCAAAGGGTGATAGTAGGAGTTAGGCCAATTGTCCAGAAATTATGGAAAAGAACCTAGGCAGAGGACCAAGCTAAGATGGGATGGATGTATCCGTTGGTTTTAGCCAGGTCTAATTTGGAATAGAGATCAGTTTTGGGTTGGAATGTGAGTGGAGGTGGGACTTAGGAGAAGGGGTTGAGAGGAGTGGTAAGCAGAGTTTGGGAAATTTCAGTATGGGTTTCAAGCTAGATGCTATGGGTAAGCCCAAGATTATGGTTGAAATCATTGGCAAATTTGCCTGTTTATAAGCTAGGAAAGAAAGATGGTAAAATAAATCAAGAGTTGATGTCCTAATTGGCTTATTTTTGTTAAATTTGTTATTCAGTGGTACTTCTATACCAAGTGCTAATTGGGAATTGGGTATATGAGATTTTCTTTTGCATCTGGGCACAAATAAATAGATAATCTCGGAATCGTGTACTATTAGAGGGCTAGAGCTCTATATAAAGCAAATTTTATTCACCAGTTTCCTCTAGATTCTAGCTTCAGGTAATGAGTGGTTAAGCAATTATTAAAACATTTTTACACTTATTTTCCATGTAAAATTCTACTACAAAGAACATGCTTGTAAATGTATCTAGAATGCCTATTTATTGCACGTTAAATGTTTTCTTTTTGCTACGGAGTTAGAAGGATTAATCTCTCAAGCCCACAATCAATTGTGACTACATCTATAAAACTAACAGTGGATGTACATTTTCAAAATTGAAAGTCATTATAAAACAATGTAGGCCACTGTAAATCATAGCTAAAAACAGTCATAATGGAAATCTTTTATCTATGTCTGATCCACTAACATGCTGTTATTCTGAGAACTAATAACTTTTTCTTGGAGATAGGGCCCCAAATTCAATTTTATAGCTCACAGTCCTAGTAAATAGAAAAAGTCTGCCAAACCTGGCTTTATCAATCCTAATGATTTCATGTTTTTACCATATGTAGTGAACTAGAAAAAAAATGAGAAGTGAGGTTTGATGATTTTTTTTATTTGGTCAGTGGGCCCTATTCTGTTTGTATGTGAAGTTTGTTATTAATATTTTTATATTATTTCAGAGATTTGTAACTAGCATTAATGACTTCAGTAAAATCTGAGATTACCTGGGAGAAATATTTGCTCCTCCCTTAACTTAAAATTTATAACCATTTGAATAGGCCATCAATCCTCATTTTCTACTCATCAAGCAGCTGGGCTACAATAATCAACTTCCACCATAGTATCATTAGAAAAAAGGGAGTATACTGCTGACTTCTTGGCAGTGGACTTTGACGCTTCCTAGTCACAAAGGAGAAATTTACTAAAGATAGCATAGTGTTCTGAGAAAACACACACATTAAAGACCAGTCTACTTCTTTCAAACTGAGAAACTGACTTCTTGTAGAGGGTCAAAATCTAATTTGATATTAGCCTCAAATATTATTTAGTAACATTTTCAAAGACCTATTCCATTTTTGTTTAAACAGTTTTATTTTTACCAAATTTATTATTTAAAAGTTAAGTAATACTTTTCATCATATTTTCAGTTGTGGACAAAAGAACCCCACTGGCTAACTTAAAGCAGAAAAGGAATTCACTAAAAGGATGTTGGATATTACCCAATTATTAAAAGGATAGTACAAATAATCCCTGAAAAAAACTAGAGATTCAGGCTTGTAGTTTACGCAGATAGAAACAAATCTCAAAGTTATTTTGCAAAGCGAATGACCTATTGGATACAGATATGGAACCTTGCATTCCTAACCATACCCACCATTAGTGCTGTTAACGGTGGGCATTGTCAGGAGTGCTGCCAGTAGGGCTGCTACTGGAACCACTGTCTCTGGAATCTGAATGTAGTTGCTGCCAGTGCCCCTGAACTCAGTAGAATAGATTCTGAATGGTCACTGTGGTAGGTAGTGCTCTGCTGCTTGGCTTTGCTGATCATCTTACCATCTGGAGACTAATCCAGAGATTTAAATACTGAAAACTCTACAAAAATGAAGTAGGTTGTCTACTAGTGTTGTGATCTTCTTCTGTTCACTGTAAATATTCAAAGGATGAGCAATTATTAGGGTTATTTTAAAGTATTCCTTCATTGTATAGGGTTTGAACTAGATCTTGTTAAATCATAGTTTAAATCTGGGAACAGTTTTAGGATATATTCATTCCCCCATTTGTCAGTTTCTTACTTTTTCTTCCCTCTATTGATCTGCAAGGGCATCTGCTGAAATACGACTCTGTGATGCTCCCTTTCTAGATGCTACCGCAGGAGAATGAAAGCAGGATATAGGTTTGTGCATGAGAAGGTTCATTGTATCAGTTTTATGCTTTAACAATGATTGCTTCTCACTTAATAAACCCAGAAATAAAAACACACACACCTATTGTAGATGTAATGGACTCCCAGTATACATGTTGCATTCAATATAAATATTTATTTTTGCTCTTTGTGAAACTCAGTTAAAATGACAATATTAATAAATATATAAACACAGGTGGACAAAAAGAATGGAAGAGGAGGGGGAAATAGAAGGCACAAGTTAAAATGGTAGCTAACTAACTCATACAACTCAACAGCAACACTCATCTGATTAAAAAGTGGGTAAAGGACTTGAATAGACATTTTTTTGAAGAAGACATACAAATGGCCAACAGATGCATGAAAAATGCTCGACATCACTAATCATCAGGGAAATGCAAATTAAAACCATAATGAGATCATCTCACACCTGTTAGAATGGCTATTGTAAAAAAGACATGAGATAATAAGCGGTGGTGTGGTGAAGAAAAGGGAACCTTGGACATTGTTGGTGGGAATGTAAATTGGGGTAGCCACTATGGAAAATAGTATGGAGGTTCCTCTAAACATAAAAAATAGAACTACCAAATGATCCAACAATTCCACTTTTGGGTATACATCCAAAGGGAACAAAAACATCATCTCAAAGAGGTACCTGCACCCCCTGTTCATTGCAGCATTATTCACAACAGCCAAGGCATGGAAACAAGCTACGTGTCCATCAATGGATAAGTGGATAAAGAAAATTTGGTGTACTATATGCAATAGAATATTATTCAGCCATAAAAGAAAGAAAATCTTGCCATTTGTGACAATCTGGATAGAACTTGAAGGCATTATGATAAATAAAATAAGTCAGACAGAGAAAAAGTTCTATATTGTCTTAGTATTATGGAATGGTTTAGAATGAGATATTGGTCTCCTCTCTCTTTTTATTTTTTTCAAGTATTTTATATATTTGTATGGACTTTTATATACTGATTTTATATTTTGGGTTATGATCCAGCACTATGTTATTCATTTTGTTTTTTATAATTTTTAAAAGACTTTCTTCCTGACTTTAAAAAATGATTCAGACTATTTGATAACTTGACAACTGAACTTTGTCAAGTTATAACTTTATAACTTTGGCTATGTCGAGTTTAAATAGATTCCGGTCATTTCCTAGTGTTAGGTGAACTTCATTATCTTAGTGCAAATAAAATCAATTATAATGAGCTTCATCCCCTTTCCTGTCTCGTCTCGTCTCGTCTCGTCTCGTCTCGTCTCGTCTCGTCTCGTCTCGTCTCGTCTCGTCTCGTCTCGTCTCGCCTCGCCTTGTCTCCTCTCGTCTCATTGCGTGGGGCACAAGACATAAATTTACATGTTAACAATTTTTAAGTGTATGTTACGGTATTGTTAACTATATGCACAATGCTGTAAAACAGATCTCTAGAACTTTCTCATGTTGCATGACTGAAATTCTATGCCCACTGAAAATCAACTTCATGGATGTGTAAATGTCTCTTTATGGTTCTACTTTCAATTCTTTTGTATATGTGCCCAGAGGTTGGGTTGCTAGGTCATGTGGTAGTTCTATTTTTAATTTTTTGAGAACCCTCCATACTGTTTTCCAGAGTTGCTGCACCATTTTACAGTACTGCCAACAGTGTGCAAAGGTCTAATTTTTCCACATCCTTGTCAACACTTGTTATCTTCTGATATATATATTTTATACTTATATTTTTAAGTGGTAGACATCCTAGTGGGTGTGAGGTGATATTGCATTTGGTTTTGATTTTCTTTATTCTGATGATAATGATGTTGAGCATTTTTTTCATATATCCTATTTGGAGAAATATCTGTTCAAGTCTATTGTCCATTTTTAAATCTTTTTTTGTTATTATTGAATTGTAGGAGTTCTTTATACATTCTGGATGTTAACCCCTTATCTGATATATGGTTTGCAAATATTTTCTCTCATTCTGTAGGTTGCCTTTTCACTCCATTGATTGTTTCTTTTGCTCTGCACAAGGTTTTTTTTTTTTTTTTTTAAATATATCTTTATTGATTTCAGAGAGAGGAATGGAGAGGGAGAGAGAGAGACAGAAACATCAGTGATGAGAGAGTCATTGATCAACTGCAGCCTGCAACCCAGGCATGTGCCCTGACCGGGAATCAAACCCCGATCGCCTGGATCCTAGGTGGATGCTTAACCACTGAGCCATGCCCAGCTGGGCTCTCTGCACAAGTTTTTAAGTTTGATATAGTTCCACTTGTCTATTTTTGCTTTTGTTACCTATGCTTTAGGTGTTCCATCCGAGGAATCATTGCACATACCAATGTCATGAAGTTTTCCTCCTATGTTTCCTTCTATGGGTTTTATAGTTTCAGGTACTTACGTTTAGGTCTTTAATCCATTTTGAGTTAATTTTTGTATATGGTGTAAAATAAGGGCCCATCTTCATTCTTTTGCTTGTGGATATCCAGTTTTCCCAGCATCATTTGTTAAAGAGATTATCCTTTCCCCACTGTAGTCTTGACACCCTTTTTGAAGATCACTTGATGTATATGAGAGTTTTTTTCTGGGCTTTATATTGTGTTCCATTGCTCTATGTGTCTGTTTTTATGCTAATACCACATGGTTTTGGTTACTGTAGCTTTGTAATATGTTTTCAAATTAGAATGTATGAGGCCTTTAGTTTTGTTCTTCCTTTTCAAGTTGTTTTGGCTATTTGAGAGACTTTGAGATTCCATATGAATTTTAGAATCCCCCACCCCAATTTCTGCTAAATAAATAAATAAATAAATAAATACCGCCATCGAGATAGAATCTGTAGATTGTTTGGGTAGTATGGATATTTCACAAATATCAAGTTTTCCAATCCATGAACACAGGATGGTATTTCCACTTATTTGTATTATCTTTCAGCAATATTTTATAGGTTTCAGTGTACGAGTCTTTTACCTATTTCAGTTAAGTTTATTCCTAAGTATTTCATTCTTTTGGATGTTATTTTAAATGGTGTTGTTTTCATCATTTACTTTTTAGATTGCTTCTTATTGGTATATAGAAAGACAACTGATGTTTGAGTGTTGATTTTGAATCCTGAAACTTTGCTGAATTCGTTTATTAGTTCTAAGAGGTGGTATTTTTTTTTAATCTTTGGGTTTTTTAAATATAAAATCATGTCATCTGTGAAAAGAGAATTTTACTTCTTTCTTTCCAGTTTGGATGGCTTTTAATTTCTTTTCTTGCCTAAATGCTCTGGATTGGACTTCTAGCACTCTGCTGAATAAAAGTGGCAAGAATGGGCACCCTTGCCATGTTCCTGATCTTAGAAGAAAAGCTTTCAGATTTCCACTGTTGTGTATGATGTTAGCTATAGGCTTTTCATATATGACCTTTATTATGTTGAGGTTATTTCCTTCTATTCCTAGTTTGTTAAATTATCATGTAAGAGTGTTGAATTTTTTCAAATGCGTTTTCTTCATCAATTGAAATGATTATGTAATTTTTGTCCATTGATCTGTTAATGTGTTGTATTACATTTACTGACTTTCACATGTTAAACCATCTTTGCAGGCCAAGAATAAAATCTCCTGGGTTATGATGTATAATTTCTTTAATGTGCTATGGGATTCAGTTTGCTAGTACTTTGTTCAGGATTTTTGCCTTAGCGTTCATCAGTGATGTGGGCCTATTGTTTTCTTTTTTCTTTTGTAGTAGTACCTTTGTCTGGCTTTGGCATCATATAACAAGTTTTTATTATATGGTGTTTTTTCACTCTTCAATTTTTTGGAAGACTTTGAGAAGGATTCACATTAATTATTTTTAAATGTTTGATAGAGTTATACAATGAAGTTACCTGGTCCTGAACTTCTCTTTGTTGGGAGACTTTTGGTGACTGATTCAATCTCCTTATAGTTATAGATCTGTTCAGATTTTTTATTTCTTCATGATTCAGTCTTTGCAGATTGTATGTTTCTAGGGATTTATCCATTTCTTCTAGATTATCTAATTTGATGACATGTAAGTGTTCATAGTAGTGTTTTATAATCACTTCTATTTCTGTGGAATCATTCTTAATCTCTTTTTTATTTCTGATTTAATTTATTTGAGCCCTCCCCTCCCCTCCCCTCCTCTCCCCTCCCCTCCTCCTTAACTTGTCAATTTAGTTAACCTTTTCAAAACACCAACTCTTAGTTTTGTTGTTTTTTTTTCTGTTCTTTTTCATTTGCTTCTGTTCTAATCATTTTTATTTCCCTTCTTTTGCTAACTTTAAGTGTATATATATATATATATATATTTATTTATTTATTTATTTTAAAATTTATTTTATTTTATTTTTTTCTCTCCTAGCAATACAAAGTTAGGCTATTGATTTAAGGTCTTTAGTCTTTTAATTATACTTACATATTATGCTATTGTCTTTTAAATTCCATGCCAGGATTAAAATTGCTTTATGCACCACCATTACAGTACTACAGTATTCTATATTTGTTTATACATTTACCTGTAATAGTGAGTTTTATATTTTCTTGTTTCATGTTGTTATCTAGTTTCTATTTGTTACAATTGTAGAACTCCCTTTAGTATTTCTTGTAAGACAGATGTAGTGGTGATGAACTTCCTCAGTTTTTGCTACATGGGAAAGTCTTTACTTCTCCTTCATTTTTGAAGGATAATTTTGTTGTGTATAGTATTCTTGGTTGACAGTGAACTTCTTTCAGCACTTTGAGTATATCATTCCACTCCTTTCTGGCCTGTAAGTTTTCTACTGAGAAATCTGCTGGTGATATTATGGGAGCTCCCATGTATATGACAGGTTAATTTTCTCTTGCTGCTTTCAAAATTCTGATTGTCTTTGACTTTTGACAGTTTGATTATAACGTGTGTTGGTGTTGGGTCTCTCTGGGTTTATCTTGATCATAGCTCTTTAAGCTTTTTAAATTTGGATGCCTATCTCCTTCCTCAGATTTGAGAAGTTTCCAGCCATTATTTATTTAAGTAAGCTCTCTGTCCCTTTGTCTCGCTCTTCTCCTTATGTAATTCTCATAATGTGTATGTTGATCTGTTTTATGGTGTTCCATAAATCTCTAACTTTATTCTTTTTTCTTTTTTGCTTCTCTGACTCAAAAATTTCAAATGGCCTGTCTTGAGGTCACTCAATCTTTCTGCCACTTGAATAAGTCTTCTGTTGAACTCCTTTAGTAAATTTTTTTTAATCCACTTATTGTATTATTTAGTACTAGAATTTCTAGTTCTTTTTAACAGTTTTATCTCTTTGTTGGGTTCTTATTTTATTCATATATTATTTTCCTGATTTTTGTTTAGTTGTCTCTGTTCTATCATTGAGCATTTTTAAGACAATTATTTTGAATTCTTTGTCAAGTAATACATAGATTTCCTTTTATTTGAGATTGATTTTGGAAATTTTTTTTGTTCCTTTGCTCTTTCTCCCTCTGTTGTCTATCTGTGGTATTGCAGGTTCTCTATTGCTATAGCAATAAGCTGCTCCATTTTCCTTTGTCTTAGCAGCCCCTAGTCTTCCAAAGTATGCTGACTCCCTGTCATATCCCCAATACAAGTATGATAGTCAACAGCCCTTTGGGTTGCTCTTTAAAAAACTGATTTCTAAGATGTACACTCCAATCTTTACCCTCTGTACCAAGGGAAAGCTACAAGTTGGGTGTTTTCTCCTATTTGTGCTGATCTGTGATGGTGTATGCTATGGCACTGCAGGCCCTGTGGTGCAGCAGCAAGCCACTCCCCTTCGCTTCTTCACTTTCAGCAGCTCCTTGGCACCTAGGCAACCAGTCCCTTAGTCTGTCCTCCAAAAGGCCAGATCACTGAATGCAGGCTCCACTCTTCTGTTTCCTGAGAAGGAGAAGCTGTGAGCCAAACTGAGCTATGCTGACTTGGTGAAGGGACCATCACATATAAAGTAGAATGACTCATCTTACCTGTTTCAATGTGACCAACCTCAGCTTTGCACTTACCTAGGGAACTGCAACTTCTTAATTGGATTATAAAGTCCTCATAAAATATTTTGGTCCATATATTGCTGTTAATTCAGTTTTCCTGTGTGGAAGGGAAGGATAGTGATTCCTCTTCTGTCATTTTGCTGATGTTGCTCCAGTTATAATGAGCTTTTTTACCTTAGATTTTATCATGGATTTCTACCAAATATTTGATGCAAAGGAACTTCCTTAAACTTATTATTTACATTGAAATTGGGAGAAATAATTCTTTCATAACCCATAGTTTTTTATTAAGAAAAAAAGTAGTTTGCCATTTAGTATTATACAGATAGAATATCTAGTTAGAATTTCTTTAAACTTGATTATTCCAGCCCTGTTTGACTTTGAACTTTAATAAAATGAACACTCAAGACTTAGCCATGGGAAAATGATCAGTTTTAAGATTTGTAGCCTCTAGATGACAGAATGAAAAAAGGAAAAAGATCATTGTACAAGTGTGAAGGAGCAAATATTCATCAACCGGGGGGAAAAGAGATCTTGATGTAGGATTTGAAAGATTACTAGGGTTAGTCATATTGCTAGAGTTCAACTGCTATTGGGATTTTATTTAAGAGATAGGTATTTTATACTAGTTACAGGGAAAAGAAAAGAAGGTTATAGAAAATCTAAAGATGCAAGATATTTTTAGAATATGCACTTATTCTAAAAAATGTTTTTAAATATTTAGTATATTGCTGGAAAGAGCTCTATAATGATTGAGAAGCTGACTAGATGGTTTGGCCCATATATTTTACTTTCAACTTGTGTCCTGTTATGCATGCATGGCAATGATAAGGTTATTATAGTATTTTGTTACTTTTATCTAAAGCTCATTAAAGCATCTATGGAGCAGAGGATAGAGTATGATATTTAGAATGGGATCTAGAGATAAGACCAGAACAAAATGACTTTTTGTATGTACAACAAAGTTACATTTTAGGATAGAATAAAAATTATCAAGCCAATGATATTATCATTGCCTTTAATTATTAAATAAATGTTCGTTCTAATTTTTCAAAGCACTCCCACCCCCAAAATAGAGATATTTTGAGCTCTAATCACAGCTCTCCTAGGGAGTAATTTACTCTTTTTTTCAGCTATTTCTAAGAAGGTTTCCATGTAAAACTTTGTAAGCACATTCTGGCATTATTCCAGGTACATGGAGTAGATTAACAGGTTACAAAAAAAGGTCTTCCAAAGTGGGTTGTGTATGATAATTTCTTTTGATTTATGAAGGCAGTATTAGAACTTACTAAATTTTTTTTTACTTCATCCTTTAAAAGAGTTGTGTGCCTATGAATGAAAATTGTCTATAATAGTACATTAGAGCACAGAATTATTTTTAAAATTAATAAGTATATTGGGAAATGTTTTACAGATGAAAGAGTGTATTAAATTCAGGTCCATTGAAATTCAAAGACTGAAACTTTTAGATTCTCTCATGGCATTGACTTTTTGTTGAAGCTGCTTTATCAAGGTGTAATTTACATATAAAATTCACTCTGTTAGTGTATAATTCAATGATTTTTAATAAATTTATTGGGGTTTTGCAATGATAACAATAAACCAGTTTTAGAATATTTCCATGATCCCCTAAATTTCTCTAATGTTCATTTATAGTCAGTTTCTATTCCCTCTGCTTTCTGTTTCTGTAAATTTGCTCTTTTTTTTGACATTTCATATTGAATCATACAATATATAATCTTTTATGTCTGACTTCTTTCACTTAGCATAATGTTGTTGAGGTTCACCCATGTGGTAGTGTGTATACACAGTTTCTTTTTTTATTGCTTAATAGTACTGCATTGTATGGATATGCCACATTTTACTTATCTACTCACTAGTTGATGGACATTTTGATTGTTTCTAGTTTTTGGCTACTATGAATAATGTTGCTATGAATATTTGCCTAGAAGCACTTGTGTGAACATATGTTTTTATTTTCTTGGTTAGACTCCTAGGAGTGGAATTGCTGGGTAGTATGGTAATTTTATGTTTAGCTGTCTAAGACAGTTTCAGTTTCTTCACGTCCTTACTAACACTTTGCATATTTGGATAACAGTGTTTTATCAAATGTGTCTTTTGCAAATATTTTCTCTCAATCTGTGGCTTGTCTTTTTATTTCCTTGACAATGTCTTTCACAGAGCAGAGAATTTTAATTTTAATAAAATCCAGTTTATCAATTCTTTCTTTCATGGACTCTGTTGGTGTTATGTCTATAAAAAGTCATTTCCATACCCAAGATCTTCTAGATTTTCTCTGTGTTACCTTTTACGAACTTCATAGTTTTGTGTTTTACATTTAGTCGATGACCTATTTTGGTTTAATTTTTGTGCTTTTAAAAAATATATATATCTTTATTGGTTTCAGCGAGAGGAAGGGAGAGGGAGAGATAGAAACATCAATGATGAAAGAGTTTGTCATTGATCGGCTGCTTTCTGCACACCCCCTACTAGGGATCAGCCCCATAACCTGGGCATGATTGGGAATCCAACCGAGATCTCCTGGATCCTAGGTCGAAGCTCCACCATTGAGCCACGCCCGGCTGGGTCTAATTGCTTATTTTTTCTGTTAACCAGCACCATAAGAAAAGATGCTTAATTGGTGATACACTTTTTGAAGCGAATTTGAACTCTTTGTGCTTTGTGAGAAATGCAACGTCTGTGAGAATCGATTTTCTTTAAAAATTGAGTAAGAGCTGGTCAGTAACTTAATATTTTAACTAAAGTACGTCTTAGATCTATTACATTTAGTTTTGTATTTTTATATGTGTAACTCAAATTTTAGTTAAAAACGGAAAAAAATAACTTTATAACTATAAAATATTATCATTAACAAATGTATTAACTGGGTATGTAGTACGCATACCAGATGTGATAACCTAGTGGTTAAAGTATGACTTTGGAGCAGGAATGCCTGTGTTTAAGTCCTGATTCTCCCATTTGCTAGCCATGCAATTTTCTTGAAAGTGGCTTAGCCTTTGTGTGTCCCAATATCCTCATATATAAAATGATGGTCATACAAAAGAGTACTTACTTCATGGAATTGTTGTAAGGATTAGGTAAGTAATTTGACAAACATTTAGAAAATATCTGTTGCATAGTAAGCATTATGTAAATATTCACTTATTATTATTATTGTTGTTGTTATTAATAACAGTAAATGTTGAGAGGCAGAACTTAGTCTTAAATTAGCTCATCCACTTGTGACTCATTTATACCCATCAAAAGGCTTTACTTCAAAAAATATATATATATATTTTTAAACTACTATTAGTAAACCATCCTTGGGTAAGATATGTTTTCCTGCTAATTAAAAGTTTATCAATGGTAGGTGTACTTGACAGAAATCCAATGAACTATAAATAAGACTAACTATGATAGAAAGGAAGCCAGTGTTTTTTGATCTTGTGCTTACTTAGCATTGTGCTAAAAATTCCTGTTCTTTTTATTTACTTCCAAACTCTTCTAAACGGGCCTTAGAATTACAGTTTAAACAAATAAAGAAATTGAATCTTAAAAAATTATTACATTTGCCAAAGTCACACTGGTGGATAGTTTACACTTATCTATAAATGATGGGGACAATCTTATTATATATAAAGGGGTTTAAATTTACCTTGGAGGTTGAAGCTAAAGTTTCCGCATAATACTACTGCTTTTCTTTTCTTTTTTTAAAATCATTTACCAAAAGATATGTTTTTATTGACTTGAGAGAGAGAGGAAGGGGGAGAGAGAGAGAGAGAAAGAGAGAAACAACCACCAATTGCCTCTGTATGCACCCCAACTGGGGATTGAACCCAAAACCTGGACATGTACCCTGACTGGGAATCGAACCCTCCACCTTTTGGTGTATGGGACGATGCTCCAATCAGCTGAGCCAGGGCACTACTACTTTTCAAAGTGACAACTGGCTGAGAAGATTGATCTGAAATACATTTTGTCTTTTGCAGATTTACAATTTGCAGTGTTGTCTCCTGGCCTCTGAGCTGACACATTATTGCACTAACTGAGCAACCTCACCTCTAATTGCTATGTTTCTGTATGATATAGTATTTGAAATTGAAACTTGATAAATAAATTTTAAGCATTTTAAAGAAATTTTTAGGATTTTAGCTTTTCAAGGGAAATGATGTGAAATTAAACCTTCAATTATTTTCTCATTAAGCAAATTGTCTAATTGTCCCTATATCAGTTTTGGAGTACCGCACCATAATTCTTAGGTGCTTGCCCAAACTTTGTTTATCTGAGTTTTAGTTAGTTGAGAGTGGTGCTTCTCAGACCTGAAGGTGTAGATGAGTCCTAAGGGTTGGATTCTGGATCAGTAGCTTTATGGCAGGCCCACGCTTCTGCATTTCTAATAAGCTCCATTTCTAGTAAGCTGCCACTACTGCTCATCTCAGACTACTTCCCGAGTAGCAGAGGCTTAGATCACAAACACCCCATGCAATACTTAGTAATATGCGCACAGTGACCACTGCTTGAAATCTGTGCCGATTATTTGCTGCTTCTGTATTTAACTTTGTGTGCTCAGTGTAATTCACAACGGACTGATTGTTGTTATTGCCTTGTGGGAGATTTGTGACTATACTAAAGGTGACTAGATTTGAACCTGTCTACATTAGTGTATGCTCTTTAGAAAGGCTTGTCCTTGATGTCTCAAGGAATCCATTTTCAGTGGCTGTTTTGAAATCTTTCTTTTGACCTAGTGTGCAAACAATGTCAATGTTGTAAGTGGTAAATTAAATATTTGAAAAAAATTGTTTCTGACCTTGGGCTTTAGGAGCTTCCTCCCTTCCCCCAACCCAACCAAGTAGATATAAAAATTAGAATATATTGATATATCTACATGTAATTAAAGATGGTCTAGTGTTTTGGCAATTTCAAAGCTATTTTAAAATGCCTTCTCCAGGATGTTCATTTCCTTCTTTTTTCCTCCCCTATCCTAAGCTACTCCTCTGTGATGGTCTCCTGTAGTAGAGGGAGGGAAAACAAACTGTGCGATGGAGGAAAAAGATAAAGGACCAGTGATTGGAAGAGCATTTTTTAATGTCTGGCATATTTTTACTTGAAAATCTTATCGATGTGATTGCAGGATCACATGCAGCTGTAAGAAATAATATGATATGTAGTGATCCATCTACATTTTGGACATAAATGAAGACCACCCTAATGAGAACAAACAGGCTGTTTATTCCAAGCTTGCAGTGGCACCGGAGCCGGCCTCCATCCTTTGCATTCAGAAGAGAGTCAAAGGCAGGCAGGGCAGTGGGGAGCTTTATAGCAGGAAAAAGGGGAGACCTCCAGTATACTCTGAGTGGAGATTGTTGGCATGAGGAAATTGGAGGTGGGCTAACAAAAGTGGGGCATCTTGGGTGATTGATTTGGAAGGCGCAGTGGACTTTCTCTAGTTGATCCCGAGTTGGAAGGGTGGCAAAAAATAGGGAAAGTGGCAGTTACTAGAAGAATCCTGGGCCATTTGCTGCAGAGGTTTGGTTTCTGTGATGATGGAACCAATGTATAAGTCAGAGTTCTATTGTTTTATATGGTCTTGCCGTGACCCGCCCGAGTCCCTCAGCACTTTACCCAGTTTTCTCCACTGTTAGTATTTTTCAAGCTGTAGTACAATATATTGATATTACTACAATTTTCTGATCTTATCCAGATTTCTCCTGTGTTATCTGTACTCATGCGTGTGTGTTTTTGTTCTATCAAATGTGTAGTTTCTTGTATCCACCATCACAGAAAAGACAGTGAACAGGATAGTTCCATTGCCACAAGTATCCCTTGTGTTGCCCTTTTCTAATGACACCAGACTCTCTCTTATTTCTTCCCCCCCCCTTTTTTCTCTCTTACTTCTAACCTCTTGCAACCACTAATCAGTTCTCCATTTGTAAAATTTTGTCATTTCAGAAATGCTATATAACATGAATGGGATTATACAGTATGTGACCTTTGGGATTGGCTTTTTTTCACTCAACTTAATCCTCTGGATATTCCTTGTTTGCTTTAAAATCATTTTAATTACTCATGTAATACATGAATAAATTCTCCTTGTGAAACATTAAAATAGTAAAAATAAGGTTAAAGATCTTTTAAGATCTTTTAACTGAAAACACCCTCAATCCTATTCTCCTCCCTTGAAATAATTACTTATTTAGTCACTCCTTATGGAAATCCATTGTATATGTAAATGGATTCTATATTATATATAACTGTATTTATATGTCATACATAACAAAATTTTACTATTATAAAAAAAGCTTCAGTGGACATCCTTGTACACACTTCCTTATTTGCATCTGTCATTTTTTCTCTGTGCTTGACACCTAAAAGTGGAATTTTGGGGTAATAGGAAATGTATAGTTTAAATTTGAATAGACATTGCCAAATTTCCCTTCAAATTGGCTCTACCCATTCATATGCCTATAAGTAGTGCCTCAAAATGTCCATTCCCTTAGATTGTCCAATGTCTAATTGACTTAGGAGTTACATTTTTTCCCTCAGTCAATCTTACAAGTAAAGAATACTAACTCAGTGTTTTAATTTATATTTCCTTGGTTACTAATGAGGGTATCTTTAAAAAATATTTGTTGTAATTATTTGCACTATGAATAATTTCTGTTTTGTGGTGTTCTCGTCATGTTCTTGTTTCATTTTTATATTGGGTTAGTTGCCTTGTTTTTCTTCTTGATTTAGAAGAGTTTTTAAAAACAATTTATTCTGGATAGTAATCCATTGTTTATTTTATAAATGTGTGCACTCACACATTATAGCTAATCTCTTAGCATTACGTGTGTTAATTTTTGTCATTTTAACATCTTACATTTGATGTTCAATTTATGAATCTACCTCTTTTTGTCTCTTTTTAAAGAGGTTTTCCTACTTCTCTTTTTAAAACCTTCTGTTTTCTCAAAGTTCCAGGGTTTTTATGTTTCAGAAGCTTTGGGGCAGGTTTTCCTATGTACATGTTCTGCTTCAGGCCTACTATGATTCTAATCTTGGCTAGGATGTCTTTTTGATTTGTTCAGCTGAAGTGTCTTGTCTTGGTTTTGACCACCTCTAAAAGGTTACAAATATTCGTTGTCAAAAAGAGCAAGTTACCGTATATCCCATGCCAGTCTCATTTCTTTATGATTCACATGGACAGCTCTACCTTCAGAAGAGCCTGGTAACGCTGAAAATACATACAGTTCCAAAGACAGACTTTTAAAGATATTGGATATGAGAATAATAAATTCCAGAAGAAGGTCAATTCCTAAACATTAAAATAGATTTTCATTCCTAGACAGATCAATAAAGCCAAATGTGATGATTCTAGGTATAGCTGATTTTGAGCTATCCCCTTAAAACCAACTTGCTATCTATTTTCTGTAGAAATGAAAGATTGCATGAATTTTACAGTAAATGTTACTTAAAGAAAAATTTGCCCTATAGTTCTTGGCAAAATATCTCAGGTCAGTTGGAAAACCTTTGGAATCTTACTACTTTGGCAGATCCCCAGAAGTTAGTAGTATTAATGTTTTAGTTTCCTAATAAAAGTTTAAATTTACTTAAATTTTCAAATAGGTTATGTCATTTAAAGAGATAGGATAATGGCAAAAAGAATATAATAACCTTGAGATTTTTAAATATTGATTTTGGAAACATTTCACACTAAAATTATTCAATATAACAATTAGTTGACCCAGTTTTTCTCTCCACTGTATTTATAATTTGTATGGAAGTATTTTAAAGCATAAGAGGTTGCCAGCAGGAGTTAAGTAGTAAAAATAAATAATGGATGTCATTATAATAATTTTGGGGAAAATGTCCTCCAACTCTATTTCTGTATTCAATACATGTTTATTTGTACATTTATAGTTATAGTCATCACTATGCGTTTTGCCTAGATTTGTTTACTGACTTCAGACTCAAATTTAACTGAATGCTGACACATTTTCACTGAGAGATCACAAATTTGTTATTTTCTTTTTTCCCCTTTTTATTGAATATATTGGGGTGACACTGGCTAACAAAATTATGCAGGTTTCAGGTGCACAGTTCCTCAGTACATCATGTGTACACTGTGTTGTGTGTTCATCACCCTAAGTCAAGTCTCCCTCCATCACCACTTATCCCCCTATACTTCCTCTACCTTCACACTCCAATTTTTCATCCTCTGAATTCCCTAATTTGGTGAATAGTGTCACTGTCCATATAGACATTCAAATAAGAAAACTTTTAGTTATAGTTCTCATCTCTCACATCCAATCATTTGTCAAGTTCCTTTGAGCTTGCTTTCTAATTTCCAAAATCGCCTTTTCTTCACCTGCTCCGTTCCTATTGCTAGAGCTTTCAAGCTAGCTTCCTACCTTCTATTCTTATCCCCCCTCACTCATCTCATTTGCATCCTATTTCATTTTAGTTTAGGTTTTCCCCTAAAGCAGACCCTGAGGCCAGGGCTCTTGGGCAGGTAGTTAATTTTGGGAAGTGATCCTAAGAAACAGGAGTGAGCAGCTAAGAAGAGGAAACACACAAGGAGGTAATGGTGATCTGGGGTTATGTCATGATCTGAGTTTCGCGGTGGGTACTCAGGGCTCCATCCTGCTAGAGAATCCTGAGGAGCCCCCCAGAACATGCCTCAGAACCATAAATCCAGAGGATGAAGGAAGGGACTATTTATCTAATAGCTTCCATTCCTCACTGTTCAAGAAGCTCTCAGTAGGTGATAGCTTGTGCATTTCCAGGTTTAGTTGAACAGAAGCCAACGTGGGGTCACAGCTGAGAAACTTACTTGTGTGAAACAAGCAGACAGGGCTGGCTTCATGGGTGCATGATCTGTTAGTGATCTTTACAATCACACTTTGAAGCTCCTAATGCTTTGTGGGGCCCAGTAGAAAATGAAAATATGAGACCTCATTTTATTTTTTTATTTTTTAATTTTTTTAAAATATATCTTTATTGATTTCAGAGAGAGGAAAGGAGAGGGAGAGAGAGAGATAGAAACATCAATGATGAGAGAGTCACTGATCGAGCCTGAAACCCGGGCATGTACCCTGACCAGGAATCGAACCCTGATTGCCTGGATCCTAGGTCGACGCTCAGCCGCTGAGCCACGCCCGGCCGGGCGAGACCTCATTTTAAATGTGAGATTTAGCCAGTTTTGCTAGAGACCCACAGTGGTCCCAAGGCAAGAGGCTGCCAGCTCACACCAAAAGGCAACTGAATTCCACAGCAAACGTTGGAGTAAAAAGTTTAGCCAAAAGGATGTGAAGGGAGGCCCAAGAGGTGTCCAATACATATTGCATGTAGTGCACTATATATGTGTGTCTGTGTTTCTACTCATAAATGTATTAAGCAGTGATGATCTACAGACCTCCGACAGAGGAACGTGCAAGCTCTTCATTCAAATGTATCCAGGGCATGAAAGTTGGGGCTTTGTGCTTAGAGCAGTCCCTGCAGGCAGACCTGTAGGCTGTGATTCAGGTCTGGTGACCACCCTGTGCTGCTCACTCAGGTTAAATGTGAGAATGAGCTCACAAGGGCTTTTGCATAAGCCATCTCTCCTCTGTCCCTTCCACTTTTCACTTGAAGGGCTCATCCTTAACATCATGTGGGGAGAGGGTCCAACAGTGTGGGAAGCACTTGCAGGCTGGCCGGCTGGGAAGAACACCACTCTTGTCTGCCTTTTTTCTTCTCCAGTTTAGTGACTCTGCTGCTCCAAACTTGGGCTTTGAGGGAAGAGGGGAAGTGCATCCCCAAGAAGTGAGTTACGTTGTTTCCCAGTAAGTATGTCCTTCCTATAACATCTTCCTCCCAGCTCATGCACTATTATAAGAAATCTAAAGAAAAAGGCAGGAAGAGGTCTCTATGTGGGTGTATGATCTTAAGTGCTGGACCCTCCACCTTGTAATACTGGGAAAACACTTTTGTCAGCATTTAAATGTCTGGGAGCTGGGAATGTTTTGATTGGTTCTAAGGCAGACTTGTTTTTGAGAATCTATAGGAGGGAAGACTAGAAAACACAAAGCAAAAAGAATATATAATATATATTTTAAGTGAGAATTGCCTTATAAGTTAGGAAGATGTCAAATATTATTTCTGTTTTATTGTCAAGAAAACTAATGGAAAGCAGAGAGGGTTACTAATTGCTTGAATCAGAACCTTCTAACACACTAAATCTGAACATGGAGCCAGCTTTGCATTTTGCTCATTGAACTGGCAGTATTATTTTTAAAATTTCAATTGTACTGGAAATCTAAAGACAATCATGATCAGTTCCTCCCCTTCTCCCCCTGCCCCCCTTTTTTTGAGTGTGTGACTATGAAGAAATGGGAATTCAACAAATGAGATTGTTTAGGCCTAAAGGGTGATGGATGCCAAAATTTTCTTTTCAGTCGAAAACGTGAAAGTGCTCTTGGTCAGATTATGGAAATAGTTACTATTTAAGTGTTTGTTTTGTGGATGTCTAGTTGTTTACATGTATTCAGGTTACAAGTAAATCCTGAAGAGAAAGGTCAAAAATTTTAGTAAGATTTTGTTCATGTTAATATGCACAGACTGTGTGTTTAAATATATACCCAGTGCACAAATACAAATGTTTCTATGGTATAGAATTATAAATTAAGAATTGGAATGATTCAAGCATATGAATGAGAGGCCATTATTATTATTATTATTATTATTATTAATTGTTCCTTCTCCATTGAGGCATATAGCTACACTCAGATGAACACTGGATTTCTCGTTTCACTGTTGTAAATTAACTTATTGTGATAATCTCCATGAAAACTAATGACATATTTTTGAAAAACATAGATACATTCTTCATCATAGCTGTGATCAGCTGCGGTGAAGATGTCCTTTGAAAATGTAGTGTTCTAAATTAAGACGCTTGCTTAAAAAGTACAAGCAACAAAAACCAAGTGAGCAAAAGCCCAGCTTTTCAGAGTTGGTATGTGAATGTGTCCATTTTTAATGAGGAAAATGGGGTCGGCTTCAGTTGGGGACTTTCAGAAGAGCCCAGTGTACTGCACCAATTAGTGACTGTTCTCGGGAGGCCCAGTGACACAGCTCTTCTTCCCTCGGCCAGGTGGCGCTGTGCGGTAGTAGGTACAGTCTAGAGCAAAGCATAAAATATCAGCTGCTGACCTGACTGTTTAATTGTGCTGCTGACCCTGGTAACTGATTCTATTAGAAGTGTGAAAATAAACTTATTTTATCAATGTCTAAATCATTTCTATAACTATACTTAAATAGGTCTTAATCTTCACTTTTGGTGAGAAGCTTCTATGTTTAGTGAATGCATTTTATGCATCTTAAAAGAGTGGATAAAAGACTCATAGTTTCCAAAATGCACTAACACCTTTCATTATAATTGGTGCCTCCTTCATGCCTTATAAATACTCTGCTTTGAATATAAAGAAGTATTAAAAATAAAAGTCTTGTTGCCAATAGACTGCTTTTTAATTTGGACTAGTCAGACTAGAAGGAATTTGAAGGCAATGAATAGAGGAACTATCTTATAGCATTAGTTTAACGTGTAAGCACATACTTAAAATATCTATATTTTTAAAGAAAAACCTTATATATATCATTGTTTTTCTCAAGGTAAATTTTTTTGACCCTTTTTTCCCTCAAGGACAATTACAATAATTCTTAAAATGGTCAACTTTCTGGTTGTTCTTTTTTTTCTTTTTTCTTTTGGCATGATGTAATTTGGGGCTTTCTTTTCTGTTATTATAATGACCTTACTTCAAAATTGCTCTCAATCTTCCGATAGAAAGTTTCCAAGGCCAGTGAAGGCGGACTACATCAGATCCAAAATTATTTTAAATGTTGGATTTCTTCTTTTACCATTACAAATGTAAATTTCCAACTCATGTAATGTGTAAGATCATTATGTTTTTAAAAGATGAAACAGCTATGGGAAGTACTAATCAATGTTAGTGTTTTGGTTTTTTAAGAGATGGCATCTAAAGATATGAGCTATTGTGCAATCTTTATAAAATAGGACAGTTTTTCCAGTTACCAACCTTCTTATCTCTTCATGTTAGTCGTCTAGTCAGTATAGTGACTAATAAAACAGGTTAATTTAGGAATTTATCTTGATTGTTGATATTTATGAAGGTCTATAGTTTCTAGAGGAAATTTTCAGAGAGGGGAATATTTAGTGTAATTATTAAATTTTTTGTACAAAATTTATTATGTTAATTTAAAGAAATCAGAGTAGTATGAATACCACATTGTGAATTAGTTTTGTAGTGTTTGTAAGGGGAAGTATTTTTGTTGACTTTTAATCAATAGGAGCATATTTCATAGAGTAGCTTTTATTAAATATCCACACTATGCTGGCAGTAAAATCAAAGAGGTTGGACAAGAGCTGTGGCACCTAGGAATTTTTATTTTAATGAATGATAAAAAATTCTAATTCAAAAGGAATTCACAGAAATATCTCGGCTTTTTGCCGAGTTACTGAGAACAGTATAAAAATTTAAAATAGAAGTGTAGGTAAATGAAGTACTGACAAATTCCTATGATATCCCACTTAAAATTTATATTTTCAACACTATATAATGGTGTCAACAAATGCTTACTGTTTGTAATTGGAGAGAATGGTAGGATATAAAATAGCATATAATCTATATCTCAATAACATATATATGATGAAAATTTATATAAAATAATTTAAAAAATATATATAATATTATAAAGATTTTTCACCAAGATATTAAAAGCAATTATTTCTGGATGGTAGGATTATGAATGAATTTTTCTCTTTTTGTACTCTGAAAATTTTCTTCACTGGGTATATTCTTTTTATAATATGAAAATATTCATTTTATTTTAAAACAAAAACATACATAAAGATTATATAATACTATTAATTTATGTTAAAACATGATTACACAAAAATTTTATTATCATTATACTTTAGGAAACTAGTGAAAACTTTCTACCTAGATTAGATAAAAGCTTAATTTTGTCTTTATCCTAAACACTGATTCATAGTACATAGGTGAAGGAGAGATGATGGGTGGCATGAATAAATGTGGTTATACAAATTCCACCAATTGTTTCTAGATTCAGTTCTGTGACTAATTGATATCACTTTTTGAGTACTTATTTGTGTGCTAGACATCGTAATAATTACATTTTAAATACTGCTCAGCATTATTATTTCCATTTTACAGACAAGTACTTGAGGCTCAGAAAGCTAATGGTTTACCCAAGGTCACGGGACTAGTTAACTGTAGAGGCAGGATCTGAAACTAGGTCCTTTATATTTAATATCCATTTTTCTTCTCATTGTAAATTAATCAGTGGTTTGATCATATAGACAAATTATCTTCTAAGATTTAATTATTTTCTCATCTTTAACTTGAAGGACTTGGACCAGGTTGGAGGGAACTCAAAGTCTTCCTGATAAAGAATTACTTTTAATATTTTATGAAATCTATGTTTCTATTTGGATCCAAACAATATAGGGCCTATGTTGCTGAGGGTAGAAATGGCTTGGAAATGAAAGAGATGCACCTTTTAAATTGCTAGAGGTTGGGAATTGACTGTGTCTGGGATTTCTGGGTCCTCCAAGGGACTGTAAAACAACAATAGTTGTGATTTTAAATGTAAATTTGCTGGCCAAAATATATGCTAATTAGCCTTATAATTAAAATATTATGTTTAAGGTCAGTTTTAGAGAGAGGCTATGAATAGGAAACCACGGAAGTCCAAGGATGTGTTACAATTTGATGAAGACAAAATTACATATTTGTTATAAAAATACCAATAACATTGAAAGGAAACCACTGTCAGGTTAGAAAACAATTCATCATAGTGAAATAAAGTGATGCAATGAAAGGAGAAATAATAGAATCTCGTGATGGGAGTATGGACTCTATATTTGAAAATATTTTGCTGAGAGCACTCTGATACCAGGAACAGATGAAGTGGGTGACCTCATGGGGCTTTTCTAATTTCTGTGATTCCGTAACAGAGCACTCTGAAGGCACCTTGCTCATGACAGTCCCGCATTTACATTCTACCACATAATGAACTGCCGAATGATTTTGGTCGAAATAGTTTCCCTATTATTGCACAAGTCATCTCATTATTGAATGGAACAACCCCTCTGTGCTCCGCAAAGCTCAAAACCGGAACTTGACTGTAATGATTTTCTAAGTTCATTTCATAATCAGTGGTGCAATACTTCATATTCATATCCATAAATATGAAAGGTCTTGGTGACTCCACATGTGACCAGTATTATATGCCATTGAAATTATGCAATTTAGTTTTGTAAAGTACAAAAAAACCTGACCAGAATGATATAGAAACCATAGAGTGCAGATTTCCTTTTTATTAGCACTCCCCCCGCCCCTGCTTCTCTTACTGCACCCAATTTAGGACAAAGACAAAACGAAAGTGTATCTTGAATATGCATCACAGGTTCCAAAAATGAAAAGAAATTGGATTTGGATAGCACTTACTCAATAGACAGATATGATACATGGTAAGAAGGTGCACTGTCTGCCCTGTGATAGATTAAACTACTTTGTAGGAAAATTACTGTGAGCCAGTCACCACCAGCACCGTGGCTAAATCTTTAATAAAATTCTCTTCCATATTCAGGAGTGAGGTATGAAGTACACAATAAGCAGAGTGAAGTAGAGTGCCATTTATCAAACACCGGCCAGGTCTGTAATCTTCCGCTTTATCCTTTCTTTGTACTTTATTTGTCTTTATTGTTGCAAGGAGGGATATTTACCCAAGCAGCAGGCATGAAGCCCTGATAAACCTCCCCCCTCTCTTCTTTCCCGTTTCCTATTCCCTCTTGTCAGCCTTGTCAGTATAATTTGTTTGTTTCCTTCTAGGTGGTCCTTTGCTTGCTTGGCGTCCGTTTCTCTCTCCCTTTTCTCTGCCTTTCTCTGCAGTGTGCATCCACGCTCGAGGAAATGACACAAAGCCACAGTAGAGTGCAATGGGAGTGTTACCACGAAGGGCTGTCCAGGATGCCTTTGGTAACGGCCTAGGATGCCTCTTGGCAAGACGGCAGTGTTAAAATGTTGTAGACAGCCCCTGGGTGGCAGTGCACAGCCAGGCCTGGTACCAACAAAAACATTTCAGAGTGGAGATTTTATATGTGTGTGTGTATGCACAACATACAGGGTGTATGTGCTATATGTGCATGTACACATTATATATATGTATATGTGATATATGTGTATGATATGTGTGCATGACACATGTGTGTATATATTATAGGCATGTGTATGTACATATGACACGTGTGTATAATATGTGTATGTGATGTATGCATATATGTGTGTATATGATATATGTGTGTACGTCATGTGTGTGTGTATACAGTTATGACACATGGTAAAAAGGTGCACTATATGTTCACTACAAGTTTATTCATCTACCCCAAAACTATCAAACTTAAAAGTAACTCTCTCTTCGAAACATACAAACTCTCGATCTAATTCATCCCATGTTTCTTAAATAATGATAATATTACTAAAGATAACTTGCATCTCTTAAAAATCTTATGCTATAAAGGTTCTGGATATCCCGGCCATGTGATGATATCTGAATCACCTTTACAATCTTGCAGATGTGGGTACAGATGCAGTGGAAGAGCTCAGAGGACAGTGAGAGTATGACGGCTCGTGTTTTGTGCCCCTCAGTCTGCACACTGCCAGTCTGTGCAGCAGCCTTGGGGGTAAATTATTTTTAGTACTATTATAACCCTTTTTTATTGTTTGAATAGCAGTTTTATGACAAAACATTTATATTCAGACTGCCTTTGTACTTGACTGAAAGAGAGCAATCATGGAGAGTGATAAGGCAACAATGGTAATGATAACTGCATTTACAAAGACGTACAGAATTTAAATGGGTGCGCTAGAATAGACTGACAGTGGTTCTCTACCTGAACCTGGAGAGGAGATGGGCGTGGTTCTTGTGGAAGAGATGTTTTTGCTATTTGGGAGCAGATGGCTATGTGTATGTGAGTGTATGTGAGTGTGTGTGTTCCTTTGTCATTATTTCTTCCTTTTACTTAAATATACTTGGTATGTAGATGTAGGCATAGTAATAGAAAACATAGAAATATTCTATATTTATATGAATATTAGAAATATTCAACTGTTATAATTTTGTCAGATTATGATACAGTACAACTGCATTTCTCAATAAACTTTCAACTCAAGTATTTTGAGAAAAAATGTGATTATTTTCTCTTATCTAGCATTGGTCTATTTCTCTATCTCTTGAGAACTACATCTCATGAAAAATTGACAATTTACCCTGTGAAAGAGAAGAAGAAGGGGAGGAGGAGGAGTCCTGTGTCTCAAAACATAATTCAATAGCAAAGGTCATTCTATCTACTTGGTACCTATGTTTCCCATATATGTTTACAGTTTCATCAGTTTTCCTCATTCCTAATGTTGTGACCAGAGGGAAAAGCTAAACTTTTTCTGGTCCAGTTACTTTCCTTTGTTTTTTATTTTTAAATATTTTATAGCATTAACATAATGGATGTAACATAATAAAAAGGGTTGGCATTGTGCAATTGCCCTGTGCTGTACATAAAACTCAAACCATACAATGTGGGATAGAAATAGTATCTTCTCTTCACAAGGTATCCCCAAGGTCTCTTAAAATCAGCTATACATTGCCAAAGTCTATATTTTTTCTTCCTTTGCCCCTTCTCTTCTTCAGCAAAGATAATAACTTCTACATGAAGGGAAAAAATCAATTTATTTATGTTCCACTTTGATTTAAAAACAAATTAAGGTGGCTTACAAAGATGCATAACATACATTTACAATTAGGTGAGGGAAGTGAAGCCAAGGGAAGCCAGAGGAGGGAAGGGTAGAGCATGGAGTGTAATTGTGGGACCAAATGCCCACTGTGAAACCCTCCTACTGGCTAGTCATGGACTCCATGTGCACCCTCAGCTCTCTAACAACCAACACAAATATGGAAACCATTAATTCCAAGATGCGGCTCAAGAGAATAAACTGATTCTTTAGAAGATGTACAGCTATTCCAGGTACACAGGTTTTGAGGAAATTTATCTCCTGGGTCTTCCTAGATAGAACATTGTGTAATTCAGGGAAATATGTTCTTTAGCTATAGCCTATGGTGTTTATACACTTAGTAGAATGAAAACTAGTTATATGCTATACAGCATCTGAGTAAAGCAAGTCAGTGAAAGCAAGTCTAAGGTTGTTCATTCATTCTTCATCTGTTGAGTGTCTCCTAGGAATCACCTGGCACTGCAATAGAGGAAAAATGGTAATGAGCAAGAGATATAGCCCCTGCCCTCATCAAACTTACAATCTTCTCCTGATAATTGACGTTGACAGATTAGATAAATGCGTGCACTGAAAAGTCCTGCAGTTGGTCAGCAGGATAAGGTTCAGGTTATGTCTAGTGGTCTAACCTAATTCAGGGATAGATGTCACAAAGGCTAAAGAAAAAGTAGGACTCCATACAATTTAGCTCTGTACAATGGGCATGTCTATGAAACCAGCTTTTAATTTGTGCCAAGTTGTGATGAGTTCAAGATTGAACTTTCTTATAAGAGTCTGGGAAGTGTTTTTATTCTATATTGCTAGTTGAGAACAAAGCCACATGCCTCAGGGATCCCTTGACCTTTGACAACTCCGTAAAAACTATATTTCACATTTAGCCATATTCTAATTGCCCGTATGGAAGAACAGATAAAGAAATATTTATATCTGCATTTGGCTGCTTAATTCTTCCATTATGAGTTCCTTATCTTTTGCAATGTGTGTAGTCTTTTTTCTTTTTTTATATGGAATTTATTGGGGTGACACTGGTTAAAAAAATTATACAGGTTTCAGGTGCACAATTCTACAAGACATCATCTGCACACTTTGTTGTGTGTTCACCACTCCAAGTCAAGTCTCTGCCCATCACCATTTATCCCCCCTTTACTCTCCTTCACCTCCTCCACCCCCCGGGTAATCACCACACTGTTGTCCATGTCCAGGAGTTCTTTCACTCTCTTTTCTTTTTTGCTTAATCCCTCCACGCCTCCACCTCCAATCCAGCCCACCCCCCACTTCCAACAGCTGTCAGCCTGCTCTCTATGTATGAGTCTCTCTCTATTTCACTTGTTAGTTCATTTTGTTCATTTGATTCCATACAGCAGTGAAATCACATGGCACTTGTCTTTCTCTGATTGGCTTATTTACTTAACATAATGCTCTCCAGGTCACCCTTTGCTGTGTCAAAGGGTAAGATTTCTTTCTTTTTCACAGCCCAGTAGTATTCCATCGTATAAATGTACCAAATCCTTTTTTATCCAGTCTTGTCTTTAAGTTTTATTTCAAGAGTATAACTCAAATACTACTAACCTGTGTCTTTAGAATTTTTAAACACAGTTTCTATCAACAGTCACTGTCAGCAGCATGCTTCAGAAAAGAAATTGTTTAGAAGGCATAGTTATATACCAGGAAAATGTGCACATCTATTTGGAAACAGCATCTTATGACATAAAGGAAATAGTTTACTTTTTTCATTTGATAGCATAGTTGGACTGTAAATGCTCCTGCTGTGTTCTACTTAACTTGTCATTAGTAGTATTCAGCATAGTTTGACTTTAAAATATGGAGATGCGACATTTCAACTGATATATCTTTTTGATTCTGTATGCCTCTAAGAATGGCCCTGTTTGTTTTCCTAGATCTATAATTAGCTCCATATGATTTGTGTGTTCCGTTTTTAGAACTCTTTGTGAAAACACTAGGGAAGGAAGAGAAAGCTGTCTAGTAAAAGGATTATGAACCCAATATTATAAATCTTAATAAAGCACTGTATTTTCAAAAAGGTAAAATGATGAAAAACAAAATGAAACGAAACAAAAACCCTAGTGGATTCTGGCTTGATGGTAAAATAGAAAGAATACCTAGTCATTGGTAACCATTTTTGGATAATCAGGCCATGCAACTTATCAGAAAGACAATTGTTCTTTAGCATAAGTTTTTTTTTACCAACATGGAAGGCATCTGGCAACTTCACCCAGAAAAGTAATTCCCAAGCATGGCTGTTCTGTTCAGCAGCCTTCCTTTCCTGCCTCACCAATACACACAGGCCGTTCAGGCACATAATCCGCTTCTCCCCCCTTTTTGACTACATTCTCCTGATTTCTTAGTTCCAAAGTAATAGAATACAGAAATTATCTTTATTACAATTCACTTGAGTTTAGAGAAGTTCAGAAGAACTCTGTGTGGGATAGCAGAACTAATCTCCTACGCAGCTGCATTAGAGGAATGAAAATTTACTTCTGTACAGTAGGTATGTCTTTAAGAAATGGGGATAGGAGATAGGCAATAATTTCACCTATTTTCTGAATAATCCAGAAATCCCATGACCTTTAGAATACCCCTTGGAAAAAAGCCTTCATACTGCTTTTCATGTCCCTCCACCCCTGTTCCTCTCCTTCACCCTTGACCACCACAGCTTAAAGCTGTGTAAGAAACAGGGGATATGTTCATCTTTCTTCCCTATTGAAGACATATAAGCCACAGAAATATTAACATCCTTTTTTACACTTTTACAGATTGATTGTGAGAGATCCAATTAACTTGGCTCTGCCTGCCCCTTGAGAAACAAAAAAATTTTTCCCCCTGGGATGTTCTATTTAATGTTTATTGTTAAACTTATGTCTTTCATGGGGCTTAAAAACAGTGGTATAAAAGTGCATCCGATTTTTTGGGAGTGCAGTTAGACTACCTAGAGATGAACATGCAGAATATTAAGCAAAAACCTACAGCTCTCCCTGTTTTTGCCTAACATCTATGGGATGCAGCCACCATTAATTCTTCATTTATTAAAGCATTTTGATTCTTTTTATTACTCAAAAAAACCTTCATTTTGCCCTGGCCGGTGTGGCCCAGTTGGTTGAGCTTCATCTCATGCCCCAATTCCCAGTCAGGGCACATGCCTGGGTTGTGGACGCTGTACCCAGTAGGGGGCATGTAGGAGGCAACTGATCGATGGTTCTTGATCATTGATGTTTCTCTCTCTCTCCCTCTCTGAAAACGTATATATTTTTAAAAAGCAGCTTCATTAAAAAAAAAATTAGCTTTTTGACTCTGTGCTTATGACTTAACACTTTCACGATGATTTTCTGCTCCTTAATAAGAAAAGCAAGCTTGGTACCGTCATGGACACACTTAGCACACATGGATCCAACATATGTTCTGATGTATATATGCAATTTTAGACAGCCTCATAAGAAATTTAGGCTCTTACAGCAGGAATTCCTTGACGTTGGCCTGGGCACAAACCATACGCAGATTTGGGTGCTTTGGCAACCTTCTTGGTATAAAGGTAGACAATTCTATTACCCCGGGTTCAGGAATGCCCATCTTTGTTAGAGACTACATTGCAGGACAGCCTATGGTTGTATGTCAAATGCTGGGTCATTCTGAATTAATTCTTCATGGCCTTTGGTTTCTTAGCTTATATAAAACTATTGTGTACAACAGGCAAATGGACTCTGCAGCTACCTGAACCTTATCTTAATTGTTAAAAATGAACGACAGCTCTACTCTATGGCATAATATGGTTTCTTTGAACATTAGGAATTCTGGTCTAAACTCATGCATGATTAGTTACAGTGTAGAACTAAACAGCTTTTATTCTAGGGGCAGGTTCCTTCCAGGCACATAATGACAGAAAAATAGATTTGTTCCTTCAAATTCTTTTGTTTCCTCTCTACCTTCCTTGCAAAAGCTTTTTGTGTGCAATGGAATGCATTCCTGCTAGAGACTCTGTTAGGAAAACTTTAGTGTAAACCATAGTAGGCCACGGAGAAATGAGAAGCATAAGTTAGGTATAAGAAAGGAGAAAAATCAAGTGAGAAATAAAAAGAAAGGAAAAGGAACTAATACAGTGGTAAGAAGGCAAAGAAGAAAATGGAGAAATTGTTCCCAATCTTAATTAAAAATCAAAAGTCTCAATATAGCATTGTATTTCTAAAAAGATAAATTTCTCCATAGACATACATTTTGATTTTTGAGAAAGGAGATGATATTAGAAACTCTGAAAGATTTGTCTGTCAAATAAAAAATGTTGCCCTACAGAATGGAACTTAGTAACTTTGCATTCAAAATAATATGTTCAGGGCATAAGAATGACTGGGGACAGCATCACTCTAATCAATCTAAGGGGGAAAAGCTGCCTTTTTTTTCTTTTTTTTGGAGAAGAAGCAGTAGTTATTTTTTAGACATCCTTTCCTTTCCTAAAAAAATTACAGTTGTGATGATATAATGGATAAATTGCATGGGTAAGAATTGAAGAGTGCAGGAATTTAGAGATAAAAATCTCCTACTTTAAAAAATTTTTTTGAAAAGGATGATAGAAGTTTCATTTTGTGGCCAAAAAGACAGTTCTTAAAATGTCAACTCAGTTGCTAAACAAAACCAGTGTTTTAAGCTCAGTAGAGAAAATTCCTTAAAGGGATATGGAATTACCAAGTAGCAGGTAAGTGTTGACATTTAATACATCCATTTCTCTTTTTGCTCCTGTCTTTTCTTTGTTAATATGATACTGCATGCCCTTTTTGTGTATTACTGCTTTGTTTATGCATTGGGGCATGATGCCAGCACCCAAGAGGTGGGACCGTGATAGGTACATGCAGCACGCTGTTCTGTGACTCGTGATGTTGTGCAACTTTTCATGTTTCTGTGGGCCATCTGTATGTCCTCTTTGAGAAATGTCTATTCAGGTCCTCTGCCCAATTTTAATGTTTTTTTTCTTTTTGGTATTAAGTTATATGAGTTCCTTATATATTTTAGATAGTAACCCCTTATTGGATTTATCATTTATGAATATCCTCTCCCATTCAATAGGTTGCCTTTTTGTTTTGTTAATGGTTTCCTTTGCTGTACAAAAACATTTTAGTTTGATATAGTCCCATTTATTTATTTTTTCTTTTGTTCTTCTTGCCCAAGGAGACATCCAAAAAGAGCAGTGTCAAAGCATTTACTGCCTATGTTTTCCTCTAGAAGTTTTATGGTTTCAGGTCTCACATTTAAGTCTTTAATCCATTTTGAAGTTTATTTTTATATATGTTATAAGAAAGTGGTCTAATTTTATTTTTTACATGTAACTGCTCAGTTTGCCCAGCACCACTTATTGAAGAGACTGTCTTTACTACATTGTATGTTCTTGCCTTCTTTGTCATAGATTAATTGACCATATAAGAAAGGATTTATTTCTGAGCTGTCTAGTTTATTCCATTGATCTATATATCTGTTTTTATGCCAGTACCATACTGACTTGATTATTGTAGCTTTGTAGTATAGTTTGAAATTAGGGAGCATGATACCTCCCACTTTACTTTTTCTTTAGGTTTCTTTGGCTATTTGGGGTCAGCATTTCTGCATAAATTTAGGATTACTTGTTCTAGTTCTGAGAAGAATGCCATTCATATTTTAATAGGGATTGCATTGAATCTGTATGTTGCTTTAGGGAGTGAGGACATATTAACAATATTAATCCTTCCAATTCATGAGCATGGTATATCCTTTCATTTATTTGTAGAACTAGCAATATTCTTAAAGGCCACTTACTCTCATCCCCATATTGTACAGTTGAAAAAATAAGGCTTAAAATGGAATGGAATTCTCAAGACCCAAGTTATTGGAAGAATAAATCGTAGAAATCATGTCTTAAAAACTAATTTTTTTCCCCATTTCTTTTTGGGTTTTGAGCTCTTCAGTGATACAGTTTTCCCTCTACTAATATATTTCTTTATTGAGTATAGGTTGAGCAAAAACATAAAAGTCATGATTCTCTTATGCACAAAGTTATTCTCTGACCACCTGTATAATTAACTTTTTGAGTATTTTGGCTAGTGTATAATATTAATCATGAAGCAATGCTTAAAAATGCACTTTTGTTTATGTTTGTCTATTTTAGGTTTACAGAATTGTAAAGATGAAAATGAATCTAATACATTACTCTCTTATTTTACTCTCTTATTTTACAAATGAGGAAACTGAGGCCCAGAGAGACTGTCACTCGCATCAGGTTCACAGTCAGTTAATAACTGAGTGGTGACTAAAACCCAGATCCTGGGACTCAGTTTATTGTCCTTCAACTGCTTTTGCATTACATTCATTTCACTCATATATTATAAAAAATTTAGTTATGAAATATTTCAAGCGTGAAGAAAATACAAAGGAGAATAAAAAATACCATCAATACCCATGAATCCTACACTAGGGTCATTTAAATATGTCTTCTGTTTGCTTCAGACCATTTTGTCTCTTTATTTTAAAGAATAAAGCAGATTCAATTTAGCCCTCTGTATACCCTCTCCCCCTTTCCTCTTTCTATTTTTATTTTAATGTGTAATTTTCCAATTTTTGTTTAGAAAAATTTTAAACATATGGAAAAATTGAAAAAATCTTACAGTGATCACCATATAACTACCAACTAGATGCAGTTATTAACATTTTAGTATATTGCTTTATTTTACATCTATCTATATTCTTATATTCTTCAATTGATTTTTTTGGTGCATTTCAAACAAAAGTGCAGGCATCAGTATAGTTTTCCCTAAACACCTAACATTATATAGTGTTGAATACTTGTTTATGTTTCTTCTTTTGATGTAAAATTTATATACAATGAAAATCACAATTCTTTAGTGTACTTTCATTGTGTTTTGACAATTATATCTAGCTGTGTAACCATCCCCATGATTATGCTATAGAATACTATCATTGCCTCAGAAGATTCCCTCATGCCTTTTCTCAGTCAATCCCTGACCTAACCCACTTTAGAACTGACTACTGTTCTGATGTTTTCCATTACAGATGAGTTGTATCTGTTCTAGAATGGAATCACACAGTACGTCCTGTTTTGTGTAAAACTTTCACTTAGCATGTTTTTGAGATGTATCCATACAGTTGGATATATCAATAGTTAGTTCCTGTTTATTACCAAACAGTATTCCATTGTATGGATGAATCTTGGTTTGTTTATTCTCTCCCCTTTTGACAGAATATAGGCTTTCTAGTTTTTGTCTATTATAAATAAAACTGCTATGATAGCCACTCCAGCCTTGTTGTACTTACAATTTCAATGGTATATCTTTTTCTACCCATTTAATTTTAAAGTATCTGTGGCTTAGTATTTAACATACACCTCATATGGACAGCATAGATTGGGTCTTGCTTTTTAAAAAATCCATTCTGAAAAAATATCCATTCTGACGACCTCTGCTTTTGAATTAGAAATATTAATCCACTTACATTTAATGTGATTATTGATGTGTGTAGATTTAAGTCAGCAGTTTTAAAAATTGTTTTCTATTTTTCCCCTCTGTTTTTCATTCTTCTGCTCCTCCTCTGCTGTCTTATTTTGGACTATAGAAATGTTTTTAGAATTTTTAGAATTTGATTTATATATATATTTAATGGTTACTCTAGGGGTTATAATATGCATTGTTAATTTTTCACAGTTTAATTAGTATTAATATTATATTGCTCTAGGTAAAATGTAGAAACTTTGCAACTATATAGGCCTGTTTACTATTTACCACTATATATGTAGTATGCACAATTTTTTTTGCTTTATACTACTCAATTTCTAAAGCAGGAAAAATTTAATGCAAGATCATTTTTGAAAACTCTTAATTTTGTTTAAAGAAAAAAGTGGAGAGTAATAAACAATCATGGAGGTAATAATATAAATAAAATAAGAAAACTATGAAGTAGCACAAAATTTTAATAACCTATAATAATAATAAAATAATAAATAACCTATAATAATAAAAATAAGAAAATAAAGATATTTTCAAAAATTGTGGAAAATTTATAAATGAAATGAGAGACAAAAACATTTTTAAGTTTATAACCTTAATCTAATGTTTTAAAAATGCAAAAGATACATGACACAATCTTTTTTGATTAACTGACTTATTAATAAGATAATCAGATATCAAAAGAATGTTTTCAGACGCTGCATCAAGATTCTTTTTGCCTGCACATATGACTGAGACCTGGAGGAGAATCAGGCCAGCCATATAGTTATTTGCCCAATGGCTTTGTCACTTTGTAGTCAAGCAGGAGCACAGACAGGTCTTTGTCTTTCGGGGACCCTGACACTGATGATGGTTATTCTATGACTAGGTCAGTTAGTAGAACTAAAATTAACTGGGTAGTGGTACTTTAGTTATGTAGGTAGGGAAACAGCAGTGGGCCCATCCACTTTATTCAGTTCTTCTTGTGAAGTCAGAAGTTGACTGGCCTTGTGTAGAAAAATCAATAAGGCATTTATAAACCTTCATGAAAGAAGATTTTTGAAAGGGGAATGTGTCGGTTACATGGAGAGATGACCCTGTGTGAAGGTGGGAAGGGTTAGAGTAAGAGGATTAAGCAGCGGCGACTACAGGGAACACACGCCAGTAGTTTTGATTTATGTTTGCGTTCATGTAGCGAGCGCTGCCTGGAGAATAGCGGCGCTTTGCAAACCCTGTTGATGAATCCCTGTGCACACGTGGTGGCGTCGGGAAGTTGCTGGAGTGTGCTATGCTGACAGGTTCTGTTTGAGAGTAGCTGATGATCCTTTCATTTCTTAAGGGATGGCTGATATAGTCTATAGTTTGGATGAATGATATTTTGTTTCAGGCTTCCTGCTCATGTGTAAAGTGATCAGTGACTTTTTCTTTTTAAAATTCCTTCACAGCCAAATTTACTGTTGTCTAAGTTCTAGATCTGAATGTTTGGCCTTCCTCCTCTCTCCTTCCTCACTGCTCTCACTGCCTCGTGATTACTTAGAGTGAGTCTGGTTGTTATGGATATGTTAGGTTATCAAATATATGACATGACTCATTTATTTTAACTTTCATTAAAATTTGGTTAGTATTTTAACTTATCTGCATTTGTACAACACTTTTAGTGCCTTGAAATTTTGGTTTTCTTAATTATAGAAGGACATCAATTCCAGTGAAATAAATTATTATTGGATTCATAAACATATTACTGTGTAATACAGGTATGCAGCTATTTTATAAATGCGCGCCCCTCTAAAGAAGAATGTTTAGCATTATAGGAATTGAGTGTGTTTTCTCAAAGTACAAACATTGGTACAATGGGCCTCTAGGCTAAATCTGCCCATACCCCCCCCCAAGCTTTCTTGTTGTATTTTATATGATTTTCATCACCAAAGCTCCCTTTTAATTTGTAAATGTGAAGTGGGCTGGATCAAAGTCTTCGAAGATTCAAGGAATCTAATCCAATTTGATGTAGAGCAAAATACAACTTGAAATCTAAATAATTCCAAACTCAAGAAGCTGCTTTCTGATCTACCTTTCCAGTCATCATTAAGTGGGGTTCCTGCTGTAATTCTCTCTTCCCAAGATAGTCATCTCTTCTGTGCATCTCTTGGAAACCTTAAAAATATTACCCTTGCACTGGTTCATTTGATCTACTGGTCTGGAAATTTGAAAATGAGGTTGTCTGTTAAAGGTGTCCCCTGCAGTGGCTTTGGCAGCATGGGGTGTTCCGGAGCAGGGAGCAGAAAGCTTCCTGAAAGCAGTAGTGCTGAAATGATTGGGCCAAGCAGAGAAAGCTGATTTCCTTACACTGAAGCTCTTCTGCCCCAGGCATCTTCCTCTGACTGTCACCCCATTAATACACAGCAATTGCTAGGCAGTCTCCAAGTTATCACCTTCTGAAAAACAACAGATGGGTTAAATGGCTTGGGGTCACTCAATGAGTCGGGAGCAGAGCTGGGGTTAAGTCCCCAGTCTCCTCATACCCAGCCTGGTACAGGACCAAATATGTAGGCTGTGGCTCCATCAGCATTTCTAATGCTTGGGAGAAAACTCATTAAAACAGCTCTAAACTGATTAAGTCAGGTTTATACCCAGTTTCTTTCTTTCTTTTTAGTTTTATTTTAATATCCTGGATTGATCATGCAACACTTACTGTACAATCTGCAAGGATGCTTCCTAATTATATTGCCTACTTCTCTGTGTAGCCTCCTTTCATCAAAAGATAATCTTCCCACATCTCATCACATTTTATTGTTAAAAATGTAAAATCTGAAATTAAAACATTATAAGGTTTACTCTAAAAGGAGACTTTTTTTTCTTAATGACTTCTGATTCCATATGTTAGTTGCCATATTTAAGTAGCAGCTATTCTTTGATTATATGTAGGGGAGAAGGGAAATCACATTTAATTGATATCTGCACACAGGGAAAAAAGTGACTTTAGTTGCCAAGTTCAAACTATTGAATTTACAACAAGCTCTTATCCAAAAGCACTTGAAAAATAACAAAATTAGCCACTGAGTTTAAGTACTTCCTTCTGACCAATTGCCAAAATGAATAGAATAAAGGGCATAAGATATAAAGAGAAAGATGGAGGGAGGAAGAGAGGGCGAGAGGGAGGGAGAGAGAGGGAACATAGTTTAGAAAAAGAGGAGTTTATTTTGTAAACAGTTTGGAAAGATGAATAATAGACTTAATTGTGAATGACAGCCTTTTGAATTGGTGGTTTGTAATTTTTAAAAAATTGCTTGTTTCTGGACTTGGACTCTGGATAAAGTTTAATAATGTTATGGGCTTACAGAAGCATGCATGTGCACTCATCACACACAAATTTTAAATACAATTTTAGGTAGTTTCTGAACTCCCTTAAATCTTATTCAAGGTGATAAGGAAACTTACACTTAATTAAATCATCTAGGAAAAATCTAAAAATTCAAAAGTGAAATATTTCTAAATAATATTGGATTTAAACTAAGGATTTTTAGCAAAACTGTGGACCTCTGACTCACTTTCTCATGTATCATTTTACTAATCCTAAATACCAACTCTCACTTTTGAAACCCCCAATCCTCTTATGCTGTTGCTCTATAAAACATTGCTCTTCCTGAACTGGTACCATGATAGAATTAAGCTATGAAAATAATTTTGAGAACTCATTTTGAATTTATAATGCAACACTTGGTCGTTAGACTAGGACAAATCTTAAACAATTCTAAAAAAGTAAAACTACCATTAAAAGTTTCCAAAAAAATTCTGCAACTATTCTCAATAATTAATGTCAATATTTAAAACTTTCCTGGAAAAAAGGAAATTTTCCTTTATATGTGACCTAAATTTTTCATACTTCAGATTAAATAGTTATTTATCTTTTTATCATCACTAGGAATTGAACACAGCTGGTCAACGACTTCTGTGTAATAGTGCTCAGAGAGGTACCTTATTTTTTTAATCAACTAAAATATGTAGATAATAGGTTGTTTTGATTGTATATTTAGTCTTGATCAGCTCCTAAAAGATTTCGCTGTGATTTAAACTCCTTGAATTTCAGCTTACGAACTAGTTTCTTTGGAACAAGCAAAACATGTTAAAATAGCAATTACTCTCGTAATTGCAAATAGCTGAAAGTTCTTGGATTTTTGATGCTCTTATTCTAGGTTTGATTTTCAATATGTTTTTGATTGCCTTCCTCAAATTTCTTTGCATTTTCTTGTAGATTTATTTATTTTTTTTGAAAACCATGTTTATAGTTTTAAGCTCGTCGGGGGAAAAAAATGGAAGTCAGTTGGCAGATGAAACAAGAAGTAAAGGGAACATTTTCCAATCTCTTAAGATGCTGTATCTTTTTCAAAGAACACCTTTGAAATGAGAGTACTGTATTTTCTTGTTAACTTTGTTTATTTTCAATTAATATGTTAGATAAAATTGCTTGTGGATTCTTTGCAAACTCAACCTGAGTTACAGGTAAAGGGGCTAAGCTTCCATTAACAAAAAGAATCAGTTTGTCTTTTGCTCCCCACCCTACCACCTCCCTTTCTAAAAATGCCTGCAAGAACATTTTCATATTCCCATGATATTCTTGTTACTAAGCAGCTGATCCTTTCAAGTGTAATACACATTATAAATGTTCCTCAGTGGGAGGCGTGTCCTTAGTATCTCTGCAGATTACTCCGGGTGGCATAAGCTCCATTCAAAGGGTCTCTCTCAGTGCTTTTCTATTTCCTAATCATGACTTTATATATTGACTTCATGCCCTTTGCTACAACTCCCTTTCCTTGAGACAGTATTTTTTAATTCGAGGAGACCTTTAAAATTGCTTTAGCAAGGTAGTAATTAAAAATAGGAATTCACCCAATTATTTTTGTGCATTTCTTTTCTCATAAATTATTTTAACATTTCATACTCAGTTGCTGCAGCAGATGACACAAGATCACAGTCTCACAAACACACATGATAAACGTAATGCCACAATATTAGAAATCAATAGTGTGTGTTTTATGGTATACTGTACCTAAAATATACAATAGGGCGACTTACATAAATCATTTATTCCCAGTCATGATTGATGACCTCATAACTCAGGAGTGACGGGGCAAAGCAGAGCCCCAAACGAGTTATGAAATGTCATCAATAACAAGTGGAAACAAATGATTTATCCAGTGTCACAGCCCATTGTATGTTCAGTTTATGCAACAGCAGTTAATGATAAAAACACCCAAAATAGGTGCAGCTTGTATTTTATCTGTCATATATGCACATACTTTTCTTACTCTGTTTTACACTAGGTTAGTGCTTATTGGCCATGAAGAAAATGATCAGGGTTGAAATAGGAATTGTGGGTTGATAGAGAAGATGTGATCTTTATATATATAAATCCTTTTGGAACCTCTTTCCTCTTGGCTAGGTTTTCCCTTTTATTTCTTTTAAAAATCTTTCCCTTTTTTAGCAAGGAATATATAAAAAAGAATATCTACAGCTATATAATTCAAATTATTTCCTTTTCAACTGACATTCTAGGAGAGAGAAAAGTTACCATGATTTTTAATGCTAAAGGATGTTATATGACTTTAACACTAATTTTTTTCCGTGTGATTTTTTTGGAGTATATGGCTTAGGACAAAGGAATTTTATATCCCATATCCAAATGCAGTATGAATCTGACCATTAAGCAATTTTTATTTTTCAGCTTCATCCCATGCATCCTATGTGTATTTAAAAGTCTTGCAGCCCGGCCGGGCGTGGCTCAGCAGTTGAGCGTCGACCTGGGATCCAGGTGATCAGGGTTCGATTCCCGGTCAGGGCACATGCCCGGGTTGCGGGCTCGATCAATGACTCTCTCATCATTGATGTTTCTATCTCTCTCTCTCCCTCTCCTTTCCTCTCTCTGAAATCAATAAAGATATATTAAAAAAAAAAAGTCTTGCAGGTTTCATAATAGAAATTGTATTTACAACAGTAAAGTGCATTTATTTCTCATTGCAAACTTAGAGATGTGTTTCACTGAGTTGGTTGTTGGAAGCTTGTATTTGAGCTTAATTTTACAAGGCTAAATTTCAGACTCAAAATTGACATTAGCTTTTGGGAAAAATGCCATTTAAAAGAGAATGTCAGGCTTGTTCTTTTAAACTGAATTAAAAGTCTGTCCCATGTGACGCTCTCCTTCAAAATTTATAATACTTATTCACTAAGAACCCCCAAATCTTGTTAGATAGAACTTTATGAAGGGCGTTAGAGATGCCATAAATATAGGTATCATGCTGTGCTGATTGTTGTACAAAGTTAAGCAAATCTAGCTTCTACTTGAACAATTAAACAGAAAGTAAAGGGGTGATCAGGACTTAAGATATCTTTGTGAGCTTTGGAAGTTGTAGAAAATAGTTTGTAAGCATTGTATGAAGGTAAACGTGTGTTAAGCTCTATACCTCCCTTTTGATTCCTCTGGAATATATCTCCAAAATATATTCTGAATCTGCCTACTTTTTCAAATGTCCACTGTTATTATTGTCCTCTTAGCAAATATCCTTTCTACCCGAAGCATCTACTATGGAAGCTTCCAGATTTGTTTCTCTATTTCCTCTTGTCTTCCATTAACATATTCTGCATAGATTAGCCTGTGTAATCTTCTAAAAATGCAGCACTCTCAGCTACAGCTCTTCAGTGTCTATTTAATACATTTCGGATAAATCTACAACCCTCTAACTGGATCTATAATTAGTCCTTGTATATCCTGGTCCCTGTATAACTCTCCAGTCCCATCATGGTCCATTTTCCCTTTCACTTTAGCCACCTGTCAGTTTTACATTTCCCCACAGATGCTGAGCTCCTTACTGCTTTGGGGCCTTTTTCTATTCCTTCTGCTTGGAGTTTGTCTCTTTGCCTGGCTATATCCTCATGCTCATAGTTCAGGTCCCTCCTAAAATGGCTTTCTCAGAGAAGTCTTCCCTGAATCCTAATCTAAATCAGGCCCGCACTGTAATCTGTCAGTCTACTTTTCCTTCACAATGTCTATGACAAGTTTAATTGTATATTTATCTCTGTAATTATTTGTTCAATGCATGTCTCCCCCATCTAAGCCTTCAGCTCTATAAAGGAGGGCACATATTCTCACCTATTGCTTCTTCCCAGTGTCTAGCACAGTGCCTAGCACCTTATAAACCCTAAATACATACTTTTTTTAAATAGGGAGACTTAAGGTTGAAAGTTATGCAGTAGAAAAATTACTAACTTCCTTTGAATAATTTCTCATTCGTTGACTACCCACTACAAAACCCAATACTGTAGAGTTTTACTAAAGAATTTGAGAAATTGTTTTTTATCCTTGGAAAACTGATTCTAAATACCAGCACCTAAAACCAATTCAAGTATTTATTGAACAAATATGGGTAGAAGAAGGGCAGAGCTAAACATGGAAGTTTTCTTGATATCGGTGAGTTTGAACCTCAATTTAGAAATGTGAGGATAAGATTAGCAAGTGTAAACAGAATGAACATTCTTATTTCCCATGCTGTACCATGCATATGATCATGAAGGCACAAATTACTAGAAGCTTTTTACTTTGCTAAGAACTGAATTGTGTCACTCCAAACTTCACATGTTGAAGCACTAAGCCTCAATATGATAGTATTTGGAGATGAGGCCTTTGGGATATAATTAGATTTAGATGAGGTTATCAGCGCATAGACCTCATGATGGGGTTCATGCTCTTAAAAGTAGAGATTCTAGAGAGCTCTAGAGAGTCTAGAGATTCTACAGAGCTCTCCATAAGCTGTTTGGGTTTTCTCGTAACATGGCAGCTGGCTCCCTCAAAGTAACACAAGAGAAAGAAGAAGTCAGGAGCCACAGTTTCTTTTATAACTTAGCCCTGGAAGTAACATTCTACCTGACAAACAGACTAACTCTGACACATATGGGAGGTTGTTACACAAGGCTGTGAATACCGGAGGCAGAGGTCATTGGGGACCATCTTAGAGTGGTAATCACACCTACCATGACTCATAGTAGCTCTCAGTTGAATCAGGGAACAACTGTTGGGCTGTTGTGAGCTTCCAAGAATGTCTATTTCCACTATACATGCAGGACTGGGGAAATAACTACAGAATGAGTTTTTAGCCACTGAACTGAATGAGAGGTGGGCTTGGGCCCAAATTTCACTTATCACATGACTACAATGAACCTTTTCTCTGATTAGAGTGTCACAGTGGGTCCCCCCAAATTAATTTTGGGTCGGAGCCTATGTTGAAAATCTTCAAAAGGTCTGAGTATTTCTCTTTGCTCAATGTGCAGTCACTGCAGTAAATGGCTGCAATTACTTTGGGGACAACTGGAAGGTGATATCATTGTAGGTTCTTCTACATATGTCTGGCCTTCTAAGTGAGAAGCTGTGATTTTTCAAGTCAGGCCTCTGTTCACCATGCCTAGACGTTTTCATTATACAGTTAATCAAGTAAGGCTTCTCATTTACTTTCCTCACAAGACACTTTGGTCAATTAATCATTGTTGAAGTTTATTCTGGTGGTCCCCCTAGCCCTAATTTCTATTATGGTAGCTATGTTCTCCTTGCCTCTAATAGTTAGTCTCTGCCACCCTTGGATCTTATCATGCCCACTGAAGTCAAGCAACCCATTTCAGCAGCAACATGTACCACCTTTCTCTCTTCTTTCAGAGGACAGTTATGACCATGTTTTCTGAGGATATTGATGCTCCTTTCACAATTCATGTGTTAATATCTTTGTGAAGGGAGTGTGCTTTGGCCTAGGAGAAGTAGTTAGGAGGTGGTTGTGTGTGATAAAATCCAACATTTCTCCTTTTCTGTCTTGGATTTTCTCTTCCATATACTGCCAAGGCATTTCCAGCATCTCTACCAAATTATTTCAGATCACCAGCAACTTTAGGTTTCATATAACTAACTAATAACATGCTGCCATTTGACTGAGACCTAGAAGAAAACAGGGTGTGGCATGAGGAGAACTGACATCCCTTTATGAGTTAACAGCCTCAAGTGCGGTTATTACCAGTTCTTCATGCAAGGTAGAACCAGCCTCATCAGTCAGGGGAGGAGGTCTCTGTTGACTCAAGAGGTTTGATAGGATTTGGGGGTTCTGTGTACTCAAATTATCTGAATGATCTTAATTGTCACATTTCTCAGTCATCACCAAATTCTCAAGTCCCTACTCTTTCCTTAGCAGGTTTCTAATTTTCACGTAAGAAATATACTACTTTGCTGTATTTCAGCAACTAACACATCAGATTCTTCTTTTGATAATCAGCCCTGTGACTGTAGAGATAAAATGTTCTTTTAAGGCAGTCAGAAAAAAAAAATCTCTATTTTCTGCTTATAGCTTAAATAAGCACTTTGTATTAGAGCCTATTATTTTTCTTCTGATCAGTCTCCAATGCAGTTACAAGCAACAATTCTACCTGACCATCCTTGTATACTTATACTCACCATACTCTGTTTCAGAAACTGCTATTTATTTCATTAAAAGTGTACCATTGGTAGGCACTTCATTACAGGTGACCATAGGTGGTAACTGAAGCATCTGGAGAACATGGTCTACCAATAGTCAAGCTTTTCTGGCAACCGGGTTTTCACTGTTTTTTTTTTTTTTTTTTAAAGCAAACTCAGATGCTCATCTTTGAGTGTTTCATCTACAGTTATTCTTGATAACAACCTATATTAGTCAAGGTTTAGTTGCTGATAACAGAAACCACTTTAGCTATTTTAAGCAAAAAGAAATTAAATACAAGGAATTAGGTGCTTATAAAATATTGGCATCCTGGAAAGATTAGGAGTTAGACTGGGTCTCCAGGGAGACTCCCAGAATAATAATGTAGAATGGTTCTGCCAAGGAAATTGCAAACTGCCAAAGTCAGGTCTTGGGGAATCAAGAATCTCACCAGAGCTGTAGACTCCAGAGCTGCACCACAGCTTCTAGATCTGACCCAGAAAAAATGGTTGCCCTGTGCCTCTGTTCCACTTAAGTAAGTGCTGAATTTAAGTGTCATGCATCAAATTGGTAACACCTAAATTGCATCTGGAATTCTAGACACAAGGAATGTGAAAAATGAGAGCTCTCTAGCCTTTATAATACAACATTTATTTGAAGTATTTATCATAGTTCTTGTAAATTCATGGCAAATTTTCAAAGAATGTTAGTTCTTATGGTCATCAAGAAAGTCTATTCTATCACCTGAGTCCACTGTACTGTGTAGGGTAAACTTGCATTTTGTGTTCTCCCTATTCATTTTTTCCCCAGAGAATGATTTTTATGCATATAGATTTTATTTCCAATTACCTTGTTGGTAGAGGTCTTCAGATTTTTGCACCCAGTGCATGCACCCTAATGCAACTCTCATGTAGCTTTCTATAGTGAACAGTTGAACAGGAATTCGAGTTCTTATTTCATGGCTTCTTGTAACTAATTGCACAATTCTGGTACATCCTCCATTTGTTGAACTTATTTTAGTTTTCTAAAGATAATTAGAAGACCATGACAATAGACTAAATAAGAAAAATACATTGTGTTTTGAAGTCCCAAGAAGGGGATGTTTATAATATATTCAAAGCGTCTTTAGTTTGGTATTTGTCTCTGGTCAGTCACAGCTTCCTATGTCTTGCTTGGTCTTATAAAAACTGCTCTGTTTATTGTTTAAGTATGTGACAGAATAAACAGTGACAAGATTTGAAGATACTTAGCTAAGTAATAATAAAAATTCATATATTGATTGTAAATGCTAAATCCAAACCATAACTCTTATATAGTGACCTAAATATTGACAAAGTTGTACAGACGTGAAAGAAAAAGTAGTTCTAAAAATGTTGACATTTCATAGAAGGTCAGGGCTAGAGAGGATCTTAAATATTAGCTAGTCTCATCTCATTTTATACCTGGGGAGACTGAGAAACAGAGCTGAACTAAATTGTCCATATTCATAAAGGTGGTTAATTATCAGACCCAAAATAGAAATAAGTCCCCTTTGAAGTTCAGTCTAGTCCAGGGCTCTAGCTGCTATAAAATAGCAGCTTTTCCTTTTAATATTCTTAGTATTCATTACCTAACTACTCTTTTTAAAAATTTTTATTGTTTAAAGTTTTATAGGTGTCCCCCTCCCCCCCATCAAACCCTCCACCGTCCTCCAGCTCCCTCCCCAGATTTTCATCATACTATTGTCCGAGTCCATGGGTTATGTATATATACATATAAGTTTTTGGTTAATCTCTTCCCACCCCACCCTACTCCCTTGCCCTCTGCTACACATCAGTCTTTTGTATGCATCAGTGTCTCTGGGTTACCTAACTACTCTTGATCCATGTTTTTGTTCAAAACAATAAGGAAATAAAAATGTTTAAATTAGTTTCAGAGTTCAAATCTATTCATGTAAAGAAATGTTTCTGCTCTTTTTCTGCTTAAAATGAAGATTTTGAAGAATACTTATAAATACTTGTAGTTTGTCCTCCAACAATAGTTGATTAACATTTTCTTTTCTAGAGAATTTTTTTTATTGCCCAGTAACTGCTTCTTCATATTCCGTGGAGTGGAGCAACCATGGCATTTGGTGATTAATTAGTTCAAAAAGTGTTAGTTCCCCAAGGATAGCCTGTTAGGTACTTTCCAGGTCATTTAAAAAAAGAAATCTATTGCTTATGTTTACAGGTGGTGGCACATGGAATTTAGATTGGCTGTAAGGTACACAATGAATCTGCTACTCGGCAAGTCTCATTCTAATCCCATTACAATAACTCCAAACAACAATCCAAATTTTTATTTGACAACAGAGATATGAGAACTTGCCTCTTTGATTCTATATTATGTTAAATATTCTTTGCACTTTTCTTTAGATTATTATGATAGCCTGCATCTTTTGGTCCATAAATATTTTATTTTAAAGTTCCTAGAGAATTGATTCCTTTCTGCATTCTGAAGAATTTTGTTAAATCAATTGGGTGAATTCTGGAACTGGTTGACACTAGCCCTGTGTAGGACTTTGGACACCAGTAGGTCAAAGTCACCGTTTAATTTAATGCCTTGAGTTGTCCCCCACAATGTTGGTGTGAGTTACATAACAAGTGTGCATTGCCTTTAAAATATTGTTAAGCTCTTTTCCATGTTTGAAAATCACTACTTGATGTTGGTGTTGAAATGGTAGCTTAAACACACCCAGTGAAACTAAGAGATCCTAGCAGCAAACTTGATGGGAAGATAAAGAACACTTTATGTGAATGTACTCAGAGCCCCAGGTGCAGGATACATTTCATAAGAGGTTTGTTCTTTTTTTAGGCTTTAGAGCCATTGAAACCTAGGGGAAGAATTTTCCTTGCCTCAATAGAGTGGGAGCAAGTGTTGGGTCTCACTATTAAGATATATTATCATAGGTGAAGAGAGCCCTGCCTTGTAGGGTACAGTAGTTGAGACAACACATTTTTTAAAGCATCTGCCATATGCCTGATGTTGTGCAAGGTGCTCCAGGGAACCAAGAGAAGCAGAAATGAGCAAGGCCATAGTGACCTGTGAGGGAAAAGCAAGCACTGAGCCCTCTTAATTTAACCTCTTGTTAACCATTTGTCCTCCGTTTTGGGGAAGGGTAAATTTGTTGTTTTTTGCTTTTTTCAAAAACTGGACCTTTTTTTTTTTTTAAATAAATCTTTATTGATCTCAGAGAGAGGAAGGGAGAGGGAGAGAGAAAGACAGAAACATCAATGATGAGAGAGTCATTGATCGGCTGCAGCCCGCAACCCAGACATGTGCCCTGACCGGGAATCGAACCCCGATCACCTGGATCTTAAGTCCATGCTCCACCGCTGAGCCAGGCCCGGCCGGGCTGGGGAAGGGTAAGTTTGAAGTGCTGAACTGTTAAGATACACTCCAAACAATTGTGAATGCTAATGTTCTGGTTCTCAAAGGGCCCAGAAAGAAAAATTAGATCTTTATCATCATTTTATTACTATCCAAAAGAGATCTTATCAGTAGAATGTCACCTTTAATCCTTTCCTGTGTCTATTATGCATCTATTGAACTTCTTTAATTACAATCTTGAAAGTATCAAGTAAATAAATTAAAGGCTGCCAATATTAATTTTTAAATGTATCACTGTTTCTAAACCTGTGAGAACGTTTTCCCCTCCACCTTGCAAGCAAAGGCAATGGTGCAGTGTTTTAACTTGGTTTTATTTTTTCATTTTCATTCTGGTTGATTGTTGTAAGTATAGTACAAATTAATTTCATAAAAATCCATGTTCGTATTGAAAAATAAAAAAATCTATTGAAAGTGTTTTTTTTATCTTAATTTTATCTAGATATAAATGATCTTCATAGTTTTATGCTTGTATTTCCAGGTTGAGAAAGTTTACAAAATGTATATAAAAAATAGGACATTTTTCCCTCATTACTCATAGTTATAATTACTACCATAGGCTATTTGAAAAATCATCAATCTGCATTCAGCTCTGTGCTATGAACGTAAACAGCTCATTTACTGACTTGTATATTAATACTGCCTTTCCCTCCCTGAAGAAAACTCTCATGCCATAGAAAATTGTAGTGAATTGACCATCCTATGACCCATTATGAGGCGGGATATTTATTAACTCCTCTGTTGCTTCTTGTCTCTATCTTTTGGTAGAGGTGGGCAGTTTTGTGTATGAACTCCAAGTGCTTCACATATGTTAAACAGCTCTTATTTTTTCATAATTCTAGAAACCAGAGAGAGAAGACAATCTTCCTTTGAGCACACAAAAATTCTGTTGTTCTGGAAGAGTGACACATGTGAGGTCCTATAGATATTGAGTGAAACTTGAATTGACATTCAAGTTCCTTCTTTCTCTTGGTCTAGTATATTATATTTTCAAGGAAAGATCCCTGGTAAAACTTGACATAAGTGTATGTTTTGCAGCATATAAGCAGTAACATGTTATATAATTATGTAAGTGCTACTAGTATTTGAAAACTTAAATCTGTACTCAAATAGCAGGGGGTACATTTGTAGCTAAGGAAGTTAGCATGATGGCTGTGGTGCTGGTACATGTATGACTTCAAAGTTTTATTTTTTTCATGTTAAGAAAGGGATATAACTCTGCTGGGCATGGCTCAGCAGTTGAGCATTGACCTAGGATCCAGGAGATCGCAGTTCGATTCCCGGTCAGGACACATGCCCGGGTTGTGGGCTCGATCCCCAGTCAGGGGCGTGCAGGAGGCAGCCGATTAATGACCCTCTCATCATTGATGTTTCTGTCTTTCTCTCTCCTTCTCCCTTCCTCTCTCTGAAATCAATAAAGATATAGTTTTAAAAAAAGAAAGGGATATAAGTTAATTTTAAGCTCTACTTCCTCAAATAGTTGGAACTCTGTAGGCACATGCCATCGTTCCAGCCACAGAGGCCTGCAGCTCTAACACAGGTGAACATGAAAGGTTCAGAACTTAGTCATTCAAGCCATATACCAATAGATTTTTGTTTCTGAGAAGTTTTCTGGACTTAAATTTCTCTTCAGCATTTAATAGATTACTCAAGAAGTCTAGTCCAAGAAAACAAATACATTTCTCTTCCTTTATTAGCATTCAAAATGCAATCCAAAGCAAGTAAGGTTTATGCTAAAACTCATGTGTGGAACTGGTATTAGACTGTGCAGTGTTCCTGGGGAATTTGAAGTAGTATACTCACAGTTTCCTAAGTGAGAGTATGAAAAACATGCACCATTCTTTAGTTATAACATAATTGTAAAAAGTAAACTATTTTTTTTTTAACTAGAGAAAACTTTATTATAATTTAATGAGTTTGAACTCACATTTAAAACCGAAATTTAAAAGCTTAACTTCTGCCAATTTACAGGTGAGCAAGCTTATTTGTAAAATGACCCCATCCCTAACAAATAATTTGCTTCATGGATATTAATGTGTGTGTGACTTTTAAAATAAAATCTGATAACAAAATGTGACAGTGATCTCACATTTGAGTGCTTTTAGCTAGTACAATGCAGTTCCTAATCATTTATTTCAATGCTGTATTCTCAGGGAATACAACTTCTTCTTTTGTATATGATATATTTTTCAAGTGTTGATGCATTTTTATAGCAGGAGCTTAAAAGGCTCATTGAAGCTATAGGTTTATTTACAAAATAATATTGTTTAACATTAATACTAAATTTAAATCATGTTATGATGTTTTCTTGTTAGGAAGGTGGTATCTAGAGCTACAATAAAGTCCAGATAACTGACAGATATTCTTAAGACTTGGATATAAATAAGTTAGAAAATAGTTTTTTATCAGTATACTCAAATATTGCCAGTTGTAGAGAATTCGAGTTGTAAGACAGGAGATAGAGCATGGCATGGGAAAGAGCTGTTTACTGAGAGCTAAGATAATCAGATTTCTGTCCTAGTCAATAAGCTTGGTGACTTTGGGGGAATCATTGCCCTCTCTGGGGCCTGGGGCTTCACTTTCCTTTCTCACCTGTCAAATAAAACATTCTGACGAGTTGAACTCTTAAGTTGTGTTTTTTTTTTTAAATCTTAAGTATTAAAATCCTAAGATGGGGGAAAAAAAAAAGAACAGAATTCTAAGTGCTGAGTCATATGCACTAGATTGCATATGATATTTTTGTATTGTCTTCATTCACAAAAAAGCTCATGTTCTATTACCCTTTTTACTTATAGATGAATTGGGCTTTAGTATCATATCTATAGCTATTCCCTTTTGTAGAATTCTCTACTTCACTGAGGCCAGGTATTGGTCTATATTGAGTCCTGTATTGAAGCAGGTATAACCCTTCTCCATCCAATATAGGATGATAGCAACTGGATATATTGGGGTTACTTTCCTGGACATGATGCCAAACTTGACTAGGGTGAACATACACTTTGTCATCCAAATTGGCACACTTTTGAGATTGAAAAGGAACAGTTTTAACAATTATATGTTGACAGCTACTGTTAACCAGGACTGTGAGGGAAGTCTATAAGGGCTGCACAGGGTATGATTTTAATGTGTCCTAACACAGCTTTGCGTGCTCCTTTTTACTTACTGTCTACCTTTCTTGAGGCAGAGAGAGAAAAGATTTAGATTTGAATAAAGGGAACATTTTGATTCAAATAGGTAAATTGCAGGTTTTGCTTTTCATATGTAAAACAGTATGAATAACGAAATAGAAGGGCTCAATTTGGCCAGAAATTCTGAAAGAGACAATTATACAAAATCCAACAAGCCCACTGAAATGTGCAGTTCAGTACCTCACGTTGCTTACCCTCCATGAAAGGTCAAAAGTACCTCCCACTGTGATATGTCTGCAGTCCCTGAAAGATTGATTAAATTTCTATATAATACAGAATTGCTGAATCTAGTGAACCATAACTTATGTAATTTTTATTATACTTTATCATTCACCTTTTAAAAGTGTTTAAGAGTGAAACTTTCTTTAGTAGGCAATGGAAACCTGAGAAATACTTGCTTTCTTTACAGTAACTTTAACAGTGAATTTGACTTAAGTCAAGGATGGTATGAATTTCTTAAAGGAATTTGAATGTAAAAATTTACTTCATTTTGGTATTTAAATTTTGGAATGGGAAAATCTGAGAATAAAGAAGGTGGATTTTGTATTGCATGGGAAAGAATGAGAAAAACCACCTTTTCACGTACAGTGGGAGTGGCTAAAGGGGTATTTGAAAACTTTCCTTGCTAACTCTTAATTCAAAAAGTAAGGTATGGGTATAAGTTATAGAAACCTGTTTACTCTTGGAAAATTCTATAGTATCCTGAGTTTCTTCTCAGTAAGACCTATTCCTTCAGTAGGAGACTTGAGAAAAGTCAGAAACTGGGGGACTCGAGGCTAAATGTATTTTACTCCCAGACACGCAGACAATTTCCTCTTTCTCCTCTGCCCCACACTCCCATTACCCTCTCCTCAATTCCTAATCCTCAGCTCACTTTAAAGCTTGACAGAGAGAAGTGCTCGAGGAGTATGTGATCTCCAAATAAGTCTGGCTCTGAATTCTTTCCTAGCCAGGACTCAGGCACTGAGGTTGCTGAACTTAGGTCCTATCGGACCCCATGGGCCTAACACCTGGTGCTCTTCCCACTGCCTATAACATGATGACAATGAGACTATAGAATCAGAGCCACACATTCTGAGAAGTTACAGCAGAACTTCGGGCTTACTCACACACACAGGGAGGGGGAGAGTGATGTCTCTCAGATCATGTTTTTAGTCTTTATTGAAAAATTTCTTTCTTAGTGTCTATATTCATCAGGGTTCTCCAGGGAAACAGAACCGACAGGAATACACACACACACACACACACACACACACACACACACACACACACACACAGGGTGGGGAAAATAGGTTTCCAGTTGTCAGTATGCCGAAACAGTGCATTCTTGTATTATTATTTATTAATTATTGTATTATTTTCCGTAAGAACAACTGTATACCTGTTTGCTCCATCCTGTATATTAAAAAACACAAGGAGATTTATTTAAAAGAATTGAGTCACATGATTGGCAAGGCTTGATGTGTCCAGACTCTGATGAGCGTGGCCAACAGGCTGGAGACTCAGGCAAGAGTTGCAGTTTGAGTCCATAGGAATCTGCTGTACAGCCAGGAAGAGCTGAAGGTGCAGATGAAGTCTGAGGGCAGTTTTTTGGAGAGATCTTACTGTGGAGAAGTCAGCCTTTTGCTCTATTTAGGCCTTAACTGATTGGATGAGTCCCATTCACATTATAGAAGGCATTTGGCTTTACTTAAAGTCCATAAATTTATATGCAAATCTCATACAAAAACACTCTCACAGAAACATCCAGAATAATGTTTGGCTGAATATCTGGACACTGGCCTAGCCACGTTGACGCATAAGATTAACCATCACATTGTTATGATTCAGTCTTATATTTACCATTAATGAGAAGTATAGAATTTAGCCCTACTGTGGGTAAGATAACATAAAACTGACATAAGACTGTTATCTATTCTGAGTCACAGGTTTGGCCATTGGGAGTCACAGAGGCCTAGGGCTTTAGATTTTGATATACTTTTTTTTTTTTTTTTAGATTACTGCTTCCATAAAATTCTGAAATTTTAGGTGATTTTGAAAAGATGTATACCTCTTGATAACTACTAATGAACCAGGGATTGAATAATGATATAGCATGTAATTCCAGGTGGCCAGCTAATCTTAATCTTCATTTTAAGCCTAATGTTGTTTAACATACTTATCAAATGGCTTATCAATAGCTCAGGGCTATTGTTGTAATGCATCTACCAATAAATGTGACACTTTTTAGTATCATAGCGAGGGACCTACATTGTTTCTTGTAATGTCAGTGTGAAATGTTCTGCTGTATAAGAACTCATTGGTTAGGCCTGAGTTTATACTATGGTCCTGAAAACCTTTTCTTCGGACTCAAGAGGTCAAGATTCAACATTCATGTATCTATACATCATCCTTGGAATGCCAGGAAACTAAAAACTCTTCTCAGTGTCCATGTCCTGCACAGAATTGGACACATAGTTACTACCCAACAAAAATTTGCTATGTGAATGAGTGAATGAAATCTTTAACTTTAGCTATTTTGGAATTTGGTTAATTTGCCAACTGGATAGGCTAGTTTAAATGATATAAGAAATAGAAAAGAGAATCACTGGGATAGGACAGCCTATGTGAGATGGTCCCAGGAACAGGCAACTAACAGCAGTGAGACATGAGAACATCTTGCAGCCAGCAGGCTGCAGCAGACAGAGGCTATAGGAGGCTACCTGTTCTTATGGGTGAGCAGTCTTAGCATAAGGAGCTGTCAGAGGACAACTGGATAAGCAACAATAGTTGGTAGCTAGCTTGGAAGAAGGAAGTGAGAATTTAATGATGGCAATGTGAATCCAAGAGTATATGTTTAGCCACTGGAGAAGTGAAAACAATTAGGACCTAGTCATAGAGGAGTTGACTAATCAGGGATAGTACCAGGTGTTCAGCCATGGGGTGAGGAGGGACTGGATGGGGGGCAGAGGCGAAGGGGATGAGACACAGACCCAGGCATTAGAACCGCACCTTGCAAGAACCTTGGGCCATAAAATAATTCAAGAGATGAATTAATAAGACTCAGGCCCAAAACATAGCAAAATCATTAGTCAGCTGATTTAATGCTGGGTTGCTAGCTCAATTTTCACAAATTCTCTTTAATTTGGAAGAGACTGAGACCTAAATGTTAAATTGGAGCTACCTCTGCTCATGGCATTGGGGGGACTTCAAATGTGGTAAAGGACTTTAGCTGTGGCCAGGTGCTCTATGTCCAGCCGGTCAGAAGACACCGTCCCACCACCTCGAATGGATTCTGAGGTGCGCAGGGAAGATGGGGATACTTGCCCCGTAAGAAGGGTATTGTGCAAGCAGGCATACCAGGGCCCAGAGGGTTGCACAACTTGGTGAAACATGCAGTTACAGAATTGAAAGTCCAGGTCAACAAAAAACTTTGGTCAACCTAGTTCAGAGCCACAGGGGAAATGCTCCCATGGAACTTTTCATGCTCCTCTAAAAAATTTTATTGAATTCATTGGGGTGACAGTGATTAATAAAATTATATAGGTTTCAGGCGTACAATTCTATAATACATCATCTGTATATTGTATTGTGTGCTCACAACCCCAAGTCAAGACCCCTTCCGTCACCATTTATGGCCCCCTTTATTCTTTTTGACCTTTTAGTCTTTGGACCTACCTCAGATTTCTTGTCTTCCCTCACTAGTTTGACTTACTTTTTCCTGTTTCTGTAGAATGCCTTGTGTTCCTGCTGCCTAGCTGGAAGCTCTGCATTTTTGCCAGTAAACAATATATGGCTTTTAAAAGTTACAGAAGATAATTATTGTAAAGAAAGTGGCTTTTTCACAGCTTTAAATTTAAATAAATTCAAGTCTGTGGAAAAATTGGAAGAAAAATATAGCAAACACCCTTGCAACCTTTGTCTAGATTCACTAATTATCAATATTTTGCCATATTTGCTATCTATCTTTATTTGTACGTTTTCATATGTATGTGTATGTATATGTGTGTGTGTGTTTACTCGCTGAACAATTTGAAAGCTAGTTGCAGATTTTTCACTCCTAAATGTCACAGCCTCTATCTTGTAAATATACATTCTCCGACCAAACCATGGTACTATTATCATGCCCAAGAAATTTTATATTGATGCAACAAAATTATCTAAAATTAGTCTATTATTCAAATTTCCCAATTGCCTCAATAATGTCCTTTATATATGTTCTTTATAGTGACTTTTAAAATAACCAATTTGTTGGGGCATTTAGAAATAAAACTAGAAACAAGATTTCTAGGGTACCTTGGGAAAAAAATGTGCAGGGTAGGTATGTTTGTGCAGACGTCTCAAAAGAGTAATTGTTTTTATCTTTCTACTGATGGGAAAGCACAACTATCAATCAAGAATATATCAGAAGGTCCAGATATATAGTAATGTTTTTACTTAATGGAGTGGAGTGAATTTTCACCTTCAGCTAAAAATGGGTCTTTGCTTGCTGGATACTAGCTTTCATATTTAAATTGCATTCATACTTGAACTTTTGGCCAGAGCAGCAAGAGACCAGTTAAAAAAATCTATTCCTCTTAATTTAAAGGCAGCAATTAAAGGAGATTCAGAGCTTTGAAACTGTTGTGAGTATTCTACTTAAGAAAATAAACACTAATTGAAAGGACTAATCAAAAGCTCATCATCCTGAAGGGCACTTGGATGGTTCACAAGTGTGCAGCTTAGGTAGACTCCATGCTCTTATGAGGACCTTGTCATTCTAAGTATAAGAACCTTAAACTATGTATTAGATGAGCCCCTGTAATGGTTGACTATTTATGATGAGAAAATATATCTACCATTAACTTCCTTCATAATTTTGCAGATAGTTTATAGAAATAATTCATCCTCAATTAGTAACAAAAACCTTACTTACATATTGTAACATTTCCTTTAACAAAATATTCCTTTTCCCAATCTGCAGTCTGTATGTATTTAATTCTATCCTACAATCTCCACAAATATTTAGGCAAATAAGTAATCATTTCCAATAAAGTTGTGCCCTTTAAAAACATAAATAATTAAACTCTGTCTCCTTTTTTAAGTCACACAGAAGTCTTCCCTGACCTGGAAGAGCTCCTTTCATGGGTTAAACCATTGCCCCAGGGGCTTAACAAAAATTCAGAGGTGAAAAAGCCATTTGAGCATGTTTTTTCAGATATTTCTAGATCATTCAGACAATTTCCTAAGCAGTATAGCTCCCTGTATATGGAATTTTCCTCTTACCAGACTACAAATCAATACTTGTTAGCTCTAATGATGAATTGGTGATGAAGAAATTCCAACTATTATCTGATGAGAAGATCCTCGATGGGTTGATGGTGGGGAATGGGGGTTTACTGATAATCTGGGAAGCTTGTTTTTGAAACTGTTGCCACCAGTGGAATTTTGTTGGTCATTACAAGTGCACATGTGCAGAACTGAGCAAGACTGGAAAGCAATTAAGCAATATAGTCTGAACAAACTGATAAAGATATTTTTCAAGTATTATGAAAAATTTTATAATCAGTGAGCAGAATATGGTAGCAGGAAGAATTTAGTTTCCTTCAGTGGCTGCTAAATCATCCAGTTATAATTTTTCCCGTGTTGTCTTCTGTTTTGGCACTCACATTTACCTTTTACTATGATCATATGGAGTTCAATATGAGGATACAACTTTGTTACTTTTGTCAAATTTTAAAATACATAGCCATTATATTTTTTCAAAAGCTGTTGCTACACTCAGATGCTTAATAGGAAGGGAGTCTAAAAAGTTGGAAATTTATTTTCAAATCTAATTATGGTAAACTTTAAGAAGGTTTAATCAAATTCTTTTGTTTCATCAAATTATTTCTAATAAGGTGTAAGCTGAGTATAGGATTATGGCTATTATATATCTTGTAGAAATATATCTCGCCATAAGGTTTTCTGACCAAAACCCATTGTTTCCAGTTTTCTTTATCGATCTGCTGTGAGGTGTACACCTTCTAGGTCTCTGCCACCAGAACAATGTTCTCTCTGTCCCCACTCCTCCCAGTGAGCACATTGCACAGAAATAGACTTTATTAGAGGGTATAGGATTTGGTTCTTTTTCAAATGGTCTTCCTCAGAAATCCAAATAGGGCACCAGGGGTATTTAGGTAGAGTTTTAGAAAGCCCTTCTAAGATTGCCATGAGGTTATTATAGAATCATCTATTAAATTGAACTATATGAAGCTGCTATTTTGTAGGTAAAAAAGAATACTTTATTGTTCAATTGGCACACTTTTGAGAGTGAAAGGCAGAACTATTAAGATAGCAAGTGTAACTGATTGTGTCTAGGAAGAGCAGGCTGTATGCTCACCCAGTAACAGTACCTACCGTGTCAGGTTCTTGTGAAGATTCAGTGACAAAATGTATGTGAAACAGTTAACCGTCATGAGGGAAACATTCATTGGGAGACAGCTGTTTATATTACTGTTATTTTTTATGCCTCCTACTTTAGCCAACAAAGCAATGAAATCACAGTGAGTGACTTGTTTACTCTTTCTCTTTTACTAATACTGTCATACCAAAGCCCCTTTGAAAGGGAGAGGAACTTTGTATCCATTTAGTTTTGTCTACTATAGTGATCTTCCACCAACAGAAGGGAAATCTGTTTCTAAAATTTAAAAAATACCAGACACCCTATCCTTCCTTCTCCACACCCTCAGTGCTTTAGCTTGATAGTTACTTCCACAGGCAGCTACTTTTATTGAATGGACTGTGTCATAGCTCTTAGATTTACTGGGGCAGAAAGAATTTGAAAATAATTAATTCATTGGATTAATAGTTTCCTGAAAGCAGTGTTTTCTTCTATTACTTATTCTATATGCTTATCACAGTACCCATCACATAATAGGAACTACTATCAATATCAATATATATTATATAATATCAATAAATATTTGTTGAATCAATGAAAGTATGAATGAATGGATTTTAGCACTAAAAATCAACACCATGAGGCCATGGCTTCTCGTGTTACTCTGCAATCAGTGCTCCACCATGACAGGGATTTTCCCTAAGCTCCCACTAGAACTTACAGGGTCATAGAATCAAGGAAAGGGATTTCATAGCAGCTTCTTGTGCTAAGAAACTGAGTTAACAATATCAGTAGGAAAAAATGATTCTATTATATTAAAATTATGATATTATGTATATGCTGTGAAAATGGTGCATGATGGGAAAACATCAGTAGTCAAAATGTCATGTGGATCTATCCATAGAAAGGGTTACAGGGGATCAATAAAAACCAATAGTACTTTGGAACTGATTGACTTTAGCAAGACTTAAGATCAGTCAGCTGGTCTGTGCTCAGTAAAAGCAGCCCTCTTCCGGTGGGATGGGTGGTTCTCAGACATCAAGGTTTGCACATTGTTTTCTGGAGTGGATCATCTTTTCCTAAGCGCCAGGGAGGTCAGGGATGTCTCAGAGAGTTGACATAATCTCCTGCACCCACTTTACAGTGCAGAACGTTGGCTTGGACAGAAACAGGAATAGGATTACATATCACGGAATTAATCATCCCCAGTAGTTTTTATTATTAAAGACAGTTAACTATACAAGCCAGCAGCGTTGTAAAGAAGCCAGTACTGCATATTGTTATTCCTCTGCTTGACTTAGGGACCGAAACAAAGAAACGCCTCTGAGGCCGTGGGGATTCTAATTTCTGCTCCAGCCCCTCATACGTCGACACTAGACAGTTTGCTTCTATTTCATTTTCCACATCTATAAGATAAGGAAGCAATATTGGATAATTGTAAAGCAACTATAAATGATTGCATTCATGCTAAATCATCTTTTAGAAGTGTGTGAACAAGATTAATACTAATTTAAACATCTGATCAATGAAAAACAGTGAATGCTATTTTCTATTGTTTTATGCGTTGTTACAAGTAAAGGGCAATTAAATGCCAAGAATAGTAGGGAAAAAATACAACTATGTGATATATTTTTGGTTTGAGCAGTGAACTTTTTTATAAAGGATAGATATTAGAATGCTTTATGAAGTTTATGAACTTGTAATTTGCTCCTGTAATTAGATGAGACTCTGTCAGACCCATCCTTCTACAATTTTATAATCGAGGAGCTTCTGCCTCGAATAGTGTCGAATCTGATATACATATGCTTAATGGACTAACCATTTTAAAGACTGGCCATGGCTTATGCAAAACAAGAACAATCCTTAGAACATTTTAAAGGCTTCCTGCCACAAATTGCTTTTGCAATTTTCATTTCATTTTTAACTCTAAAGTTAAGGCATCTTTAGTGATTTTTATTGTAAATTGCTCCTGCTGTTGTTCTCCTAGGAAGTAGCCACTATTCTTTTTCCTTTCTCCTGGCCATTGTAATCTTTCTCATATGAATAAAAACAAAGTGGTTTATTTTTAAAAAGAGTTTTTAAATCCTCCCTTGCAGTTGCAAGGAAAATGCCTTACCATTGTCAGATTGGAGAAGGGAAAATGCTGTGCAGTTACAAGTGAGTTTTATCAATGAGAGTTTCCTTGGTGTTCTCATTTTCCAGAAGCTCTTTCTGCTGCATCCTGTAACATCTGTGGCTGCAAAAGTTAATTCTGAAAACAAAGTAGATGTGGAAAGGCAGGTGATTGATCAAGGCAAAGATTAAAACTGGGTACTGGTGGTACAATCTCTTACTTTTTGGCCCACAGGAGTCCTGATACAAATTAATTGTTTCTGTGATTCTTAGACCTTCATCAATCAGATGTAAATTGCAGCATGCATGATTGGCTGCCTTTCCATTCCGAGTTCCCCATAGAGAGCGCCTGGCCGCCAACCGCTGCAGAGGCTCAGTGGAGCAGCAGCCTGTCTGGCCTCTCCGGGACCACAAAAGGAGCAATGGAGCTGACTTGCAATCATAATAGCACGCCTGAGGATGCAGCCAGCACCCTTCCAGAGTGATTTTTGTTTAGGGCATGAGATTCATTGTTTTTTCAAACCAGGTATAACGTTAGCCAAACTTTGTGTGGCTGCAGTTTGATTTTTAAACATGGTTTCAGACCAATCTAAGAGGGATACTGGAGCACAGAGCACCTAGTGGACAGCAGGATTGAACGTGAAATTAACCTCAAATTGATCAGGGAAAAACAAACATAGACACTCTCCAAAACAGGTTTCCTTAGATACTATATGCACCTTGAAAGCAGCAGTAATAATAGTAGCTGGGGCTTAATTAAAGTAACATAAAAGACCCCAGCAAGGAGACCTTGTGACCACCTTTGTAGCTGAGTGCTGAATTTAGCCCCAAGAAATATGTGATCTACTTTTCATCTCCCAGCAATTTACCATTTCAAAAAACTCATATTAAGGATGTGATTAGAAGCTACAGAGTTGCCTTACTCATACGTAAAGAAAGAAGGGTTTGAAATGTAGAAGGGTACCTTTTCAAAGAAGCATCACAATTAAAATTTAAACATATATTGGCAAATAAGAAAATTGGAATGACCTGGATACATGAAATGTAGGTTTTTCATCTTAAAGCATTCAGTCAGATCTTCCTGGACTTGTCTGAACTGTAAATTATTTGTGTTTATGAATTGCATTTAAAAAATAATACAACCCTGATAAATGCTATTTGAAGAACAAAGTGAATTGGCTCTTAGGGTAGAGTCAAGGACTCAGATTACCTGGATTCAAATCTTGGCTCAGTCACTGTGTGACTTGGACAAATTATTGAACCTCTTCAGTCTTTGGTTTTCTTATCTATAAAATGGACAAAATAATAGTTCATATCTCAGCATATTGTGCAGAATAAATGAGGTAATCACTTTTAACAGTGCCTGCCTGATGCTTAACAAATGTTAAGTATATGTTAGTTATCATTATTAAATTATCATTACTATAATTTTATATGTATTATCTTTAACTCACTTAAACAATTATAAAAGTGAAAGTTTTCCTTTTAAGAAATTGTTTCTTAATTAGATAAAGATTCCCTGTAGGTTTCTGGAGACACATATAACCATAAAATACAATTTCTGTTTCTGTAGCTGATATCTGCTTGCTATTGAGGATTTTCTCTGTGATTACAGTATCAACTCTCATTACTGGCTAATAGTGTTTATTTCACAGTGTTTGAGGATTGTAGAAAAAAATATTTGAGTGAGATGCCATTTGTGAAGGTGCTGATTGGGGTCTGGCTCACAGTAGGTTTTAAATAAATATTAGCCTTTTAGATATGCACTTGCCTTCTTCATGGGGAAAGAAACCAATGTTAATGTTCCAAACCCAAAACTGTGTTTCATTTCACCATACGCTTGAAGCTTGAGATATTTGTATAAACTATAGAATAATTTCTTTATAACTTTTTTTTTTGCCCCATGGGAATTCTCTCCCAAGCATTCTGTTATTTTTTATATGTTTTTACTGATTTTAGAAAGAGATAAAGGGAAAGGATGAGAGAAATATCGATAGATTGCCTCCTATATGCACCCGGACCGGGACTGGGGACCAAACCCACAACCTGGGCATGTGCCCTGACTGGGAATTGAACCAATGACCTTTCAGTGCATGGAATGGTGCTCACCCAACCGAGCCACACCGGCCAGGGCCCTCTCAAGCACTCTGGGCTCTCACTTGAAGGTACCTGAATTGTGGTAGTCTAAAGATAATGGGACTTACACAACGTGTCGGTGGAGACAGACTCTGAGAAAGGCTCTAGAGCATTTCAAGCGCCTCCTCAGGAAGTCTTGCTTTTATTGGCTGGCTGTGGGGAAGCCAGCACCCATGTTGAGAAATCTCACTTTGTAAGGAACTGCAGGCGGCTTCTTAGAGCTGATGACGGCCTCCAGTTGACATTCGGCAAGAAATGAAGCTCCCAGTTCTACAGCTGCAAGGAACTGAATGCTGCCCAAAACCATGTGATCAGGGAAGTGGATCCTTCCCCAGTCTTGGTTCTAGATGAGAACCCAGGGTTGGCCAACACCTGATGAGACTGAGCAGAGGACTCAGTTAAGCCATTTCCAGACTTCTGACCCACTGAAATTGTGGCATAATAAATGTGTCCTTTTTTAAGCCACTAAATTTGTGGTTACTTGTTGTGTAGCAACAGATAACTAACAGAGATTTTTTTTTTTTCTCATTTAATCTTAAAACAGAGTTCTTGCTATATAGGAAAGTGGCTTTTAATTAAGGGACCAATAACTTCTTGGACTAAAATTTACCAAGTTGTACCAAGGGCACATGCAACTGTAAAAAACACATCTTTTGCTTCAGTGTCTATACCTAAAGGGATGAGTTTTAATTATCACTCTGCCACTATTTGCTAGATGCATTCTCTCTGAACCTCAGTTTTGTTGGCTATAAAATGGAAACAATACCATCTAGTTTTTAGAATTATTCTAAGGATTACCTGAGATAGCCAACAAAAAATTATTAACGTAGTGCAAAGTTTGTAACAGATGCTCAATAAATGATAATAATAATATCGGGGGCCACCTTGTATTCTTAGATTTTGTAGAATTCCAATATATGTAGGAATCAAGAGGTAGATGTGAAAGCTGTAACCATCGAATACATTCTGACAGTAATTTTTTGATCATGAAGACTTCTTGCTTTACTGATGTTACTATAAGAAGATACCACATGATTGAGAGATTGATTTTTAAATAAAACTACAAAGAGAGTAATGTTTGCTAAGCAAACTTTGCCATGTGAAAATAAAAATCATGAATTAGTAGAGAGAAAAAACAAACCTTGTTTGGACCTGTATAATAGTTATTTAAAATGTAACATTCTTTTTAAAGGGTCCTTTTATTCTTCCTCTTTTATACCAGACACTGCTTCAGGTCAGCAGAGAAACTATTACAAGAAATTCTGACTTTCTTTTTTTCTTTCACAATCAATGCAGCATAAATTTTGTGCATTGTACATTGATGAGATGCCAAGAGATTTGATGTGTTTTTTTTAAAAAAAATCTTAGTAGTTTTTCTTTGTCTTGCAATACAACTAATTATAGGTGATTTATAAAATAAGATGGAAAAATATGTTAATCACAGCAGCCAATAAAATATCTTTCCTCTTATGTAGTTACCTATCCATTTACTCATACTGTCTCAAGTACTAGAAATATCGTTATGACCTGCACAGTGCCCCAAGCCACAACTTGGACCAATGCCCCAGATCTAAGCACTTTTATTTCAACAGTAGTGCAGCAAGATCAAGTACCTTTAATTGACTCACTGAAAGCACTAAGATGCGGCATTCAGCAATGCAATGCAAGAAGTACCTCTGGTTGCTGGTTTTGTTTATATGCTTCATTTTTCCCGAGAGTCAAAGCTGTATGGTAGTGCAGTAAAATATGAACAAATGGTAGCGTATGAATAGATGCATATACAAATATTTAACTGGGGGTAACAACTAAATGTTATTAATTCAAGGTTTTACTGTATATAATCTAGGTTTTTCCCATCCCCAAATAGTTGCAAAGCAAATAAATATCAGACATGCATACATTAATGGATTCTGATAATCAGTCTTTAAGTTTGGCTCATTTTTTGGTCCTTATGAACCTATTTAATTTTTCAGAGTTATGGTTACAAGAAATGTGCAATTCAATGCCCATAAAATGCACAGTCATTTACTGCATATTGGTCTATAAGTATGTACGAATAGAAATATAGATTCATCACATATGTTCTTGCAGAGCAGATGGCCGCAGGGGTAATGGGATTCAAAGAGTACTGAAAGACAATGTGGTAGATTGTATGTTCTGAAAATTATTTGCTGAGCTTTTCTACCTGCCCTTCCCTGCTGGAGAATTACACTCTCCCACCTCCTTGATATCAAGTTTGGCATAGGATTTGCTTTGGTCAATGTAAGGTGGTGAAAGTGATTTGTATAACTTCGTAACTAAAACTTTACAATTAGCCATCAAGGAGTTCCATATTTCTCTTTTCCCTGTCCTTCTGTGTGGGTCTTTCAATGAAGAGGACATTGAGCAGAGCAGCACCCAACCCATAAATGATGTTATGTGAGCAAGAAATGGACATTTGTTGTTTTAATTATTAAAATCTGGTGTTTTTGTTTTGTTATTTCAGTGTACCTTAGCCCAATTTGGAAGATACAGACAACTGTAATGGCTAATATTGAAGAGTTTCAGTGGGTCAGGAATGCTGTTTCTTTATTTCTTACTTGTCTCACTTGATTTTCACAATAATTCTATGGGTTAGACATGATCACATTTTCATTTCTCAACTAAGAAAACTGCAGCTCAACAAATTTACTCAGGGTTGACTAGCAACAAGATATATGAAATATGAATAGGAACGTAAGTCTGGCTAATTTCTAAGTTTTACCCACAGAGTGCTGTCTCATGGAGTTTGGAATTAGTTATCGTGGAGAGCAATATGTTCATTTTACAAAAGAGTAAACTCAGGTTCTCAGTTGAATATAAAGGTGAAATTTAAAACACTAATCCCCATGAGCTGGAACTCAAACCCATAATCTATACTCATGATTTGCTATTCCTGTGTGTTCATGTGTATGTGTTACATATACAATGTTAAGTTACACCCTTGTAAATATTGAATATATAGGCTACATATATCATAGTTATATGTCTTTTTTATATTAGAACAATAAACTTTAAGATTAATAATTAACGTATTGTAACATATATTTTTACTGATATGATAATGTAACACCTGGATACACATAATTAAAATGTTTTGAGGTATTTTACATCATAGAATTATAGAGTCATTTTGATTTATATGTTATGGACTCTTGATTGTGATACAGTGTCACTTATTGTGATTTTCTTGGAGTATAAAAATATAAATAGGATTATCCTACTTCCTAGGTTGACTTGAACTTTGATCTTTTATTTCTTACTTACTTTGTCATTAAAATAAGACATTCTATTTTATCCAAGTAAAATATAGTTACACTATATAGAGAGAAATAATTTAGCTTTATTAAGTGAAATATACAAATTCAGTTTTTCTTAAGTTAGGGAAACCTATTTAAAAAGAAGGGAACAGTTAAAAAAATTTCTTTTGTAAAATCTTGAATTAGCAAACCATGTAAATATATAAATGTGCCATAAACCTATTAATAGGCATTTTGTTTACATATTTTTATCTCAATTATCTATGCCCATAGGACTCATTCAATCAATTTTTCACTAAGTAGTTTTCAAAATATAATTACTCTTATGGGTAGGTCTGTGAACAGCAGTGTCATTTATACTATAGTTCACTAATTGCACTTCGAAGCCATTATAATGAATTATACCAGTACATTCTTCAAGAAGATCAGTTAATGCTAATCATTTGTATCGCATATATCACTTAGAAGAGATCTATCCATAAAAGCCTTTCATTTATAGCCTCATTTCTTTTTAATTCTCTTGTAATGTAAGTTATAGCTGTAAATATATACAGCATGTGCTTTTGTTATCTATTAGCCTGGTGGACTTTGATTCTAAGTTATATATTGAAATATAGACACAAATACTATTTTATGGTAGGAGCAAAATTACATGCTTTGAGATCCCATGTAATAACTATTTTTACATAATTAAATTATTACTATATAAAATGATCTACACTTGAATCAAATTTAAAGAGCTTAAGTAAAATTCATTTTCCCTAATTTTTTTTTTTTCATTCCCTTCAGTGTACCCAGACCATGTTTTTGCAGTTTGTTTCAAGAGACCTGGTATTTAATGTTTCTCTCAGTTAAAAATAAGTAACAAAATTTATGTTTTTAAACTTGTACATAATGGAAAGATTTTAAAGACAATGAAGGTATACATTAGATTACAAACATATGTTTTTTTGGTAAAATATGATATAAAAAATTTTGCAGACCCAGTACCATGACAGAAGATGACATAAATACATTGAAAAAATGTCAAAAGCCTTCTTTAAAATATTTCTTCTTTGTAAAGGGTAACTTTTGAATGGCATTTCTATAATTCTTATAGAAATTGAGAAAGATTTTTATAAGAATCCCTTTTGCGATTGTCACATATATTATATGAAAAGATAAGTACAATTTGAATATTGTAGAAGCTGACTCATTATGAAGTATTGATTTTCTATTCAAAACAGTATTTTGTTTAGAAATAATATAATTTCTTCTTTAGAAAAGAAAGTCCATGTTGCCTGTTGTCATCATAATTTGAATTTCTGACATCACCTCCTAAAATCAGGAGTAGAGAAATAAAGAAGATGGCTTTGATAAGTCTTTATGAGATGGAATGAAAGCTGACAATAATATATGACTGATACTATATAAAGTTCAGATTCTACACATTATGGCACCTAATCCTCCCCCAAAATAATGTTCCTGCCCCCATTTTACAGGTAGTGAAACTGAGGATCAGAGAAGCAACTTGGCCAGTATTGCACAATTGTAAGGGATAGCACTGGGCTTTAAAACAGTTCTACTCCAAATTTGTAATCTCTGAGTTTCTGAATTTTTATGTGTCATTGAATATTGAGATGTGACTATCACACACCTGGTACAAAACCTGATAACAAAGTTCCATTTTTCTGTATAGGGCTCAACCGGTGTGCAAAATTATGTGTTTGTGTTTGCCTGATATTTGTTGCACTTATGCAGGGAGAATGGACCAGTCCTCTACATTGGCTCTTATATAAACCCAAAACTCAGAAAACATTTAGCAGTGTCATCTCTAGATATCTTATCTCATCCTTACAAGAAAAATGAACACCTTAAAGTTATTTTCCAGTTGATATGCTTAGATAAAAATCTCATTTTAAAATATATCAAACATGGATTTAAACCAGGTTAAATAGTTTCCCCAAATACCTTCTTTTAATAAAAATCTTAGAGTAATAATTCTGTTCTCTAACACCAATATTATATTTCATTTCCTAGTATTTCTGTTGCAATCTTATTTTTAAAAATTATTGGTGTTTAGGATATATGTTGTTTTCTCTGTTTTTTTTTTGGTAGAAATTCAGCAAAGAGCTATTTTATTAAGCATTCAAATGAAATACTGGACATGGAAGTCAGGATTTTAATTTCCAAGAATGCAGTAACAGGGACTAGATTTACTCTTCTACCTTCTTCAAAACTGGACAAAATATATGAAACAATAGTTTCCTGATTTTGGATGGCAGGCAGCAGAGGATAATGATTCCCGAGAGAAGGGATGATTGCCTCAGCTTATTGACTGAAAGCATTTCCAGGATGCAGATCAGATAAGGGCAATCCAAACAGTGCCTGCTGGTCTTACTAAATTGAGGAGACAGAATTCAAAGTTGGGGAGTCCAGGACAGCTAGAAATAGCGGGGCAAAATACAACAGAGGAGGTAGCCACAGAAAGAGAATTCTGAGGATGTACTGAGAGGGCCCCTTGACTCTGATTGAATAGTAACCTATGCAGGTTGGTAAGGATACCATCTGAGGCCTGGGATAGAACCCACTAGGAAGAAGCAGACAGGGACTCACATAGGAATGGAAAAAGTATGTGTTTCCTTTAATCAGAGTGCAAAGAACTCCTAACATGCGAGGCACTGAGAAGAGTTCTCAGAATGGTATTGTCTTAATAGTGGGTCCAATTTGGTCCTAGACTAAAGGCTTTCAGTTTCCATGAAACTGAAAAGCAAGACTTAAAGAGTCAAACTGATTCTAAATAATTTAATTATACCCTAGAACAAAGCTCAACCATATTTAAAGGAATACAGTAAGATCCAGAACCCAGAAAAGTAAAATTCTAAATGTCTTGTTTCCAGTGAGAAGTTATCTGGCATGCAGAGAAACAGGAAACAGTGACCCACAACCAGGAGAAAATGAATCAACAGGAACAGACCCAAAGTGATAGAGATGGGAGAATTAGCAGACAAGGGTGTTAAACAGCTACTGTAAAGAAAATCTGGTAAGAAGACAGAGGAAAGCATGGGTTTGACAGGGAGAGGAAAAGATGATATAAAAAAGCCCTGGCTGGTTTGGCTCAGTGGTTAGAGCGTCAGCCCACAGACTGAACGGTCCTGGGTTCAATTCTGGCCAAGGTCACATACCTCAGTTGCAGGCTTAATCCCCATTCAGGAGGCAACCAATTGATCTCACAGCCATGTCTCTCTCTCTCTCTCTCTCTCTCTCTCTCTCTCTCTCTTAAAGCAATGGGAAAAAATTGCCTATAGTGAGGATTTAAAAAAAAAAGAGCCGAACTTCTAGATGAAAATATAACATCTTGAAATGAAAAACACATTGTCTGGAATGTAGGCACTACAGAGGAAAGATCAGTTAGCTTTAAAACTTAACATAGAAACTTAATATTTCACTTTCCAAAGTGAAATGAAGAAGATAAAGATTGAAAAAAAATGGAGCAGAGTATTAATGACATATGGGACAATGCCACGATGTGTAATGTGAATGTAATTAGACTCCCAGAAGAGAGATGCGGAGGCTCAAAAATATTTGAAGAAGTAGCTGTAAAAAAATTTTAGATGCTCAATGAAGCCCAAACAGAAGACACACCAAATGCACACAAGCAGTCACTGTGATAAACGATAATATCTTTGCTTAAGAGAATTATTTGCCTTCTACTCCCAGTATGCAAGTGAGGAGCCTAAAGTCCAGATGCTGATTTGCCCCCAGTCCGCCGTTAGGCCCCAGTCAGGCCCTGGTAGGCAGAGGGCTTGCTTTCTTGTCCTGGGCTCAGCCCTGTGAGGTTTCGGGGTGCTGGCTGGTGGACTACAGTTGCCTTTCAATGTGGCACTTACAGACTCCAGAGGTGGAAAAGGGTATCTGTTCATAGGCTAAGTAAATTCCCGTGTGCTGTGCCTGCCTGCTGGTGAGCTGACACTGTGCACACAAGAAGCTGGGTGCTGAGGAACAGTTAGGAATTGGGGAGTACAATTATTTACAAGCAGTGTTTTTGACTTTGGAGTCTGTTTTAACCAGTGGGGAAAATAAGAGACGTACATGAGGAATAAGACTGGGATTATTTTTTTTTTATGAATGATAAAGAAGAAAGAACAATTTAAAAGAAGTGATAGGATGGATCCATTGAGGAGTAAGATTTAAAACAGCAAAGGCAAAAAATAATAATAGATACAAAGATAAACTGGTGAATCAAAATCTTCATAACCAGGATCCAAAAATGTGAAGGGGTAATTAATTTAGGCAACTGCTTTCATTAGGAGGGTTTTATTTCCCCTTTTGCTATTCAGTTTTCTAACATTCCCAGTCTAAACTGCATAGAATTATCACTTCTCTATTCTAATCTCTCTCTTGCTGCTTAATATTATCACTCTTTTATTTCAAAATGTGGCTTCTTATCCTTTGATCCACTAATTGGCTTTATTACCCTCGAACCCTTCTTGTCTTCTTTGTGTACTGCCTGATGATTTAAAATAAAAAAATCAACTCATTCTCAATTTTCACACTCCTCCCTCACATTTCTTCCTCTTTACTCTGGATATTTAGAGCTGTGCAGTGCAAAGATTCTCAGTTGTTTCAAAGATTCTCAGTTGGCCTCATGAGACTCATTATTAAATGTTGAATATATGTATAAAAGTAATTTTGGAACAAGGACATTATGCCATGAGCCCTTGAGATTTAGGGGATATAGGAATTCTATTCTTTTGTGTCGATCTTCTAGGAACTTAAATTAAACCTCTAGAATTTTTTCTTTTTCAATCACTTATCACACTAGCTTTTCCTAGATTTAGGATTTTTAAAATTGGAGGTTTAAAAGGGGTTTATGAGTAGAACTCGGAGAGAAAAATTCTGTAATGAAACTTAGTGTTTCCTTCAATTATGAAAGTAGGTAGCAAACAACAGAGGTGTTAGCAGTTACTTGAGACTTTAGTAATGATATAAATCATTGATATTTTCATATTACACTACAATTATTATGGGTAACTCAAAAATTATTTACCCTCATTATTATTTTGTTTATATATATATTTGTAATGCAATACAGCCAGGATAAATTATTAGGTATAATTGGAAATTATGTTTTTTTAAATTTTATTTTTAAATTACAGTTAACATTCAACATTATTTTGTATTAGTTTCAGGTGTACAGCATAGTGATTAGACAGTCATATGCTTTACAAAGTGATCCCTCCAATATTTCCAGTATCCACTTGGCACTCTATATAGTTTTTATAATATTGTTGACTATATTCCCTATGCTGTGCTTTTATATCCCCATGACTATTTTATAACTACCAATTTGTATTTTGTTTTTAAAAATTTACCTTTATTGTTGAAAGTATTACAGATGTCCTCCTTTCTTCCCCCCATTGACTCCTTCCTCTCCACTCCCACCCCCTCCCTAGGCCTTCAATTCACTATTGTCTGTGTCCACGGATTATGCATATATGTAAATAAATTCTTTGGTTAATCTCTCCCTCACCCCCTTCCTTCTGAGAACCTTGTTTTTTGCATGCTTCCACGTCTTTGGACTTCTTAATCCTTTCACCTTTTTCATTCAGCCCCCCAACCCCCTTTCCCTTTAGCAACTATCAGTCTGTTTTCTGCATCTATCTTATCACTATTTTAATTGAATGTTATCAGAATTGTTTTTAGATACTGTTATTTAATGAAGTAATAAAGAATAAAAATTTATCTTTTAACGGATAAGTTTACAACATTGATAGTCCTGAAGGTTTAATGGGTATATACTTATCTCTAAACACATCATGCTGTATGCATTAACTATCTATAGCTTTTTGTATGTCAATCATACCTCAATAAAGTGGTTAAAAACAATTTTTGAGCCCTGGCCTGTGTGACTCAGTGGTCATCCTGAGCACCGAAGAGTCATGGGTTTGATTCTGGGTCAAGGGCAGGTATCTGGGTTTCAGGTTCAATCCCTGGGCCCAGGGCTTGTTCGGGAGGCAACCAATCATGTATCTCTCTCACATGGGTGTTTCTCTTTCCCTCTCTCTCTCTGTCTTTCTTTCTCTCTCCCCTACCCCCACCCTCCCTTCCAGTCTCTAAAAAAAATCTATCTAAAAGAAAATTCTTGAATGAGAATTAACAAAACCAATTTTTGATGTCGAAATTTTTTTAATTTTAATTTTTTGTTAAATTTATTGGGATAACATTGGTTAATAAAATTATATGGGTTTCAAGTGTACATTTCTAAAATACATCATCTGTACATTGCAGTGTGTGTTCACCACCCAAAGACAAATATATTTGGTTTTCTATGTATGCATTTCCTTTCATGAGTTTTTTTAAAAAAATATATCTTTATTGATTTCAGAGAGAGGAAAGGAGAGGGAGAAAGAGAGACAGAAACATCAATGATGAGAGAGTCATTGATCAGCTGCCTCCTGCACGCCCCGACTGGGGATGGAGCCCTCAACCCTGGCATGTGCCCTGACTGGGAATCGAACCCCGATCACCTGGATCCTAGGTCAATGCTCAACCGCTGAGCCACGGCCGGCCGGGCCCTTTCATGAGTTTTAAAGAACTGTCTCAGAAGGGCATCATGGCACAGAACAAGTTAGAATTCCTGTGCTGGATAATGGCCCCGTGCGATTTTGAAAGAAGGCCTATATCAATTTACCCAAGGCACAGGCGCCTGAAGCTATAAGTAGTCAAGTGATTTTCTTAATGTTCCAAGATGAATTCCATTTATTGCCTCCTGCAAAAGAGTTTTCTCAGTTTAATATTTTTATTTATTAGAGGAAGACTGCAAAACTAGCTTTCTGCCTATCATGCTCTAATCCACAGAAAGAACTAGTTCAAATGATGATAACGGGCTGCCCATGGCGAGGTGCTGCACCAAGGAGCACAGGCATTCAAATTGGGAGACAGGCCCAGCTTCAAGTCTGGGCTTAGACTCTGGCTAGGTTGTCTCTCTTATACTTAGCGTTTTCATCTGTGGAATAAAAGAATTGTATTTGGGGGTGTTTAAAAAGACTTTTCGTCCTGATTTTATGTGGATCTTCCTATGATCATTGCTGCTAATATCTCTACTGAGCATTTAGAGAAACTCCTTCATGGTCAGGGTGAGTCTGCCCAGATTGATCCATTCTGTCCCAGGCACCCCACCCCTTGACCATACAGGGGCATGCAAAGTAGGATTATAGTTGTTTGTACAGAAGAATATATAATACCAGAATAAATCATGATATAAAAATAAACTCTTTGTTTTGTGTACTCACAACTATAAACCTACTTTTGGCCACCCCTGTGTACTGAGTCAGGTTTTTTGATGGTTAGGAATCTGTTACAGTTTCTGTGATTATAGATAAGGGGCTTTTTGTTTCATTCGATCATCCAGTTTTCTCATTTGATGATGATAGTAATAATAATAACATCTGAGAACAGTAAAGATTGAATAAAATATCATATGTGAGCCACCTAGAAGGGGATCTGGCACACAATGAGATATGTAATCAATCTTAGACATCAATTCCTCAGAAGAGAGGAAGATGAAATATCTCGATGAAGACTGGCCCCCAGGGCTTTGAAACTTCAGCACTGTTCTCAAGACAGAGCTAACAGGCCTTAGGAAGTGGGCTGTGTGTGGGGATGTCTACACTTGTGCAGCACAGTGGGACTCAGGGAGTCCCTGGAGTCTCTCTCTTAGGAATTTATTAAAAGTAATCGTTAACTTCTCTCCCACACCCTCCTTCTCTCTTCTTTTGTTCTTTTTCTTGATCTTCTTCTTGGATTAAAAATGCTTATTACCATTTTTTTGCAATGTCTTAAAATTTTAAAAAGGATAGCTCTTGATGGCTTTCATCATGGGGAATAAACATGGCATGGTTATTTCCCAAAGAGAACTCTTTTTCTTTTTTGGTGGCAATGGAATGTGTCTGTGTTATATTTACATACATACATATATAAATATATATGAAATATATACATACACACATACACATGTATGTATATATATTCATTCTAGCAAAGCCTTCTCCTGCTTGTAGTCAATAATAAAATAAGTCCATTTTATCAGATTACACACTGAAAGTATTCATGACAGTCTAAAAATGCAAAACATGCCTGCAGAGAATATGAACATATTGAATTTCTTTAACGTTTTTCAGACTGTATCTTAATCAGATGATGTAATCAAATTATATCAACCTAGAAATATATAGGATTTTATTTTAATTTTAAAAAGATCTGTACCTTTGGAACTTAAAGTCTTTTCTCTGTTGAGAAAATACTCATTGTCAAAGGATTATAAGATATCTTTAATAAAATCTAGAACTTTATAAACTTAAATTTACTAATTCATTTCCATATATAGTTAAGTTCTTTAAATAAATGCTCCCTAAATATGTGACAAAGCAATATATACTTTATTGAATGAGAAGTGAAATTTATTGTATACTTGGTAGGGTCATAAGATTTCTTTTGAGGCATTTTTTTGAACTCTATTATTGAACATTATGTTTTTATCACTTCCAACCTTATTCTAATATTTATTGCTTTACATGACCCTGAAAATTTTTCAAGTTTTAAAATAGTATTCTACTAGCCTCAGAATGAAGCCCTGTTATGTTCTGATTCTGCTTGGATTTTTTGGAACTTTGTTATCAGATCCATTTTAATTAAAATTTAAAAATTGCCCATTATATTCAGGGCTCTGTTTTGACCATTTAAGGGAAGATTTTTTCTTTTTTTCTCATAGGAATTCTTACCTTTATTCAGCATCTAACTTGAGGATATAAATTTATTCTAATAGAATAAATGCAACAATTACAAAGTAGCACACCAATGAGTTTAAAACAAAGGAGTGTAAATGTAATTGGTGCTCTTAGGATTTGTGACCAAATGAGCTTTTTAGTAATGGGAAGATTTTCACTGGGAGTTATAAAGATTCTCCTCATTTTTCTTTTTCTTTTTTCAGGAATGGAGAAATCAGCATTCTCAAAGCCACTCAGTGGCTAATACTAGAGAGGAGAATATAATTTAGACATTTTGACTCCTAGTTCAACATCAGATTTCCTTGAAGTCTGTGTGAACTGGACATATTTTTCAATGTTGGATCAACCCATATAAGACTACTTGTAATGTAATCATATGAAAGTGACTAGCCAAAGCACATTTCTCTCTGAGAAGGAAGAAATTTAAAATTCCTTTAATAGATAGGCTTATTTAGTGTTTCTGTTATAAGGGAGATTCAACAATAATAATGCCATTATTGCAATGCCATTTCTGTAATAATAGCACTTCTGTTATAAAACAGCATTACTATAGAAATGCTATTATAAGAAAAACTCTCTTATTTAGAATTGCTTCTGTAATAAAAGTGCTAAAAAAGTTTTCTTATATTATAGAAAATTATTGCAAATTTTTTTTTTTTTTGCTTTGCAATGAAATTTTCATTCCAAATCTTATTTGATTCTCTAAAACTGCTCTTAGACTTTATTCTGATGACTCTGAGGGCTGGGATGGATTGCTGTTTAGAACAGGAAATTACTTGACAGCCAAAGTCGCTTGGTCAAGAAAGTCCACTTTCTGTCTGTCAGTTTCTGTGAGGTCAAGTGAACCTTCCTTTTTTTTTTTTTTGGTCAATTCCATGTATCATCTCTTTATAAAGGATTCAGATAATTTTGTTTCACTGAAATCAGATAGTTATAATCTTTTTTTCACATTAATTCTATTTAAACAAAACAGTGTAATTAAAACAAAAATAATTTAAGGTTAAATTATACCTCATTTATACTTGACATAATGGATAGGATGAATTTTAGCAACCTACATGTTATAAATGTGAAGTATGAACTGAGGGAAAGGCATGTTTATGAATATAGAGATGCACTTAACAATGTCTCTCTTCGTGTAGTATTAAAACACTATGTGATTGTTTAAATTAAGTTAGCACTGCCCCTTTTAAGAAAATCATTTATATGACTTAGTAAGGACAAGCTAGAGTTTTCTTATAATCAGTATTATATCACATGTAATCATAGCTCTGTGAGTTTTAAGGAATCTCAATGAATATGCCAGTGGTTTCCATAAGGTTCACCCATGGTTTTAAACGTCAGAAAATACATTTTAAAAATGAAATACTATTCATAACCCCCAGCCTTTAAACAAATGAAAATATTTTACTAGCCTATAGTATCATATATGTTCATATTTACAATATACACTTATTATAAAATCTGTCAGTGAGTCCAGTATGACCTGATGATCATGCATTTGAAATTGGAGAGTATATATGATGGTGGTTGTCCTCTGGCAGCCTCAGTGTATAATTTAGTTCTGTATTTTGACTTGGTTGCACAGTATCTGAACATCCTGAGTCCCACAGATAAGAGGTTGCCAATGATAACTATTAAGATTGCCTTGCAATATTTTCATTGTCTTTAATGAAGAGACATAGAAGCTTGAAAGTCAAAGGAAGGAATTTGGGTTTTAAGATTAAATTAGTAACTACAACTAAAAACAGATCATATTTCTTACCCATTCAGAGAATCTGCACCCAGAACTTAAAATAAGCAGTAACGTTATCTCTAATGCTATCTTTCCAGAGCACACTTGATTATATATTCACTTGTTATCCTACAGCCAACTTTGGGCTGTCAGGGAACATGTGCTATGCTGTTACACCATGGCAGTGTCTAGCAATTAGCTGAACGTGTGGCACACATGTGCTGGGGAGAACACCTGCCAGAATGGTACCCAACTGGGAAACTGGTGGCACAGGAAAACACACTGGTGTATGGATAATATTTATATTTAACACATTTCAGTGTGCTTTTAAAATTAAATTTGTGAAAATAGATGAAAAAGTATTTTCAAAATTAAAGTTGAATCATATGTACAAGGAAATCCGTAAGATACTAAGTTCTTCAGAAATTAAAAAAAATTATTAGCCAAATCCAAGGAGCCATTCAGTTTTTGAACCCCATCTGCAACATTTTCACTAACTAGTTATTCAGTGCTCACATAAATATCTTCAAGGATGGGGAACCCTCTCTTCCTGGGATGGTCTATTTTATCCTTTGACACTTCTGACCATGAGAAAATTCTACATAGTGAACTGAAATATGTTTTCCTGAAACTTCTACCATATTCCAAGTTCCACTCCTTGTGATCACACTGATGTGCATTTTGTCCTTATGGTATCTCTTGATGTTAGAAGATGATTCTTACATTTTATTTGATTTTCTCCACCTGATGGCCTAAGATTCTTAGTTCCTTCGATTGTCTTTCACATAACTTGGTTTTGTTGCCCTTTATTATCTTGTTTCCCCTCTTAAAAATGAGCTCCGTAGGCCTATATGCCTTTTAAGAAATGGTACCTAGGCCTAAAGACAGATTTGGATATGGTTTGACTTCATAGAGAACAGTGACTATCACCTTTTTCCTTCTATATATAAAAAAATATTAAATTGCATTGAACTACGTTTCCATTAATTATGCTATTTACTCCATTTGATATTATTGCCAAAATTTTTTCACAGTTTTTCTCTTCCAAATGTGTATATTTTGATGTTGTCATGCTATTTTAAGCATTTGGTTTTAGGAACTGGAATGAAAAATATTCAATTCAATTCAAATAAATATAACTTGGACTCATCCCATTCTACCCTATAAATTTTGATTTCTGGTTCTGTCATATATTATATGTCTTCATATAGCTTTGTGATATGATAATGTGATAAAAATTCTCTATGTTCAAGTAAGGGATGGAAGACATTTGTTAAAATCGCTGATGAGAACTCTTTGATTGTCAATATTTCTAAAATTTAGGTACATTGTGTCTACCACATTTCTAAGAATATTATTTTTTAAAATTATACTTTCTGAATCCATGTTATTTGTCTAAAATACTTATAAATTATTATTTCATTCTGGAATTTTGCATGGGATTGATGTTAAACTCACCATGCAATTGATTGTAGAAATCTCTTGACCTTTTTCCTGTTGGAATATTACAACATTTAAAAATTTTTTTAGGGATACTGAAGTAAAAAATAATGGTGAGTGGTGAATTTTGGTAGTTCTAGTGCCTGTGAACACAACTCAGAAAGTAGAATTTGCCTTCGTGAATTTACCAAAATCCAAGTTCTGTTGTTCGTCTCGGAGCACCGTGAATAGATCTGTTTCTCAGGGATGAACTTCCATTAACCAAACTCATTGGAGACTGATGTACAAACAAAACTATAACCCTATCAATTTATAATGAGATGCAACTCTCATGGAGATTTACAGAACACTGAAGTTTTACTTAGAGGGTTAGTTTTGTAGGCATGAAATTGAATCAAGTGTTTAAGAGCAGAAGGGAGCTGCAGTAATCTCCACAACCTAGAGACCTTAGGTTAGGAATGGATTGTTCATATCTATGAGCCAGAACACTTTTTCTTCTGTTCTAGGCCCAATCTTTGATTTTCCATATTTCAGACATACCAATCTTTCACAGATTAATGAGTTTTTCTTTGGGTATTGATTCAGTCAAGTCTCCCTGTTGCTTGAGAGCCTTTCCTTTTCTATAGATGATTTTTATATCTCTGATTCATTCAGTTATATGGCAATGTTACATTCTGAAAGAAATCTTATTTTTCTTATTTCTGTTGGAAGAAACAGCAAACATCTAAAATTGGTGGCTGACACTTGCATCCGGCATGGGCAGAATTTTGTCATTTGTCAAATTTATTTCTTTTGTGTTTGACCCGTAAATATTTTTCAATTTGATGACAATATTTACATTAAAAGTCTGAATTTTTTACTACACTTGAAAAATTATAAGGGCTGCCAACTAAAGCCCATATTCCCACGTACCAGTAAATGACACCACTGAGTAGTATTGCTCTAGATGGAGCCTGTGCTCCCCATTTCACTACATTTCCTTCTAGCCCACCTCACTCATTTATACTACTTGTCTGCCCCCTAGAGGAATTTGAGAAACTTGGACACTGTCTGTAGCTCCACTCTCTTCCCCAATGAATACCCACCCACAAGAACACATTCCAGGTTTCACCCATTTTCTTAAATATTGACAACTGTGGTTCAGTAATCCTCCTTGCAAGTTCTTTTAGTACCCTGAGATGTAATATTTCAGGTTAAAGGCATTTGGAACCATTGGGGATGGTCAGTTATATTTTTATAGTCTCTTTAATCATGCTTTCATTCCTTTATAGTTCTGTCCACTAACAATATATCTCCAATATCAAGCAGCATGTCTATACCTCATTTATTCTTCTTAAGTCAATGTTTTATAATAATAATTAAATGTTTATCTTAATGCAAAATTTTGTATTAGTGTAAGTAATTGTGTAATCATATTAAACAGTATTCTGAGTAAACTTATAATAATATCTAATATTGCTTTATATTGCATAACAAAATATAAGGATAAATATGACAATATTGCTAGAAACTTTATGCTACATGCAATATAAACAAAAGAGAGATTTTAAATTCTGGTCTGACCAAAAGAGTAAAAGTAATGAAATAAACAGAGCAGGTATACAGAGGAGTTTTTTGCTGTGGTTTTGCAAGGCTAGAGAAATTAAAATGGAGAGATGTATATAGGTTAGTATAAAGATGGGCTTGGCTCTCAATGAGCTGATTTCAAATGCTGGCTGCTTTAGCCATGAGTGCTTCGGGAAGACTCATGAATTGAACCTTCGTTACCTCAACTATGGAAATAAACTTAAGGAAGAAAGAGTTTTGTTCTTATTTTTGAAATCTGCTGTCTTTAGGGTTCTAGAGAAAATGCAATGTGAGCAAATTCAATTCAGTTTTGTAATCTCTGTGCATCCTATATGTGTTTGCCCTTAATTTTCAAGGTATCTTTCTTGATACTTATGCTTATTTATTATGGATTTGTTTGTGGATTTAAGATAGCTTCTTTTGTTGGTTTCTATTGCTAATGCATATAATGAAATCTCAAAAAACCTTGTTGTTTGCAGGATATCACAAATGATGAGCACAGAGATATATGTACTACATGTTTTGTTTCAATTTTGATCGACTTAGTGCTAAGAAGTTGGTGGAATAAAGGATATCCACACTATTTGGTCTTGAAACTTAATCTACAGAATAGTTATGTAACACCCTAGCAGAGAAGTTCTGTTGAATAATGTTAAATATGATAGACTTTTATTGAAGGCTTAAACATAGAATAGTTAAATGCAGAAAAAATATTACACTTCATACTGAATCACTGTGATGCTGTTTTTAGTAGTCTAGTTGTGCTGAATTTGCTCCACAAAAACTACAACTGTGGACTTATCTGTGGCTGAATTTACTTGAGGGATATTTTCTATAAGACATTATAGAAAATGTGTTAGCTTTCTTATCTGTTGGTAACTTACCCTGACTGTGGCCTCTGATACCTAAAATACCTTGTAATTTCCTTCTAAATCAAGACTATAAAATAACAATCTTTGTTTTGAAAAATGCAGGTAGTTTTGTTCATATAAACCTGGATTTGGTACTTATCAACTCTCCAATGTTGGATAAATTATTTAAAACTATTGGCCTTGGTTTCATCATCTGTAACATAAGGAAATAATATTTACCTAGAGAATGTTGTGAGAATTAAATGAAGTTATAAATACTGTCACTTAGAATGTGTTCTATGAATGTGAATTCTTCTTTCCTTCCTTTTATACTTGTGCATTTAATGCATATATCATGTGCATTTCTATTATGTAGTATGCATTTAAATATTCAACCCAATATTTATTAAGCACCTCCTCTGTGCTAATACACTTTGATAGATTCGGTGATTCAGAGATAAAGAAGAATTACTGCTTTCAAAGTCATAAAAACCGAAATATAAATAAACCAACAATTACAATACAGTGTGACAGGTTTCATTTTTAGCAGGAAATGCTGTGATACCCACAGGCACCCAGTTCAGCCTGGAGATCAGGAAGGACATCTGCAGGAGACTGCACTTTAGCTGTCAGGGAGCTAAGGGGAGGAATGATCCAGGTGGGGGAGGAAGGGAATCAGGCTGAGGCCTAAGAGGACCTGGCATGTTTAGGAACCTGCACAGAGATCGGCGAGGTTCTAACACGCAAAACAGGAGGCCCATAACGCGAGCAGCAAATGTGACAGAGAAGCAGAGGTGAGATAGTAAAGGGATTTTGTGCCATTTCTAGAGGTTACACTATCTTCTATCTGGTCTCTTATTTCGAATGGCTGCTTAATACACACATTATTCATGTATTTTATTTTTCTCTCTTTTCCTCTCTAGAAGATAATCTTTATGGCTGTGGTTTTCAACCTTAGCTGCCCATTAGAATCACCTGTGTGGGAACTTAAAGAAAATGAAACCTCAGCCCACCCCTAGAGATTCTGATTAAATTGTTGTGATGGTTTGTGTGCTGGGTGGGGATGCAATGTCTTTGAATGACAACTGCCTCAAGCAATTTCATTTTTATATTTGGAAAGCTGAGCATTTGTTTTTGTCAGGGGTTTCCTCATTCATTCTTTCCTTTATATCTGCTTTAATCCATAAGTTTCTTTAGGGATCTTTTCACAAAATCACCTCATATGTAACAAAATTCCAACAAAATTAGGACTCAGAGTAATGAACATAAGATTAGAAAGTCAAGACTAGAGCAGGAAAGCAAGGGTTCGGATGTACAAAAGTTTAAATGAGACACAGTATGTAAAATAACTTTTAAAATAAATTTCTGAGAAAATAAAATTTTACTTATCATTTAGCCCTAATTGACATTTCTCACCTGGGTCCTGCCTAGACAATACTTTAACGGACATATACATACATACATTTTTTCAGGCTTTTTTCACAGTTAATCACAATTACTAGGTGAAGAGCCTTATAACTCCTTGTTAAAGGTTGTTTTTAGACATTGTACTGATTTACTATGTCACCAGCAATGGAAGAACACCCAGTGGAACACTTACAGACGCAACATGCTAACTGTAGTTTTTCCCAGTGTCTCAGAGTTTTGGCTGAAAACAAAACAGTGTAATACACTGCAGATCAACTATGCCGGCTGGCTATCCTGAGGGTAAAAGAGAAGAGGGCAGAGATCACAGTAGAATTTCTTTGGCTTTGGCGAGTGAGTTGTTTCTGTGCTGAGGCATTTCCTCTCTCACTCCCCAAGGAGGAGCAAAGGGGCTGTTTCTCCCTCTCTGGTCAAGTGGGAGGAGCAAGGGAATGGTTTAGAGACAGTTCCCCCTGATAGTTAGGATATTTAGGTACTCAGCCCATGCATGCGAAGTTCAGAAGTGACAGCTGCGCCCTGCCAATGGAGGGCAGCTACCTGAAGTACCCCCAGATGGAGCAAAGATGCTCGAGTTTTCCCCTGGCCCAAGTGGACTAGGGGAAAGAAACCCAACTGTATCATCTTGAAAGGGACTCTGCCCTGGAGAGTTCAGGAGTCTTCTTCCAGGAGAAACAAATCTTCTTGGGGGGGGGGGGAACTCTCCCAAAAAGCAGTGGGTACTATGAAGCCTCAGAAACTGGGAGCTGAGGGAGGTTGTCTTAAATGCCAGCGTAAGAAAGAATCCTCTTCATTGAAGGAACTGAGACGTTCCCTGAAATGCCCCAGGAGAAATCACACAGGCCCTGGTGTTAGACACAGCTCATTAGCCATAGTGCCCTGTCTCTTTCCCATAATTTACCTTCCCCAGACCCAACTGCAGAGAGACCAAAATAGCATCTAGAGAATAGTTATGAAGAGGTGAAATGAAGACAAAGTGAAGAAACTGCTTATGTGACTTCCCTTTATGCAGAGTCCTGAGTCTCGGGAAGGCTAAAACTGGAGGAAAGAAGAAGAATCTTATTAGTTCATAGTTTGGAACTTTGATGTTAGGCTAGACTAAACTTTTACATTCTGCAAATGACTGCAAGTAGCTTGGAGATCTGTCAGGAACAGGAGTGAGAAAGTGAAGCTGGTCATTGCTTGTACACAACTGATCCAGCAAAGTCCTTCAGTAAGTTCAAACATTACAGCTTGCAGACATGTTCTCCTACATGTGTTTTTTATTTGCAGCACTATTTTTCATTGGTTAGTTCTAAGTGATTGTTTTAAAATCTCTTCATCTTTTCCTTCATTATTTCTTCTTTGCCTCAAAGCTGAAAAAGTTAATCTTCCACAGATCTGATAAATATTGTATTCTGTTTTCTTGCCATTTTCCAGCAATTGGTTTTTAAAAAATATTTAACTATTTTATCTCTCTGTGGTTTACTTTTGGTATGTGGTAAAATGTTCATTAAGTTTAAATTATCCCAGATTACTATCTATGTCTAAAAATTGACAAATTTGTATTTATTCACTTTGTCCTTTTATGTGAGGATCTACATGTTTTTCACTCTTCAGATAGGAAATTGGACACATTCTAGAGGTTTATTATATTCTTGAGTCTGAGGCTGAACATGGCAGAAGGAATGGTTAGCGGAGGGAAGGGTAAGCTTAGCATGCTTTAGGCAGCACTTGGCACAACTGACCATTCTCTTCTTTTAAAAACTGACTTTTTCTCTTGCAAGAGGTTGCAGGCGATCGCTCTCCTCATTCTCTTCTACTTCTTTCCCTGTTTGGCTGATTTTCCCACTTCTATCTTCACATTAAATGTGTGAATTTCTCTGGGTTTGGTTTTGGATCTTTGTCCCTTTTCGATATTTTCTTCCCAGGCAACTCAAACACTAATAGTTTAAAACATATACTGGTGGCACTTGAATTTGAATCCCTGACCCTGATAGTTTCTCTGTGCTCTAGATTCATAGGTTCAATTTTCCCCCATTGTGGGCGAAATGGCTAAATTCATCTAATCCAGAGGTGGGGAACGTCTGGCCCATGGGCCGAAATCATTGGGTCTGGCCTTGCCAAGGCCTCACCAAAAAGAAGCAGTTCCAGCCATACCATTAGGGGTGAGTTAATTAAATGTTTAGCCAAATATAGTAGGCTCATTTTTAAGTTAATAATTTGTATGGCCCTCGAATGATATTATAAACATCCAAATGGCCCTTAGCCAAAAAAATGTTCCCCACCCCGACTCATCCTTGACTCTTTTCTTTACACTTTCTTCCCTCATCCAATTTATTAACAAAAGCAACCATTCCCAATGCCAAAATATATCTCTATATGTTTTCTCCACATGTATTTTTTCACTGCACTATTCCAGTCTTCTAACTGTTCCAAGAAATTTATAACATCCTAGAAGACCACCCTCCTGTATAGTCCCCTCTCCTTTTTAAGTGGCATTTAACACAATTGTTGGTTTGCTTGTCTGTTAAGTTGCCTTTCCACCAGACTGTAGGCTTACAAGGGTAGGAGCTTGTCCTTCACTGTGCCCCCAGAGCCTAGCATGCTACCTGGCATATATTAGTCTCTTGATAAAGAGAAGACAATTCCTATAATTTTTATAAAATTATAAAAATTTTATAATTTTACAATGGATAAAATTATTAATGTCTTTGGGATTGTCTTCTTAATCTCTATATGGAAGAGGTAGTATAGATGATCCAAAAGGTCCTACACAAAATTCTTTGCTCCCATTATTTCTGAATTATCTGATGAGTACTGATTTAGTAATTAAAAAGGAACTATTGTGTTATATATTTATTATTTTATTAACTATGTATTTGTATGTTTACATACCCTTAAAGTATGGAAATCCACACATATCATATGATCTAATTCACTGAATTAAAAAAGTTTTTAAAAAACATTTTGTTGGTTCTTTCACCAAAATAGTATAGCTTTTTTTTACTGGCAGGATATATGCTCTTTTGATAAAAGTTACATTGATTGGCTTCATTTCCTACAAGTAAACGTTTGATAGACCTATTTTATTCTCTAGGCAAAAGTATCTCTTTTCTTTTTGATGCTATTTTTCAATTGATTCTTACCACTACCTTTATTGAATACCATCTGTTCTGTACCAACAACAATCTTTGTCGAAGTCTCCTAAGGATTACTGACTTAAACTTCGGTTTCTTCCTGTTGCTATAATTGACTATAAGATAAATTGCACTTTACAACTAATGCTATGTATGACAATTGTCATAACTCTTGTGTTTTTCTCTACTTCCCTCTCTCTGTTATATTTTCCTTGGTTAAGAGGTATATTTTGAAATAATTTTTTATGATTTACAGTGAGTCTTTAAAAAGACTTAATAAAATCATTAGATGGTGACTATGATTAATTTCATAAATTTATCATTCATTTAATAACATTTATTGTTCATCTACTTTACATCAGGCAATGATGTTAACATAGGTTTTTGTATTCATAATGGCACCAGCTTATGAGAATATAATTTAAGTTAATTTTTTAAAAACTTTCTCCAATCTCATTATGTTCAAATCATTGGAATTAATTTATAGGACTATAGTAATTTCAGTATTTAAATTTCAGTTTTTTATAGTTATCTTTTTTCCAACCCTAAGCACAAACCAACTGATTTATCTTATGTACATATGGGTTTTCAATGGATAAGTCTCAGTTAACAATACTTGCTGAGTACTTACTATGTGTTCTGCATTGAGCAATAAAACAGTCAGAGCCCTTCTTCACAGACACCAATTTGGGAAGAAACAACATTCTGGTAAACAAGTAAATACATAATTACAAATTGTGATAAATGCTTTGGCAAAAATAATGTGTTCTAAGAGAGGATAACAAGGAAGAATTACTTTTGTTGATTTTGCTATCTATCCAATTCAAACTCTTGCCTGAGTTATGGACATACATTTTCCTGTTATCTGTTGTGTATTCCTATCATGGTGCCTCAAACCTAATATCTCCCTCTTCCTCTCTTTTTCCTCCCTCTCTGCCCTTCCTTCTTTCCTCCTGCTTCTCTTTCTTCACATCAGTAATCGAATGCTTACTTTCTGCCAAGAAATGTAGTAGGAACTTTACAAATGGTATCTGGAAAGTTTAATGGCAGGGTAACTATTAGTATTATTACGCACATTTTACTGATGAGAGAATTGAGCCTCATAAAGGGTGAGCCTATGCTGTACAGACTGCGATAGATCCACATTGATCATGAAAAGCTACGGGTTGCTCTGGAAGAGATGGGCGCGCCTCAGCACTCACTTGTTCCCACGTGCAACCTGTGCTGCAGATAGGGAGCCACTGTCAGGACAGGGTATGGAGAGACAGAATGGTTTCCTGCAAGCAAAGGTGTCAGACAGGGGTACATTTTCTCTCCCTATTTGTTTCATCCATATGCAGAACCTATCATATGAAAAACTGGGCTAGACTCAGAGGAAGGAGCAGTGAAAATTAGTGGAAGAAATATCAGTAACGAGGTATGCAGATGATACCATCTTACTGGCAGAAAGTGACAATAATTTGAAACAACTTCTGATGAAAGTGGAAGAAGAAAGTGACAAAGTAGGACTGAATATGAACATCAAATAGGACAAAAATCATGACTCCAGAACATATACAAAACTTGAAAATAGACAATGAACACATTGAGATTGCGAATGATTTTGCTCACCTTGGTTCAGTTATCAATTCAAATAGAGACTGCAGCCAAGAAATCAAGAGAAGGCTAGCAATGGAAGAATTAGGAAAGATGTGTCATTAGAGACCAAGGCTAAGATCATCCACTTACTCCCAATTATTATGTACAGATGTGGAAGTTGGACAGTGAAGAAGGCTGATTAGAAAATAAAACTGATTTATTTGAAATATGGTATTGGAGGAGAGCTCTACAGATACCTTGGATTGCCAGAAAGATGAACAAGTGGGTCTTAGAACAAATTAAGCCTGAAACATCACTGGAGGCAAAAATGACAAAACTGAAGCTGATATCATGAGAAGCAGGGTTCTTTGGAAAAGACAATAATGCTGGGGAAAAGAGAAGGCAGCAAGAAAAGAGGAAAACCAAATATGAAATGGATTGACGTTATAAAGGAAGCCAAAGGCATGAGTCTCTAGGAATTGAGCAGGACTATTGAGGAAAGGGCACTGTAGACATTCCTCATTCATAGGGTCACCAGGAATTAGAGCCAACTCAATGGCATACAACACACACAAAGGGTGAAGTAACTTTCTTTCGGTCATGCAGTAGCAAATCTTCAAGTAGGGATGCTAACTCAGATCTTCTGATTTTAAATCTCATGTTCTTCCTCTAAGATTCCATCTTTCCAGAATTTATTGTGTGCCCACTCTGTGTTAAGAAGCATATAGACATTTTCTCATGCAATCATTACAACAATCCCATGAAGTAGATGCTATCTCCATTCTCTTGCAAGCATCCTAGATCTGCCCTACAGTTCCTGTATGCCTCGGGAGATGGCTTTATGGGAGAAAGGAGGAAATAATTCCAGTGATCTGGAGAAACATAATTGGAGTGTGGGACTACCAAAGCAGCTGGGATTTAATGAGCTCAATATCCTACACTCCTTTTACAATTGAAGCATTTGCTGAACTTTGAGCTTAAATTATTATCTGACCTTTACCTTTTCTACAGCTTCTTTTCAAATCATCTAATAGAAATTAGTGCACTTGTGTCCCCAAAACACATCATGTGTAAATAGCCAAAAAATGGGAAAGTAACCAAATATTCAGTCACCATAGAATGGATAAATACACATGTTGTAGTCATATAGTGAGATATTGATACAGCAATGAGAATATACTAGAACAATACACGTTACTTTATATACATAGTTTAGATTTAAAAACATACACATGTTTTTGAAGACTATGTACACATATGTTACAAAAGACTATGTACTGTATGTTTCCATCTATATGAAAACTAAATTATAGTGTTTAGTGATGAAGGTATAAGGAAAGGCAAGGTGGTTAACTTTAGAGAAAAGCATGAGGGGTCTGATTGGGAATGAGAATATGGGGAATTTCTGAGGGGCTGGCAATGTTTTTTAAATAAACTAAATACCAATTCAAATAATTATATAAAATTTCAAACATAAACAAAGGCAGAGGACAAAATTAATAAATTGACATATACTTTCCATCCAGTTTCAAAAATTATCAATTTATGGACTGTTACCTCATCTCTATTATCCTAATTCCCTACCTGCAACATAGATAATTTGGGACCATATCCTATACATTGTATCATTTCAAATGTGTAAATATTTTATGTATCTGTAAAAGATAAAGTATTAAAAACACATTCACAATACCATTATTACAAAAAGAAACTTAATGATTTCTTAATACCAATTTTCCAATCAGGCTTTGAAACTTTCCTGATATTCTCAAATTTTTAAACACTTGGTTTGTTCAAATCAGGACCCATAAAATGGTCCACCTCTCTAATTTGGCCACTACGCCTCTCGAGTGGTACGACTGTACATTCTGGAGTCCCATTTCAACAGCACCTCTTTTCAACCTCTAAAATATCCTGGTTTGGATGAAAAAGCATATGATCACTCTACAATTAAGTCATTTTTATGTTAATTACCCATTTCCTTCCCCTTCCTGTTTGTACTTTTTTGTTTTTGTCATTTGCCCTCCAGTGTTTTCTGCAATCTTGGTATTTTCTAAATGCATCTTACTGGTGTTATATATGTGCCCTATGCACCTGTATTACCTGTAAATTGGAAATGAGAATCAGAAGCTTGATTTGTTTTAAGTTCCATGGGGAGTGAGGAGGGAGAATACTTCATATATGATGCCATTTACTTTTGGTAGAAAGAATGTAGCATCCAGTTGACTCTGTCAGGTAGGTTAGCAATCTTTTTTTTTTTTTTTAAATTTATCTTTATTGTTGAATGTATTACAGGAGTCCCATTTCCTCCCCCCCCTCCCAATTGACCCCCTCCACCTTGCTCCCACCCCCTCTCCAGGCATTCACCCCATTATTGACTATGTCCATGGGTTATGCATACATGCCTAACTTCTTTGGTTAATCTCTTCCCACCCTCCACTCCCCTTCCCTCTTTCCTCTGAAATATGATCATCTGTTACATGCATCAATGTCTCTGGATCTATTTAGTTTGTCAGATTCTTTTGTTCATTAGCTTCTTCTTAAAGAAGACTCTTCAACATTTCCTGTAGCACTGGTCTGGTGGTGATGAACTCCTTTAGGTTTTCCTTATCTGTGAAGCTCTTTATCTGACCTTTAACTCTAAATGATAGTTTTGCTGGGTAGAGCAATCTTGGTTGTAGGTCCTTGTTTTTCGTCATTTTGAATATTTCTTGCCACTCCCTTCTGGCCTGCAAAGTTTCTGTTGAGAAATCAGTTGACAGTCATATAGGTGCTCCCTTGTAAGTAAGATTCTTTTAAGATTCTCTCTTTGTCTTTAAACTTAGGCATTTTAATTATGATGTGTCTTGCTGTGGGCCTCTTTGGGTTCCTCTTGTTTGGGACCCTCTGTGCTTCCTGGACTTGTAAGTCTATTTCTTTCCCCAGGTAGGGGAAGTTTTCTGTAATTATTTTTTCAAATAGGTTTTCAATTTCTTGCTCTCTTTCTTCTTCTGGCACCCCAATAATATGAATGTTGGGCCTCTTGAAGTTGTCCCAGAGGTTCCTTACACTATCTTCATATTTCTGGATTCTTTTTTCTTTTTGCTCTTCTGGTTGGGTGTTTTTTGTTTTGTCATGTTCCAAATTGCTGATTTGATTCTCAGCGTCCTCTACTCTACTGTTGATTCCCTGTAAATTATTCTTCATTTCAGTTCATGTAACCTTTATTTCAAATTGGTACTTTATTGTGTCATTGATTTTCTCAGTTGTTTTTGTAATACTCTTACTAATATGGCTGAGCATCCTTATAAAGAAAATTCTGAACTCTGTATCTGTTAGCTTGCTTGGATCTATTTCATTTAGTTCCTTTTCTAGAGATTTCTTTTGTTCTTTCCTTTGTGACATTTTTCTTTGCCCCTGCATTTTGGCTGCTTCCTGGTGTTTGTTTCTATGTATTAGGTAGAGCTGCTATGTCTCCTAGATTTGTAGAGTGGCTTTGTGTAGTAGGTGTCCTGTAGGGTCCAGTGGCTCACCCTCCCCAGTCACTTGAGCTGGGACTTCTAGGTGCTCCCCTGTGTGGGCTGTGTGCACTGTCCTGTTGTAGTTGAGCCTTGGTTGCTGTTGGCGTCACTGGGAGGAATTGACCCTCAGGCCAATCGGCTGTGAGGACCAACTGCAACTACAGCCAGAGAGCTGCTGTGCTGGAGACACCCCTATGGAGCAGGATTTACTTCAGTGGAGCTTTGGTGTTGACCAAGTGCGCCCCTTGAGTGTGTCTCTTGTGGATGTGGTAGGGTTGTAATCCAGTGTGGTCGAGCCTGACCACCAAGTGCACTGTCTCTGGGGCCTCCTGGGAGGTGCAAAGTCAGCCTGTGCCAGTGCCTTGCCCAGGGCCACCCAGCATGAGCTAGACAGCAAACCGTAGTTGGCTGCTACTTGTGCTGGGCTTGGAGGTGCCCAGGAGAGGCCCAGCTATGAGCCAATGCAGCTGCCGCTAGTGCCAGGCCTGGGGCAACTTATCAAGCCGTATGGGGCACCTGCTGCTTGTTTGAGAGATTTTAGGAAAGTCCTAAGCATGAGGCTCAAGAGGCCACTTGCAGAGAAAAGCCCCTGGATGAGCTGCAGGTGGGGAGGGGCGGGGCCTCCGGGAATCACGGGGCGGGGCCAAAGGTGTGAGTCAGGTGCTGGCGATTCAAATATGGCGCCTGCCTGCCGGCTGTGTGCGGGGAGGACTCGCCAAAGGAGCCATGGCCTCTGCCAGCCCTTCTGCCTGGGAGGAAGCCGCCCCTCCACCTCTCGCCCGGATCTCAGGCAGGTTAGTTCCTCCCCGCGTGTCCCGGGTCCTTTCAGGCTGCTGCCCGGCGCTGGGCTCAGAGGGAGCGTCCGAGTGAGTCCGTGCCGGGCCCTTTAGAGGAGCTGCTGGGGCTCCTGCAGCCTCTGCGACCCTCAGCCACAGTCCCCGCTCGTTTCACAGCCTGGAGCTGTGGGGGCGTCTCTTCCTGACCCTGGAGCCCTGGGCTGGGGGCCTGATGTGGGGCTGGGACCCCTCACTCCTTCGGGAAACCCCCACCGCCGAGATTCCCTCCCGGGTTTCAACCGCGGCACCGGGTGTGGGCCCGCAGCTGCGTCTCTGGGATTCAGCCCCGATCCGCCCGCGTCCCCGCCCCTCCTCCCGGTCTCCGTGCTGCTTCAGCTCCCTGGTTGTGGGGCTTCTGTGCAGCCAGATTTCAGGAGGCTCTGAGTGACTGTTGTTCTGTGTTTTAGTTGTGATTTTGATGTGGCTGCGGGAGGCGGCGGGCACAGCTGTTACCTGCGCCGCCATCTTGTTCCCTCCAGGTTAGGGGTCATTGATGAGCATTGTTCAGTGGTATTATTTCAAAAGGAGTTTTCCAAGTGGTGTTATTAGTATTCTGATTCTTGACCTAGGAGGTACTTATATGGGGCTTTGCTTTATAATAATTCATTTAGCCATTTATGGACTTCTCTGTATGTTGTATTTCATGAAAATAATTTAAAAATACACATGTATAGCTATGGGCTGGAGAAACAGATGAAATTGGTGAGATATATTGTTAAATTATAACTATGAGGTTAATATGTTTTGCAAATTAGGCAGCAATTGATCACAAAAAATAAATGTTCTTATTATTCTCAGCACTAAAAATAAAATTTGAATAATAATTATGAATGATATATTATTGCAATGTAACCAGTTTTTTAGTAGAATGCTTAAAATTGCTTTCTATTTTGGAGTAATGTAGAAAATGTAGTAAAAGTGGAATGTGATGATGTTGAACAGAAAGAAGGCTGGATATGGTTTCGTGAGGGTTAAACCAGTTCATGAAAGGAGACTCATATCTTTCTAGTAACATCTATTAATAAAGATTATAGTCTTTAATGAATAATTAAGAGATACCATTTTAAAAATAACTTGTTTAGGCTTTGGACATCAAAGAATCATAAATGTATTCAATTTGATGGTTACAGGGTGATTTATGTGTTAATTACTCTCCATTCCAATTGATTCTAGATACCATCTCCCACGATACATTGACCAAAGTGATACAGCTAGATTTAAAAATATACAAAAGTAATGAAGTCCCTCCCAGCTTGTTGATAGAGATGGGAAACTGAGAATCTTTTCTGTTTGATAGTGGGAGTAAAATGATCAGTCTACAACTTTCTTGTTAAGGTAGAATTACTATTGTAAAGCAAATTCCCATAAAACTACATTTTGAATCATATTTCCCAGACATGCTAAGCCACTAAAGTTAATTAGTTCTGGAAAGTGAGAAATAAACTCACTGGCTCCTGGGAAAATATTCCACTGTTTTTGGGGGTGCTCTGATTTATATTCAAGCTATGCTGGTTACTAGTAGCCTACAAACTCCAGAAGTCTCCTGTATATTGATTGATATTTATTGGGGATCTTGTAGTTTGCTCCAGTCTTCTTCCAGCCATCATACTGATGGTCCATCTATTTCCCTCGTCTCACTGTACTTTGGTTTCCATAATCCCAATGACCTTCTTCGTTGGAGGCAATAGGGTATGGAAGTTGAAAGAGTGACTGCTGAATACAGGCTGGGTTAAGTCACCTTTTGCTATGTGACCTTGGGTAAGTTTCTTAATCTGTCTGTGTCTTATTTCTTTAACCTGTAGAATGATAATTATAGTATGTCTCATCTATCTGGTGTAATGATTAATACATGTAACACCTTTGGCATGCAAGAAGTCCAATGCAAATCATAGTTATCTCCAGCAAGCTTCAGCTCATTTACTTAGTCGCACTCTAAGGATTATCACTGCAAAAACTGCTACCCACGCAGATCTTGAACATAAAAATATTCTATTCTGATTATACCATTCTTTACTTTCTGAAAGCTATTTCTCTCATTTCCTTATGAAAAAAAAACCTGCCTTTTTACTTTTTTTGTTGTTGTTGTTTTGATTATTTTACCTATTCTTACATCCTAATTCCAGTGATTTCAAAATTTCTGTACCTCATGGGCCAGAAAAAAATTGGGAGACCAATATAAGACTATCAATTTATTGCCAAGTAAGGATGTTAAAATAACCAACACCATCACATGATGAAATAATGAAATTGTGGGCTTTTAATAATATCTGTCTCCCCTAATAAACTATATATTCTCATGAAGTAGAGATGCATTAAGTGTCTACCTTAGTCACCCTGAATATGCAGCATTTTGTGCTTAGCATGTGATACTAGATTCAATAAGTAAAGACTTTTTTAAAGAAAGAATGAATAAATTATCTTATTTAATACAATAATCATTTACTTCAGCAAAAAAATAAAAGTTGGAGTTCATAAACAAAATATTTCATTGTATGTATATGTCATATTTTGTTAATCCATTCTTCAGTTGATGAACATTTGGTTTGCTTCCATTCTTTGGCTATTGTGAATAGTGCTGCTCTGAACATTTATTTATGTGTATGTGCTTGCGTTGTGTTTGTTTATCAAATATATGATTTTCAAATATTCTCTTATTCTGTGGGTTGTCTTTTCACTTTCCTGATGGTGCTTTTGGTGTAATATCTAAGAATATATTACCAAATCTAAGGTCAAGGACATTTACCCCAGTGTTTCTTCTAAAAGCTTTAGAGTTTTAGCTCTTCCATTCATGTCTTTGACACATTTTGAGTTAATTTGGATGTATTGTATGAAGTAGGCTTCCAAATTTATTCTTTTGCTTATGGATACTATTTGTCTCAACTCCATTTGTTAAAAAGTCCCTTTTCATCCAATTGAATCATCTTGGCATCCTTGTTAAAAATGAATTGACCATAGAGTTTAGTTCTGGACTCTCAATTCTATTTCATGGATCTCTATGTCCATCCTTATGCTTATACCACATTTTTTTTGATTTTTATAATTTTCTACAAGACATGATTCTGAAGTCAGCTTCATAAGGCTTCTCAGAAAGTCTTGCTAGATTAAGCAACCAGTTGCTTGTAATGGCACTGACTTGATAGTATGTCCATTTGTTAATTTTCTCTCTTTTGGTTTCCTTTCTCTTATCCCCTGATCATACGTCCTCGGATTGCATTAAAACAAATTAATCATAGATATTTTCTTTGATTCTGATTTTGGGGACACACAGGCCAAGCAGAACTAAGGAGTCTACTGTTCCAGTCTAGTGACACGAGGTAGAAGGAACTGATAGGTCATAATGCAGCTCCTAACACTTTGACCAGATGTTGCATAGTGCTGTACAATTGTTTTGTTTTTGTTTCTGGGGACTCTGTTACTGATTTTTTATGTTGGTACTAAGGTATTCCCTGAGCTTGTTGAAAGTTCTTTGTCCCACCATTAAACCTTTCTGCTTTTCTCCTTTGACTATGGGGCAATCTTCTACAATAACTGCCTTCATTAATTAAAAGGGGGTGAATACCTGCAAAGGAAGTAATAAAGATGGTTTTTAAGTATATGTAAATTTTGACTGAATGGAGAATAATAATTAAAATAATAAATCTCATTTTTTTTAAACATTATGTGTCAGGCACTATGCTAAGTTTAATTCTAAAATCCCCATCATGAAGTAGGTGCTAGTATTAGTTCCTTTAAGAAGCTTGACTCCAACTTAGGTGACACTAACTCTTCAAAGCTTGTTTTCTTTTTCTTTTTTTTCTAATTTTATCTTTATTGTTGAAAATATTAGCGATGTCTTCCTTTCCCCCCCATTGATCCCCTCCACCCTGCATCCACCCCACCCCAGGCCTTCCCCACACTGTTGTCTGTGTCCAAGGGTTATGCTTTTAAGCATATAAGTTCTTTGATTAATCTCCCCCAGCCCCTCTCCCACCCCCACCTTCCCTCTGAGATCCCTCAGTCTGTTCCACGCTTCTATGTCTCTGGATCTACTTTGTTCATCTGTTTATTTTGTTCATTATATTACACATATGAGTGAGATCATGTGATACTTGTCTTTCTCTGACTGGCGTATTTCGCTTAAAAGCTTGTCTTCTCATGCACCGTGTTAGATGGCATTAAGATGTTCTTTCTGTAATGAGTTAAAGTTCTAGTTATAAAATTCATGAAATGTTTGAATCAGTCTTCATAAGAAACCAACATCCTGTCTGACATTTTATCCCTCTTGAAAACTGAGGCTAACATGAACAAATTACAGAGAAGTTAAGTTTTTGATATGGAAAAACTGGTTTCAGAATATGATGCTATTTTTTATTTCAATCTTGAAGGATAATAAAAAGTAACCAAAAAAAAAAAAAAAAAAAAAAAAAAGGACTTTAGCCTCTTGACAGCACACTCAGAGTTTTAAAATCAAGAGTTGCTCCTGTATCTGCACAGACAGAATCTGGAGATGTTAGTATTTTGTCATTTAGCTTCTACAGATCCTTGGTGCATACACCCCTGTGGAACCTGGTTCATCTCCAATGTGTCAGATAGCATTAGAGATGGTTTTGACCCCTTATGTCCTGAGCCTGTACGCAAAGTATGTAAGTCCACTGAGAGAACGAGGTCAATTTTGCTGTTGCTAAGGGTCTTCTAAAATGATTTTGTAATGGTTGTTGTATTGGAATGAACTTATCCTGTAGTTTCAGCCTGAGAAGGGAAGAGCAGTGTTTGGTTAAGATTAGAAAATATCTTCCTTGGAGGTGTCTTATGTGTGACTGCAAGCTCATTCTTTGTCCAGAAAGGCTTTGGGGGACATGACTCTGAGTTAAATTCAAGATTTGAATTGAGACTAGATTGAGGTGAGGAAGAACGTGCTCCTTTTTATATTTGCAGACTCTTCCTGTAGGAATGAAAATGTAATCAAGAACTCTTGATTAAAGAACAATCACTAAATAGCTAGAGCTGAGGAAGTGCTCCATGAAATCTTGTTCTATTATGTTTTATTACACATACCAATTAGGGATTGTTGCAGGGAACAGTTAGCCACTCGGACTACCTCAAGTTAAAGTTTTATTGTAAGTATTCTGTGGAGTTTCAGGGGACCTAGCAGTTATGGCAAGAATTTTAATTTCTAGTCAGTTTTAATTTTAGGTGGAAGGTTAAACATGACAGTTCATTCTCTTATTTTGCTTCACTTTTTTAAAGAGAGAGGCTTACCTATGACATTTAGTTCAGTAATTAGAATCAGGTACAGACACCTCCAACAAGCAACGATCCTTTTTATATAATCTAGCTGTCATTGAAGAAACATGTCAGTGTATTTTAAGAGCATTTCACATAAATCAATCAGCAAAACTTTGTCAATGGAGTTGATTTTAAATATTTCCTCTCAGAGTTTCCTGCAACCATGCTTTAAAATTAGGAAGTGATGGCATTTTTTCTCAGATCAGTCATTGCATATACTGAATCACATTTTTAAAATTTCAAGTCCCTCTCCCTTTGTTAATCAGTGTGTTTATTCTTCAGCTATCACTCCTTTCCATGTTAATACATCAGCTATATTGCATTTACCTTCCACAGGCATTCCCTGTTCTGATAGACACATCTATGTTAAGTGAATCAGTTTCCCTTTTAATTATTTTAGAGATTTTTTTTTTTCTTGCAAATATCCATCCTAGAGCCTTCACCATCATTCTAGAACTTTCCCTTTATCTTTTTCCTGGGCTGGCTCCCTGTTTCCTGAATTTCTTTCCTGGTTTATTGCTGACTTTTCAATGGAGTTCATTTTCCAGAAGATTCCTGAAAGGCATACATAGGATATAAATTTTTTGTGACTTCTGAATGTACCAGAATATCCTTATTCTATAATTACACTTGATTGTACTTAGATTCTATAAGTACTTTGACTAGCTTCTGAATTTTAGATTGGAGATGACTTTTCCTCAAAACCTTGAAGACTTCCCTTTATTATCTTTTAGTTTTCATATTTCTATCCAGAAACATGACTCTTTCAGATTCCAGAATCTATGTTTTGTTTTCTCTCTTTCTGCTAGAAGATTTATCCACATATTTTGACTGTCTCTCTGTATTTTATAATGGGGAGATATTGGTGAGATTTATTATGGTGTGATAAGATCATTTTAATAGAAACCTTAAATCTCATATATGTACATATTTTCTCTGGGCCTTTCAGCTTCAGAGGACTTCTCCAATTTTATGCTTGAAGGGTGAAAAACCTAGTGGTCTGTGTTCTGGGAACTGAACTGGGAAGTGATCTGCAGGTCTCGCTGTTCAGTACAGGGGTTTGCATTTCATCTCTATTACTCAACAGAACATCTCATCCTGTATTTGCTGTACGTACCTCTACAGAGTGTAAACCTCTAACCTGTTGGGATCAGGGAAGGGATCTGACATCTAATTGTTTCTTAGGTAAACTTTCAACTAACTGTTTTATTCATACACCCCTTTCCCACTATATTTGCAGACTCAAATAACATCTCACCTTAAGAGATACCTGGTGTTTCCATATCCTGAGACTTCCTGAATTTTGAGGTAAAATTGTCAACTTTGTATTAGCTTCCTTTAATTCAAGTTGAGGTTTTAGCTTTATCTGGTTTGCTAAGCAGTCATTCCTCATCCATCTATCTCCCAACATTTTAGAAAAGTATTTGATATTGATTATTTGTATTTTTTCCACTACTATTCTTTTCATCCTTATGGGTGTATAAGTTTTAAAATTCTTTCATTGTGAGTTTGGTGTGGTTTTGCAAGGATGAGGAACACATTAACACATGCATCCACTGCCGTGCTTACTCAGAAGTTCATAAACTATCTTAAAGAGTATAAGCAAAAGATAGTGATATCTCTATGATGTGACATTAATACTATTTAAAATATTACCAGTTTACCATGATAATGTCTGCAAGTGGAAGAGGGCATGAATACTCTGAAAACATAAAGGACTGTCCTTCCCAGCTCTCATGCTGTTTTCTCAGTAGAAAAGCTAATTCACCTGATACCTCTACTAAGCCTCCTGCCTGAGCTTTTGTGTTGCACTTTGCTGATCTTTCTGTTGTAACACTTACTACATTTTCCTCTAACTAGCTGTTTATTTATCTTTTTCTCACTAAGCCTCAGCTACTTGAAGTAAAATATTAAGCCTTATTCACCTTTGTAGTCCTTGAATTAGCACAGTGCTAGCATGTAGTAGGTGGTTCGCAGATGTTTACTGAAAAATGCTGGATTACTATGTTAATAATTTACTCACCTATTCAAGGGGCTCCTAACATCTCATATTTAAAGGAATTACTCTCCATTATTTTCCTCTTCTCCTCTTTCTATCTCCCTGCTTCCAAGAAGCAAGACATACTTTTACTTATCACAAACTGAGTAAAGATATATTTCAGTATATTTCTTTTGCTTAATTTTTATAATTTAACTGAGGTTCTTTGATCATTTGAGGTGTTTTACTTTTCAAACAGTATTCTTGAGAAAGACAGAAAATGTCTTTTGATATGTTGGTCATTTATGGGCACTTATCCCAACATTCTTGCCTGTTAGGATAAGATGAATGGCATAGATGGTGGCCAGGCTTAGATACAATTGTTAACTTAATTCAAGAGTTATTTACTCTCCTGTGTTATCTTCAGAAAATTGTACTTAGCACTATTTGGAAAATTAAAATGAGTCAGAAAAAATCTGGCCCTTAAGAAGCTTACATTATAATAAATTTAAAATTATAAGATGCCGCCCTATGAAAAGGTAAAAAACAATGAGTACTATGTAATTCAAAAGAGGGAAACCTCACAAACATATGGAATCATGAAGGGTATTTTGAGGGAAAGTAGCATTTCAAATATGCTTTGAAGAATGTTGCAAAGGAGAGAGAATCCAATGAGAAAAGATGTAAAATTAGAGTATAAAGCAGAGAAATAGTAAATTGATGTGTTTGGTAATAGGAAGTAATGAGTTTATTTGGTTAGAGTATAGAGTAGAGGACATATAAGGATATATGGAAGAAAGAGCTAGAAAATGTAGGTTGAGCCATTTTATAGAGTGCTCTCCATGTAGGCTAAGGTATTTTTGCTCAGTAAAGCAGTTAATGGGGAAACACTGAAGGTTTTAAGCTAGAGAATAGTAATATTTGAACTACAACCTAAGAATATTAGTGAGGAAGATAGATCAGGAGAGCAATAGGAGGATAGACCATTACAAGGCTACTCTTGTATGGTCAGAAAAAATGAGCTTCTGAAAAAGTAAAGACAATAAGAATAGAACATAAATTTTTATATGTTTATTATTCCCTATTTATATTACTATTCAACTGTTTACTTATCCATTTTTTCCCCCCTCCCACTAAGAGCAAGGGCCCTGTCTGTTTCCTTCAACCCTGCTCTCCGATGTCTGGAATATCGTAGTTGCTCAGGAAATGCTTCTTGAAGGAATTAAAGAGACAGAGAAGGAAAAAAGAGACAGAAGTAAATAAGGCAGTCTCAGGTACATGAATTAAGTGAAATAAATTCAAATAGGTCAGTAGTCCCAATTAATAAAAATTGAGTTAACTCTGCTATTAGAAAACAAAAATGATTGGACTAAATTTTAAAAATACCACTTGTATGCTATTTAAAGATTCATGCTGAAAACACAGCAAATATAAAAGAGTGGTAAAATTATCCCAGATAAATACTAACCAAAAGAAAACTTCTGTAACTATCATTTTTGCACAAAATAGATTTTAAACTAATATAAAATTAAATGAAAAATATATGTTTGTATATTTAAAAATTGAATATACTTGATAATATTATAAATATATAAAGGATAAATGGACATAACTTCATGGAAGATTGACAAGCCCACAATCCAAAAAGATTTTAACATACTTCTCACTGTAACTAACTCAAGCTTCACCTAATGGGCCTGTAGAACTTACATAGAAATTTCTTTTCAAGCATTAATGGGATATTCGGGTGGGGTGGGAAAAATAATGGCATTAAGGACTGGAGGAAAATAGTGGCATTACTAAAGGACAAAACGCAAAGATGAACAGGTGAATGGCTGACACACAGAGGTCATGGGAATGACAGACAGGCATCTAGGGGCCTGGCTGAGGACAGTCTGACATGAGATCGAAGGTTTCAGGTTGGGTAGTAGCACAGTCAGACTGTTAGGAGGATCATTTTGATGAAATGTGGAGTGGAAAGTGGAATGTGGAATGAGGAGTGGGAGGGAAAGCTAGGATACAGGAGACTTTGGGAGACCATTTTAGCAGTTCATGCATAAGACAATGAGGTCTTGAATTAAGGCAGTATCAACGAAGATTGAGGGGACTATTCAGCTTTAGTCAATGTTATGAAAATATAATTATTAGTACAAGTGACTTATTGAGGGGGAAAATATCAGTATGGCTCCCTGTTTCTGGGATGAATGGATGGTAGTGCTCTTAATCAAGACAGGATCTATAAGAGGAAGGCAGGTATAACGGGATATACCTATGACACGTAAGTTTTAGAGTAAATTTTTATTTAAAGTTAATTTTGTTATTTTAAAATGACTGTGATAGTACAACAGTGGAAAATTTCGTACTCTCCAATGAGATTTTTTTTCTCATGTAACCAGGCAATATGACATCTCTAAATTATGAGTATAAAGATCACCTGAGAAATGTTTACCTGGAATTGGCAGACCTGAGCTTAAGTCCTGGCTCTGCTATTGCTATGTAACCTTATTTATATCTTATGTGCAAGTGTATGTAATTCTGTCTTTTTGTTAAACAACAATTTAGGTAACTTCCTGGATGTAATAGATTTCCCAATTCATCCCTTAAAACTACTATCTCTAAAAAGCATCCCAATACAGCTTTCCTCAAGTACACATAATCTGAACCAGTGAGTTTGTGCTACCTCCATTGGGTTCCTTGCAGTTCCACCAACATTTCATAGACTGAATAGTATATTTCAAAATCTCTTGCTTCATATTTCATATTCTTTTCCCATTTTAAGAACTACTGTTTGAATAATAAAAAACTTACTGATGATGACAAAATGATAGCGATGATGATGAGAATGATGATGATGATGATGATGATGATGATGATGATGAAAGTATAGAACTTGGGCCCTGGTCAGGTGGTTCAGTTGGTTGGAGCATTATACCATACCCCAAAAGGTTTCAGGTTTGATTCCTGGTCAGGGCACATACCTAGGTTGTGGGTTCTATCCTTGGTCAGGGTGCAACCAATTGATGTTTCTCTCACATTGATGTTTCTCTCTCCTTTCTTCTCTCTCTAAAATCAATTTAAAAAACCCAAACATATCCTTGGGTGAGAATTAAAAATAACTAACTAACTAACTAACTAACTAAATAAATAAATAAAAAGTATAGAGATTTTTATGGCTCAAATTAAAGCATTTTAACTGTAATTTTACAGTGACATAACATTGAAAGTGTTATTAGCCCTATTTTATATTTGACAAAATTGAGGGTCTGAGAACTTAAGTAACTTTCTAGAGGTTGCATAGCAAGCAAAAGGTGAGGCTAGAATATAGTTCCAGCTCTCTGATTCCAGTGTTTGCATTCCTAAAATTGTTCAAAATGCTATGGAAAATTGGACTTGGATTTGATGAATAAAAAAATGTTATTTATAAAGTACCTTCCAGTATTGAGAGTATGTCTGCTGCCTTGGGTTTCTCAGACAACACAGTGTATTTCTTACAAATTAGGAAATAATCTTGCAGCTTGTGTACAGAAAGAATTGTATCTGTTGTAGGAGATGAAAATGGTCAGCACAAATGTGTTTATGATATTTTCCCCTTTCATAAATATAAATTTTTCTTTTTGTCATTTCATCAATGTTATTACTTTAAAAGATTGAGTAATTATGGCTTTTGCACTGTTTTTCTGTTCTTTTAAACTAGTAAACTGTCATAAGCATACCTTGGAAGTTTCTCACTAGGTAATAAACCAAATTCCATGTTAATTCTCAGAATTGAAATGAATTGATTTCAATGATGTCTGTTTTAAAGTGTTCAATCACTTATTGTCCTTAGAAAAATTCAACAATGACTATATATTTTCTAAGGTGCTTCAAGAATTTGATGACTTATAATTACCAGTAAATGATATGGTTTCTAACAATGACCTTAGTGGATGCCATCACTGTGTTGGGGTCTGTCCCAAACAGGGGCCAGCTTCTGGGATTCCAATTGCACATTTCTATAGTTTTTTTAAAATTAAAAATCATCTATAAATTGTCCTTGGCCCTTGTGATATTCTGGGAAAAGCTCCAAAAGTTCTGTCAGATCATCTGGTGTATTTTTGCTTACTAGCAATACTTGTAGCAATAATAATGAGTTTACACTAGCTATGTACCATGTGCCAAGGATTGTGCTATGTGGTTTACATACTCTACTTAGTCCATAAAACAGCATTTGGCACCAGAGACAATTATTATTTCTATTTTAAAATGACCACAAAGCTCAGAGAAGTTAAATAACTTGCCCAAGGTCACACAGACATTACTCAGAACTAGGATTTGATTACATATTTGGCTAAAATGTGTTTAAAGGCTCTGTAAACGGAGTTTGCACAGTTTCAGAGAGCAGTGGAGGCACACGGAGTGCCCATTTGTTTCTGTGGCCTGACACCTGGGTCATCATTTATGACAGCTTGATGCACACTGATGCCAAGTGTCAGTTGAGAATGGCTGATGCAATGGCCCGATAGCACTCGTATTTGTTGGAAAATTCCATGTTGATCTTTATACCAAAAAACAGTTGCTTAAGTTTCTGAGGTTGGTTTTTTTCCATCCTGGTGCATAATGTGTGTTGGGGAGTCGGCGTGCCTGAGGTGTGAAGATGATGATGTATTTCCTGTAGGCATGAAGGTGCTCAGAAACAAAGCAAGGCTATCGAACTGTCATTTGTTGTTCTTTTACTCAGGCTTTTAAAAAAGAAACTAAGGTCAATTAACTGGGAAGCTTAACCTCTCTTAGCTTGTCTTTCTTTGCATAGGCTTTTAGCCTTTTAAATAAATCATTTTTCTCTTCTCTCCCTCCCCACCCCCTATCCGTTTTGAACACGTTCTTGGATTTCTCATGCTGGGCCTAAGGAGCAGACTGCTTATATTCAAGAATGATTTGGAGGGGATAAAGTGTGCAAGATTTTGAATTCTTGCCATAAGTCCCTGGCAGACGGCCAGGCAGCCTCAGAGGAATAAGGCTAATGAAGGGAGGGTAAAGAAGCTCTGGGAGTGCGGCTGGTAATGCAGTATTCATTTAATTGGGAGCAGGTACTGGTGCAAACTTCTCCATTTTAATTGGAAAAAGGGAAGGGGATTGTTAAGGAAGAAGGGAAAAAGAATGCATAAAGTTTTCAAGCCGAGGAGCCAAAGGCAGGCCTGTCTATGCCAGAGAAAGAACTCAATTTAGGGCAATTTGCTCTGCAAGCTGGGCTGCAGCCTCCCCTGGGAGTAGGGATGAGGCAGAAAATGAAACCAAAAGAGAACTTGATAAAATCACCTAGCACAGACAATCTCAGTAGAATAGGTTTTACTGAGTTAAATCTGCCCCAATCAATATGATTCTTTTCATATAAGTTACAAATAAAAAGCCACAAGATTACAATAAAAATCGAGACTCGAGCGCTGCTGATGTTGCACCTGGGAGTCTTAAGAACTTGTTATGGAATATATGTTCTTGCAACTATAATGTTTGTTTTTTCGTTTCACCCTGGTCATGCGAATCAACTCTTTGCTCTCCTTCCCCACCCATCCAGTTTTCTATATTGTTTTAAAAAACATTGGAGGCCACTCTTTCTGCTTAATTTCTCTTGCACTGGAGGTCAGTGATTGGTGGTTTCTTTTTGTCCTGAAATGTGTTGAATTGAACATGAGGCTGATTTCTCATGCTATTGATAAAGAGATTTCTTCCTATTGTACATTTTTATAACATTAATGTATTAGTAAAGTAGTAAAAGAGATGTGAGTTTTCATATGAGAAAACAATGTTTTTTGACTCACACGAGAATGTTTAAACATCCTGTAATTTCATGTTAATAACGATCAGTTCTTAATAATTTTTTACTGTGTTGTATAAGTAGGAGTTATAAGCTGCTGGTGGTTTTACTGTGATAACTTTAATTTTGATCCTTAGTAAATAAAGATGCAGAAGACCAAGCAAAACATTTTGGTCTTTCTGCCATTGCGGTCGCTAATTGAAAAACTTGGAGAAAAGTCTATTTTAGTACATAAACATACATTTTAAAGATAAAGAACTTAGACCATTAGTTTTCTGGCAAATTTCTTTTAAATTTCTTTAAAATTATTCATAATGGAGAATGAAAACATCATGGTGCATTATTTAGACAGAGTCCACCTTATAGTCAGTCATATATTCTGATGAAAGCAGAGGTGACTGTGAACCTTTTATCCCTGATAATCTTGCTTGTGTATTGGGAAAATTTTTGCTGTTAAATGCCACCAGACTGTGGCCTGCTGATTTGACTTTACCTCAATGGCTAGAAACTTAAGATTAAAAATTAAAAGAGACTTTTCTGGACAGAGGAAAAAGGGTGACATCACAAAATGCCGTGCAGTTGTCAACCCAAATATTCCATCTGTTTTTTTCTCAATACCCTGCTGGTTTAATGAACCAATATCTCCACTGAAAATATTCATGGAGGACCTATCCTTGCTAAGCACTGTGGAAAATGCAAAGATAAAAAGAACACAGACCTGTCATCAAGAAACTTACTTTCTGAATTGGGAAAGCAGACAAAAATAAAATACAATGGTGAAATATAAAATCAGACTACAGAAGAAAGGATGTTCCCAAACAATATATAATCGATGAAGTCTCAAGACTTTTTTTCCAGTTTGCAATGCATAATATCAGAATATGTGGTATATTTTGGGAGGAGCAGTAGATCCATGTGGTTTGTTGAAGGTTTATGGAACCAATGGTACTTGACCTGGTTTGTATTTCAAAGGGCAGGAAAGGATGCAGGAGGCTATACCAAATTCATAAAATGATATACTTTTATCAAAAATAAGGAGCTGCAAGGAAAGAGTGATTAGCAAACATACTTGGGGAATATTGACTGTAGCAGAGATTCTTATAGAAAATCAGTGGAAATTAGATGAGGGTACATTTTGGAAGGCTGTGATTGGGATGTTGTCTTTATCTTATAGAAATCTCTGAAGATTTTTGATTAAAATATTTTTTTTGGAAAATAATAGAAGAGTTCTATAAGTAAGAATGATCCAGTGTCAGCATATGATTTAAATTAAAGGGACAGGGACTTCACGTGTGCTTAAAATCCCATTTATTCCCACGTGACTGGATATTCTTTCTCTTCTGTGTTGTTCTCCATTGATGTAGTCCTTACCCACAGACCTGCTCCACGGAGCTGCAGCTCCTGCCTAGGCTGTCAGTGGCCCTTCTGTCTCCCCAGGTGTGGCTGCCCACAAAGCTGCCAGCCCTCAGAGTGCCCTCAGAAGGGTGAGCAGGGTGGGGGGGACACGACACATCAGAGAGAAAGGCTTTTCCCCCAGCTCAGAATTTCACTTGTGCTAAGAATTACACAAAGACTCTCATGGAAACACTCCAGCGGCTTCTGTCTCTTAAGCCTTCTAAGAATTATAGTAAATCTCTCATCAGTTAGTTCTATCACTTTCTAACCTTTACCTCTGGAACCACAGGCACTCACACCTGGATGGGTCAGGCAGGGAATAGATGCCGTCTCCATCACTATTCTTGTCTCCCATGACTCAGTGGCTTCTAGTCCCAAATAAACTTTTCTCTTCTTCCTCAACTGTAAAATAAAACATCTGAACAAATCAATCATTGTAAACAGGGACTGGTGTGTGTGTAGAATGAATAGGTGGGAGAAAGGGGCTTTTCTGCAGCTCAGCTATCTGAGATGTCCTATTTGGTTCTATATTCTTTGGTTTATGTGATGTGGCTTAGCTTCTGGAAAAATAGTGAATTAGAGTGTTTGCCTTCATCTCATGCCCACTGTTCCTTTTATGTACCTTTTCCCAATGGAACATTTTTAAAGGACATGCAAATAATTAAGATATTTTTGAAGGTGGGAGGGACTTTTCAACTGCTGGTCTTTTTTGTAGGGCTATCCACTGTTAGCATCTTTTTGTCATCTTTAGGATAAGGGCACTGGGGATCTTTCTGCCACGGAATTTCTCAAAATATGATGCACAGATTACCATCTGCTTCATTCATGTATGAGATGACTTGGTTTTGATAAGCTGGGTCCATTTCTGTAAGAAAAGGGAATTACAAGAGGTAAAATCAATTTTAGCTGTATTTATATATTTGGAATGTTTTCTAATGTTTTAATTTTCATAGTACCAATGTCACAGATGAATAACCATTAGAAAATACATTAATTAAAAACCTACTTGTGGATCAATTATGGATGAGAGTTTCTTATTGGTTTATATATAGCCTTGTGCTTTTTTGAGAACTGTCATTTTATGCAAATTTTAATGGAGATGTGTCTCTTTTGGGAAATATATACTCATAAAATTCAACATATTCTCTTTTTGCAGACATCACCAATGACAATAATAATATAGAAAAAACCAAGTTCAAGTGTCAAAAACAAGTTACACTATTGATTTTCTTAGATCATACCAGATTCAGATTCAGCTAACACTTATGAAGCCCTAATTTGGCCAGACATTGTGCTATTATATGGTGTCTATTATTTAACCTAAAATCTTTCAGAGCCAGGAATGAACTAGATGTGCATATTTACATATTACAGATAAGAAATGTGAAGTCTGGGTAAGTTAGATGGTAACTCCATATCTAGTGAGTAGTAGAGGTGGGGCTTGAAGCCAGGATTCCATGATGCCAATGAGGAAGTTAAGTTGTGATTTTGCAACATTAAAATTATGACTCTAGTCCAACTTCTCTTTACTCCAAAATCTACGATATACTTGTCAAATTAACCCATGAGTGAACATTCTTGAGAATTACTATCCATGTTTGGTAGATGAGGACAATATATGAGAAAACTGTATTTCTACTTCTGATAGGAATATCTTTTTCATATAGAAATAGTGAGTTGATAAACAAATGGTTCATGCTTCCTTATTAATTATTTCTGTTTAGGTGATAAAAGACTATTAAATAACCTGACTGTATTATATTATGATTCCTGTTTTTATTTTTCAAAATTTTAAACTTATAGATAACCAAAAAATTAAATAATTAACACTCATGTGCTCTTTAACTAGATTCACCTGCTGTTACCAACTCACTACATTTGCAATCTCTCTTTCATATATAGATGTACATTTCTTGGACCATTAGAAACTCAGTTGCAGATATCACAGTAATTCACCCCTAAATACTTCCACATCTGTCTCCTTAAAACAAGGACATTCTCATTCATAACCTTATTTATAACCATCTTTATAACCTTATAATGCTGTTACCACATCCAAAATATATAACATTGATGCAGTAATATAACTGATATTAGCCCATATAAGTTTCCCAATTATCCAATTAATATCCTTTATATAAGTTTTATTTTTCAACAACTTTTAAAAATCTATAACATTCCCTAGATTATTTTTCATGACTGAGACTTTTGAAAAGTCCAGGACAGTATTTTTTTTTATTATAATTTCCTATGATTATTTCTATATTATTGGAATCAAGTTTAGAATTTTTTCAAGAATACTGCATAGATGATCAAGTGTCCTCAGTATATTATGTCAGGAGGCATCTAATATTGACTTGTTTCATTAGTGATGACATTAATTTTAATTATTTGATTAAGGTGGGATCACTGAGGTTCATCCATTGTGAAGATACCCTTTTCTCTTGCAATTGATAACTGTGGATGATACTTTGAGACTGCATGAATATCTTGTACTCAACAAAATTTCAATATTTTTAGCATTCATGATTAGTTATTACATTAGTGCTTGCAAAGTGATGATTTTCTATTTATATCATTCATTTACATTTAAGAAAGAGCTTTCTTCTCCTCTGTACATTTGTTTTACTTCCTTGCTTTTTAGCTCAGCAAGAAATTACAAGCTTACCTTATACTTTCCCTGTCTAAGACCTAGAATCAACCTAGATCTTTCTCCAAAGATCTCTAATTCCTTTTAGTGGGGATTTGTATTTAGAAATCAAAATCTGGGTTCATGGTGTGCATAATTTCTACGCACTTTCATGGGATAGAGCTAGAAAAAAATATGTGTGTACATATGTGGATAGGTAAATTTAGCTATATCTACATCTATATCCATGTCTTTTTCTTATAGCTACATTGCATGGTTCTGTCATACTTTCCCTAATCCATGTTTGAATATTACTTTTCCCACAGACAGAATCCTGACTCTCAACGACATTAATGTATTTATTCATTTAGTGCATCCTCCAGCACCCACAAAATATACACACATTATGTTACAAACCTGATACACAATTAAATTAATTTGTGTCTATTTGTTTTCAAATTTAGTGATTTTGTATTTCATATTTTATTTTTGATTCTATAAAGAATTTATATTTCATAAATTATATAAATATCTAAGCACATGCTGTACACCTGAAACTAAACAAAAATAATATTAAATGTCAACTGTAATTGAAAAATTTTAAAAACAATCAAATAAACAAAAACAATATACAAAAAAATTTATATGACTAACACATTAAATATTATATATGTATACTAATATAGTATGTTACTTTATATTGTACTTAAATACAATGTATAGTACATTAAAGTATATGTATTATTAAAGTATATATTTATTAGCATATATATATGTGTGTGTGTGTGTGTGTGTGTGTGTATATATCCTGAAGCCAATATCTAACTTAATTTCTTAATTGAGTTAATAAAAAAAACTGAAGACATTCCCTCTAATCTATGGCCAGGAACAGTGCAGATAATTTCACTATCTTCAATCACAACCTTGCATTTGAGGTATTAATCAATTAAATCAGGTAAGAAGAAACAATTGGAGACATAAGAATAGAAAAGAAAAATTAAAACAGCCTATTTGAAAATGACATGATAGTATAAATGTAAACATCAGGAGAATTCAATGATTAAACCAAAACCAAAAGCAAATGAATTTAGTATAGTACAAAGAAAGAGATGTAATAGACACAAATTAATGTCCTCCATGTATTAAAAATTAATAATTAGAATGCAAAATGACAGAGAAATGTTATTTATGATGGCCACCAAAATAAACACTTATTGATATAACTGATATTTATCTCATCTCTCATATTATTTTTTTACATATGTGGTTAAGCAAATGCATATTTTGTTATATTTATTTCCAATTTGTATTATATATACAGTATTTAGCTCCTATTTCAGGTTTTTAGCTTTAAATGAAACATTCTTTTATTCCCTCCTATTTTGTATTTAGTGATCAAAATACTGTCTTTTCCTTTTTTTCCTTCTTTCATTTGTTACTTGCATTATTTATATTTGTCAGAACATGTAACATTTACATTCTTATATATTTATTCACTTGTTTTGCTTTATTTTGTTTTTCATCTTAGTTCTGCTGCTAAATATACTAAATTATTATCTGTGACTTTTCCACAGATGCCTCTGTGTTGGATGAAGCATCTCTTCCAGTAGATTACCAGAGCTGGGCTTCTGGGCGTAGCATCCCTTGAGAGCCTGCATACTTAAAACTGTTTTTATATAGACTTTATATTTTAAGTATACTTTCAGTGTATGTATAAATGTGTAGCTTACATTTTAGTGCTCTGAATTTCTTAGAAATATTGCTTTGCTGTTATTTTGCTGTGAAAATTCTTATTCCAACCTTATACTCTTTCTTTTGTAAATTTCTTAATGTTTTTGTTTAGAGACGCTGAAGAATTGTTTTCGTTAAGTTGACCATTCTGGGTCAACTTTTCTAAGTGTGTCATAGGCCCTTTCAATATAGAGGTTAATGTCTTCTTTTATTTCTGGAAAGATTATTTGGATTATAGTTTTATATATTGGTCTTATTCTATTGGTTTGGTGTCTCCCCCCCCCCCCCCCCCATGGACTCCAATTATATGTGTATTGGATATTTTCTTCCTATTTTCTACATATCTCTTTTTTGGCCTTTTTATCTCTTCATTTCATTTTTGTTCTCTTGGTTATTTTTACTCCTCTCCTAAGTGCTCTTTAGTAATTTTTCTGTCAAATATATTCTACCTTAGTCATGTTTTAAATTAGCCCTTATTTCTGAGATGACTGTCTTTTTATTCTGATCTTTTCTGATGTTGTTTAACTCTTGTTTTACATTTTTTTCACACTTGTAAGTCTTCAAACTTATGATTTGAAGGTTATTCTTTAATATCTGAAAGTGTTTTTAAGACTACTTATTTCTGATTAGGGTGTTGGATTATAGTTTTTCTCTGCTTCTTGTTTTTTTGGGGGAGAAATTTAATCAGCTAAAACATTTTTATTCTCATTTTTAAATTTTGTTCTTATAGTAGATTGATGAATATTTCTGATATTTTTGATTGACTTTTAAAATTCTTATGCTTCACTTTTCCAGTAATAACAGGTATATTTAAACATGAGTGGTAAATGTAAGTAGCTTTCTCGATTAGCTCGTGTGTGTTCTTTTCTGTTAATTTCATGCAATGTACTTTAATAGATTGTACTTTGGAGGAGTTATATTCTTTGATTTTGTGATTTTCTTTTGTTTATTTTGAAGAAATTAGGCTCTTAATTTCTATTGCTTGTTTTCTCTTTGCTGTCACCACCACCCTCTAAGCAACACCTTCACTTCCCATGACTAGCATCTCTGATCATGTGAAGTTTTAAGCTCCTTTATTTTGACTCCCCAACAGCCACTCCTTTGTTATTAAGATGAAGTTTAAATTTTGACTTCTTTTAGACTTCTGTATGCCTATACACCACACAATAGTTTTAAATACTTAAACACTTGTGTCCTTGTCACAGTTTTCCCCTGCTTATCTTCATCACTGACCTTTTCTAAATTATTTATTTTGTTAAATTTTAACTGAAAAATATGTTCCATCAATAATTAGAATCCCGATTGAATGAAAACATTTTTATATTACAAAAGTTATCTGGAATTTAGTCAGAGCAAGAACTAAAATTATAATTGTAAAGTTTTTTTTTTTTTTTTTTTGGTGTTATGTTTCAGTAGTTAATAGAATAATGCATAGAGATGTGTCTCTTTCTAATATGTGGTTGAACGGTGCCATGCAGAGAAAAGACTTTAAAATTTGATTCCCTCCTAAAAGTAAATAATAATAAAGCATCAACTTGTTAGGTATTAGGAAATGAACCAAAGGCCAAATTTCCCGTTAAATAATAAGCTTTAATTTCAAAAGATACTTTTGTGAATATATTTTTATATTAATATCAAAATATATTTAATATACTTTTATATTATAAATATATTAAAATATATTTTTTAATCCTCACTCAAGGTTATATTTATTGATTTTTAGAGAAGGAGGAAAGGAGGGAGGAAGAGAAAGGTGATGGGGAAGAGAGAGAAACATCCATTGGCTGCCTCCCAAAGGAGCCCTTAGGATCAGATAGAACCAGCAACCTTTTTGGTGTACATAACAAAGCTCCAACCAACGGAGCCACAGGGCTGGGCCCAGCAAAATATTTTAATGAATGGAGCAATGTGTTTGCAAGCTAGAGTACATAAACATTTTAGTAAAAATTAGCAATTGAAAACTCTAACACTATCTAGCTTAAATATGCTACTCTGAAATACCACACTCTTAGAGTTGTCAAATACCATGTTTATCTTTAATATGTTGTTTTAAATAACATAGTACCCTCTGTAATAAAGATCTAATTGTGGATATTAGGATTTGATTGTCTAATATGATGGATTCAAGATAAGCAACCAGGAAATGAAATGGGTAATATGTCTCTACTCCTTTGCAGTCCGTTTGGCTTCATATAATAGGGACGGAATTTCCCATCTGCCTTGGTCCTCTGTTAATGATTTCAGAACACTTAGAGATAAAACCATCACATTTCCTCTCTTTGAATTTCTGCTACTATAACCCTTGATTAAATGTCAGGTTTTTTTGTCTTCATTGTTTTACCTTTTTATTCCTATTTACATTTTTGACAGCCTTCCCTCTCAACTGAATAGTGTTATCACTTCTTTATTTTAATTCTCTCCCAAGCTGCCTATATTATCACCCCTGTGTTTCAGAACTCAGAATCCTACCCTTTAATCCCCTAATTGGCTTTTTACCCAGCTTGCCTTTCCTCCTCTTTGTGCATCTGACCCTACCTTCTACCAACCTGATCAACCAGGCTTGGGGTCCCGTCAGATCTTCTTAGCTTGTGTCTTCTTTCTTCATGCAGAGGATGTTATTAATATTTTTCCCTCCACTCTCCCAAGAGTTTCTGTGACTATAACATCCATTATAATATATTTTTTTCTATAATAAATAGTACATTTTCCCATTTTCAAATAATTTTTTAAAAGATATTTATTTTGTGAAGTCAGTACCTTTTGATTAAGTGTATGCCTTGGTTTCAACAACTAGGAAAATGTATGTAATCAAACAAACATTTATTTTACCCTATTCATTTCCATTTATATTTTCCCTTTGGATAGGAAAGGATATATGCTTATTATTCTTTCAATGAGTTCTTTACTCTTTAAATATGAATGTAGTAAAATATTGTTTTAGGGCATTAAAATTCAAACTTTACTTTTTAGTGTGTTGGAACATGTGGCAAAATGAGAATGTATGAAAATGAGCCAAGTCAATATTTGTTATAAAGTTTACGTAGATATAATGAGTAGTGAATTAGCCAAGATGTTATATTTGTAATATCTTAATATATTCTATGTAATGAGAGTATATCTATAAATATGACAGATTTTAGCAGAATATGTTAGTATATACACAGACTATGAAATTCAACTGCAACTAAAAATCTCAAATGAATCAAGAAGTTTGAAATTTGTATTATTATTGAGGGAAATTTTTAAAGTATATTTTCTTTTTCTTTATGATGATCTTGTTTTTGTCACATGCACAGACTGAAATAGGCCTAAATTTCTATTATAAACTTACAACTTAAACAGGCTAATTTTATTAATTGTCAGTAATTTTCAAGTATTTGTCTTGATGGGAAACATAGCACCAAGCAGTTCACCAGGAAGTATCATGTTAGGGATTCAAGGCTAAGTAGGATTTTCAAGGATTATTAACAATAGCCACATAATAGTAAAATTCTTGCCAAGGGGAATAAAAGCACGGAGCGCCTGCTCTAAGGTGAAGTAGAAAGTTTCAGGATGAAGATTAATTATCATACAACAGGTCAGTGAGTCAGTGGATAAATCAGCACACCAGAGATAAAAGAAGACTCCACCAAGTGCATTCATGTGTTTCTGTTCTATGAATTAGGTTCTTAGGGTGACTGCATAAAGCCAAACTGGAGAAATCAAATTAGCATTGATTTATGGAAAGGCACCAATAAGGAATTTTGTGTATAACACCAAGCCTTATGTTAGAATCACATAACTGAAATATAATTTACCAAGAGGCTTAAGGAAGAATAAACGTAAAGAAATAGGCCAGATTCTGCACAACATCACTGTTAAAAAATAGTGTTGCTCTACCAATGATACTTAAAAGTCCAAGTGTGACTAGAAACTAGATCAGCAACCACTGCATAAATAAATTATGTGTAATTTTACTATACTTTATCAATATAAATTCCCTAAAGCTATTTTTAAATTCTATTCTAAACACTACTTTTCAACTTGTTTTTCATATTTGGCACATTTTTCTGCCCTGTTTTATCTATATATTTTGATTGGAAACTCTGCAAGGGCAGGGAAAACTTCTTTGGCCACAAAAGGATCTAATGAACAGTTCAATAGCTTAAACTCTCTTTGTGAAGGCTTGTTATGCATAGAAATAGAATTTTAAATGGTCTATTGATAAATTAGAGGGGTCGGCCTATAAATTTCTGCTGGGTCTCTAGATGTCTGAGTGTTCTCAACTATGTCCAATTACTGCTTTCTAATATGATAGGCACATGTGACTATTAAGCACCGAAATATGGTCTGTCCAAAGTGAGATGTGCTTCAAATTAAAATATATACTGAATTTTGAAGACATAGTGAAAAAGAATAAAAAGTATCTTATGAATCAGTTTTTAATGAATCACTTTTTATATTGATTACACTTTGAAATAATATTTGAGATATAATGAGTATAATAAAATACATAATTAAAATTAATATCACCTGTTTCTTTTTACTTGTTTTTCATTTGTCTGCTAGATTACTTATTTATTTTTTTAAAAATAGATTTTTAGAGAGAGGGAGAGAGAGAGAGGGAGAAACACTGATTTGTTCTACTTACTTTCTTATGCATTCATTGGTTGATTCTTGTTAATGTGCCCTGACTGGGGGATTGAACCCACAACCTTGGTGTATCTGGCCGATGCTCTGACTGACTGAGCTACCCAGTCAGTGTGATACTAGAGAATTTAAAATTACATTACTGGCTCACATTACATGTCTATTAGAAACTATGGTTCCAGATTCTGCCAGATTAAAAATATCATTTAAATTCAATACATTCTGGCTACCTCACAAAATTAAACATTAACTTAAGCTTTATTGTATCATCTTCATCTACATTTTGGCACGTGCTCTGATTCACCTATCTATAAATTTTCTTTCTAAGGGTTATTTCTTTAGATTTTAAAAAAGAACATAGAAAGAGGTCTAAATGAAGGCTATGTAGCATTACTGGTACTAAAGCACTGGTATCCCAGAAGTTCATCTGAGTCATTCCTTTTAAGCGATTCCCCCATCGACTCCTTCCAGAGCCGTGAGCAGTTAGTGGGATGAACATTCTTGTAGTTTGCTTCTCTCTTCCCTTTCTTACCTTTGGAAGGTGAATGATAAATGCAATGGTCAAAGGATTTGGCTAAAGGGAAATGGGGGGGATCACCCAGAGGGTATAACTGGATTTGCAGCTGTGGATCATGAGGCCAGGGTGCTTGGGTATTGCAAGAAATTTCTTAAAATGGCAATTGGAAATGGAAGTAACTTCTCAAAGCCACAGAAGAGGAATCAGAGTTCCCTTGCCGTTCTCCTCAGAAACATTTACCAGCCTGCCTTTTTTATTAAAAAGGTGCTTTTGGTGTTTGTGTTTTTGTTATGAATCATCTCCCTTTGCACTGATTTTGAGATAGTTTGTACCCTCCCTTTGAATTCTTTTTTGAGCCCAGGATTAGTGAGAAATGGACTTTTAATTTCCCAGTCTCTAAGATTTTTTTGGTCTCCAGCATATAACTGGATTTTGCTTTTAAACTTGATTAGATGCTTTTTTTGTTTAATGAGAAAATTTATCCTGGCATTTATGGAAATGATTGATATTCTTTATGTTTATTATCCACTTTGCATCTTTCTTCTCCATATACATTTCCCTATTGGTGATGCCTTTTTCAGTTAGCTATTTATTCTGCTTCGATCCCCTGTTGATTCCTTAGAATGACCATAGTTTACTATTCCTGGTATCGCAGTGAAACCTGAATTTCTCTCCATGGCTATTTGAAAAATAAGATATCGTATATTTTCCCCCATCAAAATGCATGATTTCCTTCTTTGGTGTGCATTTTAAACAATGATCTTATTACCAATATTTTTTAAAAGGTGAGGTCTATATCACCCTCTTTTAAATTCTTTTTCCAGCACTGAGAAGTTTTACAAATTGGCTTTTGGTCAAAAGAGGGTTAAGAAACAGAAGCTGCTCTATTATATCCATAACTCTTTTGGTCTTTTTAATCTTCAAGTTTCTTTTACAAACAGATACTTTTCTTCCATGTGATATGCAAATCTCTCAGCTCCTAAGAGTAACTGGATAGGGATATGTGTTTCATCTTAAAACAAAGACCAAGAAAAAATAATAATATGATAAAGTTATTCAAAGGATTTCAGAAACAGGTGTTCTAAGTCTACACTAATTGGATTTCAGTTAATTATTCCTTTTACTTTAGGGAATATAAGTAAGAAATATTTTAAAAGTACCTGAAAACTTCTCTGACATGCCAATTGCTCTAATATTTAACCTAAGGAAAAAAACACACACCTTAATGTGACTGAAGTTTTAATTATCCTTTACATTTGTAGATTTTAAGATAAAATTGTTAAGTCTTTACATGCAACACACATTTCAGGGTATTATGGCATACTCCAGTTTTTCATCTGTATTTAATTTTCCTTTGCCAATGCACAGAAAATATTTTTATAATTTAAAGATTGGATTTCCCACTAACCTCAGGGAGACCAAAGTAAATCTCTCTTAGGCTTTTGTTCAGAAAGTCTGCTGCTATTTGATTTAGACAAATTGTTCATTCTCCCCTAATCTCATTTTCTTTTGTTGCAAATAGAAGAGTAATTGTTATATATTACTGTGGCAATTATTAACATTCCTCATATGTGTGGGTTGAACAAGGATACCAAAGGAATAAAAGTCTTGTTTTTGAAATAGGATATGAGTTCAGAATGTAAACCCCATGAAGGTTTGAATTTTCCGGTGGTTGTCTTTTCCTAAAGCATAGGACTATGCCTGGTGCATAGTTAATATGCAAGAAATGTTTTCTGGATGAATGAGAATGATTGAAACATACTAAAGGCAGTCAGCAATAGATGACTAGAATCAGGATGCCAGGTTATCTGAAAGTAGATGTTTGGTGTAGTAGTAGATATGGGTGAAAGGGGGATGAACAAACCTACTATGTATATTGTGTTCTGGCTTTTCTTTTCTTTATAAAGCAAAATTAGAATTATGGCCTCATAGTAAAGAAATCTTCCATTAATTTGATTATGGTTAAGCTGGAGAATTCACTAGTTTAGTGAAGTAAAAATTCTCAGTTGATATTTGTTTTGCTTCTTTACAAATAAGTATGTTCGTGGAACATAGTAAGTGCCTAACGAACATTTAGTGAATGAATGAATGGATAATTATCATATTTCCCAATAAAAGTGGGACCTGTGTTTTAGGCATCCTTTTCATCTGGTACAGTGTAGTGCCTGTTCCATAGTCAGTTTCACACACTTGGTGAAGGTGCATTTTACCATTGCACTCACTGTTATATTTTAACTATCTCTAATTTGTTTTATTTATTTTATTGATTTCAGAGAGAGGAAGGGAGAGGGAGAGAGATAGAAACATCAATGATGAGAGAGTCATTGATCAGCTGCCTCCTGCACGCCCCCTGCTGAGGATCGAGCCTGAAACCCAGGCATGTGCCCTGACGGAATAGAACCTCGATCTCCTGGATCACAGGTCTATGCTCAACTTCTGGGCCATGCCGGCTGGGCTCTAATTTGTTTTAAATCACTAGTTTAATCCTGGACTTAGTTCGGATCATGACACTCTTTTTACAAACATCTGAACTCAGGGCTGCCATTCTAGCCAGGTATAGAAAGATATCAAGGGGGAAGGTAAGCATAGGAACCCAAATGTGTTATACTGTTAGGAAATGTATAAGAAATGCATTATATTTACTTGATTTCCTCCTTTTTGTGCCTTCAATAAAATATTTTTTATAAATTAAGGTTTGCACATGGTGAAAGTAATTCAAGTGGCTCAGAAGGATCTAAATAATATAATTCAGCTTCCCTAGACCTCCCACTTTCAGAGGCAATCATTCTTTGTTTCTCTTTTTAACTTATTTTGGTAGTTACCATTATATTTTAAAATATTATTCATGAATTTCTTGATTTATCATATTTTTGTTAGTATTTTTTGAATCATTACTTAAAAATGAAGAATTTAGCACATTAGTTCCCTTCTCCCCTTCTGCTATTACTAACTAAATTTTTATAGTTATAGTTTTATAATACAGTTATATTATCATTTCACATTGCCAGAGTTTGATCTCTAAATATAATTAAATCTTCCAAATTGACTAAGTTAAATCCAAGTCTGATCTTCCATATAAATTATATTTATAGTTTTATGCTCATATAACTATTATTCAATGTTAAATCAAATATTGGGCCTGGACCCACATAGAAGAAAATGTCTAAAATGAATCAAGACTTTTAAGTTATTTTAAATTTCTTCCTTGGTTATAGTTATCATTTTTATATACCTCTTGTCACCAGCCTTTCAGGCCTTCTTTGTGTTTTGCTGGAGAACACCCTTGAATAATTTTTCATTAGAGACTATATAGAAGATATATTTTCTTATTTATACTGGTCCAAAAGTATTTTAGTTTGCTTTTACCACTGATTCATAGTTAGTGTGGGCATAGAGTAATAGAATTAAAATTATTTTCTGTCAGGACTTCGAAGGCCTTAATCTATTGTCTTCTAATGCAAATTGTGGTTTTTAAAACTTTGGTATTTTGAATCTCACTGCTTAATAAGTAATCTACTCCCACCACCCGAAAGGTTTTAGGTATTTTTTTCTTTGCCTTTGGAATATTGAAATTTCACCAGAATCTACCTAAGCGGTACTTCACCATACCCCTACAGGCACTCTACTTGATGCATATTGAGTACTTTAATTCCAAAGACTTCTTCCTTTCTTAATTTAGCGAACTTTTCTTTATTTTTCTATTTCCTTGACTTTTCCTGTCCTCCATTGTCTCTATCCTCTATTCTGGGATTCCTTTTTGTTTTGTTTTTTCTTTAAATAGAGACCACTTCTTTGTTTTTTGTCCTCTGTTATGGAATATTTCCTTTTTTTGTCTTTCATACTTCCTGATTGCTGGTGTAGTGATAACATTATGTGGTCCATTCATTGAATTTTTTTTTTTGATAATTGTACTTTTTAATTTTATGAAACTCTTCCTATAATTGTTCTTTTCCTTTAATAGTATGTTTTTATGTAAAGAATGTAGATGTCCCCTTAACTCACTTTAATACTATGAATTATATTTGAAATAAATTGCTTCTGTTTCTTGAATTAATTTTTTTTAATCTGAGTGACATTGCATCTTTATCTTGATCTTTTACTTTCATGCTATTAGATTTTCCCTGGAATCAGATTCCAGGTAACATTTTATCTTGGCTATAGATTGAGCAACCAAGGACAAGTACATAACCAATCTAAACTTCAGTTTCTTTATTTAAAAACAGAGGCATAACAAGGGTGATGTGAGTACTGTGATCATTTAGCATAGAATCAACACATGCAAAAAAAGACATTTTTAAAAAAATATCTTTTATTTTGTCAATGACATGATACCTTATTTTCCAAATTGTAGTTTGTTGATGGGGCTGGTATAATTCCAGTATAAACTTGAACTTTATTGTATTATATTCTAATTGAATATTCAGGGGTCAGCAAACTTTTTCTGTAAATTAAAAGATAGTAAATATTTTTGGCTTTGTGGGCCAATGGTCTCTGTGGCAACTATTTTATCTTTGCTGTTAGAGCACAAAAACATAGACAATGTGTAAAAAGATGGATGTGGCTTTGTTCCAATAAAACACTATTTACTGAGAACATGCAGTGGGCCAGATTTGACCAGCTGACAGTTGCTTGCAACTCTTAGAATATATCACGTAATACACTGCCTGCTTTGTGGAATTACTGCTGGGCTTGGAGTTGGGGGCATAACCTTAAATAGTCCTTATACATGTGTTTTGGAGTCATTTAACCCTTTTAAGCTTCTTCTTTTTTCCCTCAAAAATAACATAAAGGAAATAGAATATATTATTATTTAAGTTTATTATAGTTCTAAAATTCTATTCTGAAAATTAATAAAAGCATTTCAATGTGAAAAATCTTAATGTTCAATGTAAAGTGCTATATAATGCAGTGTAGATGATTTTACTTTTGAAAGAAAGGACTAAGTCTAATGTTTGGTTTCAGCATATCTATTCAAAATAAGCTTTAGCATTGCATTGCTGTTATTTCAGAAACAATAATGTTCTGCTACACATAAACTATGCAATAAATTGTGGAACATGTTTTAATGGGTCTTCTATTGTTTGAAAAATAAATTAGGAGCATTTTGCTCTAGGTTTCTTTAATTAACTGAAATAGGGTTTAAAACAAGATGCTGCCAGAGCCGGTGAAATATTTATCACTAAATATAAAAAATATACATTTCAAAGGAAGAAACAGTCTCAGGTACAATGGTAATTATAAATGTCTGACTTGGTCCATAAATGCGGTTTATTTTGGAATGATTATCTAAATCTGAATTTTAGCTCTTTACATATCAATAATCAAAGGTAATACCATTTTTCTGGAGCATTTTAAAACAAGAAAACAAACATCTTTATTTTGAAGTAAATTTTTATTTTTTTCTTGAAGTGGTACAATTATTTTGTCCCAAATATTTTTCACATGCTTATTTAAATCTGTAATAATCTATTTGCAATAGCCATCCCTGTACTCATTCGTTCTTTGTTCATTTCTTCATTCATTCAAGACATAGTTCCTAGGCACGCTGTAGAGAACAGTGTTAGGAAACGGTCATCTATCTCTGGGGGTAAAGGCTAGATAAGAGTGGTCTGGTGGGAAAAAATGTGCTTCGAAGGAAGGCAGGTCTAATTTGAAACCTGTTTTTACTTTCCTATGTGTCTTGGACATATTATTTAACTTCCTTGAATTGCAATTTCTTCATTTGCAAAATGGAGGTAGCTACGCACAGAAAGTGCCTGCCATGGAGTTCATGTTTTAAAAAAGTTAGTTACTTATGCTTCCTTTCCTGGGAGTAGGGAAAATTGAAATGGCATATGGAAAAAAGAAAAAGAAAAAAAAGGCCTGGACTACAAAGTACCCAGAGACTGGTGATGCAAGGAATTTTACAATGAGCCTTCCCTTTCCCTCTGCCCCTCTCTCCCTTCCCCTTCTTCCTTCCTTGTTTCTCCCCTCTTTCTCCTTCCTTACTGCCTTAGCTATATTTTCTGCATGAGAAGCAGTTTCTTATTCCCAAGCTTTCACTAGATCACACTGGAGGACACTTTGAGTCTGTGTTTCCATAGCTCCCAATGAAGAGTGAAAATGCCATAAAACTTAGTTCAGATTAAAAGAGGAAATACGAAAGCAGGAGGGTCTCTAAGCAGGATATGGGGTTACTCCACTCTGTGATCCAAATGCATTACATTTCAAATAGGTCTGGAGCCTTTGGTTGTGAGGTGCCACCCGCAGCAGCCACAAAGGACAGAAGTCTTGGGCAAAGGGCTCCCCTGCATGACCATTATGTCCTGGCCATGGGACAGGATCTAGCAGAGTTGAAGGAAATGGCAGTTTGGACTCCTGGGAGATACTGGAAGTGTGTCTTGCATACTACGATTGTATGTAGTAAATTATAATCTGCTGATTATTAAGCTATTATTTCGTGGCATCTACCCCACTCTTCCATCTTCAGCTTCATACACACTCTTTCGAATTAAATACTTCTGTTAATCATTAGGTGAAGGGATATTATGACTTGAAAAGTACAATTTTTACATCACTATTTTTCTGTATAAATTTCTAATGATTCATATCTGAATCAGCCTAAACAGCCAAACTAAATGCAAACTAAATTTTCACATTGGGGGCCTTTTAGCGTCTACCCAATATGCAGCTTTGCATATATATAATTTTTTAAGACTTGAACTTCAAAACCTGATTGTAGTTCTAAATTAAAGATTGCCAATATAAAATTATAAATTGTATTGCCTTTATTGTTGTTAACCTTTCAGTTTTATGTTTATGATGTTATAATTAATCTTGATGCATAGACAAACTTGTTATTTATTTTTTAAAAGTGTGAATATAAACATCAGCTTTATTAGTCATTGTATTATTCTGTCAGTTTTATTTGCAGGTTCTTTTTTAGCTTGCTTATAACTTCCATTTTAAAAATATTTCTCAATATATTGTTTGCCCTAAGTCTCCTAAGTATTTTACCTACTAGTCTTTTTATGCTCTGATGCCTTACACACATACCTTCACTTACGACAAAAGCTACAACATATGAATTGGGGTTTATTATTTCTGGTCTCCTTGGTTGGTACAGTTAGGAAAATAGTGACAAGTGAAAGAAAGCTCTTCTTGTATTATGTGAAATTAAAAAGCACTTCATTTCATTGAAAAAGCAAGTTAAAGTAACTTTAATGGTACATAACAACACACTTAATTTCCTGGGGGTATTTCCAGGTTTTTTTTTAACCCTTTCTTCAGAACAATCATATTTATTATTTCAATAAAAGAAAGCAATCACATAGGACAAGTGATCTTGCAAAAAAAATTGTATATTTTGTACATTCTTCTTGTGAAATATAGTAGGGGAAATATTTATGAGCACCATAAGATAGGAAGCTGAAACTGCAATGATTCCTAAATGAAAATTATGTGACAGTTCATCAGTATTTAATGCTAACATTGGGTGATGCAGGCATGAAGAATTTAGCAGCTATTTATCATAACCCTGTGTGTGGTTAGTTCTCTGATATACTTTCTTGGAATAGAACGGTGTTTTAATGGGAACATGAACCACAGCTTCAGTTTGAGATATTAAATAAATGGGGATGCCTGAAGTGGATTTGTTTCTGTTGTTCTGTGTGTGTGAGTGTGTGTGTGTGTGTGTGTGTGTGTGTGTGTGTATTGTTGTTGTTTATCACATTCCTGTTCAAAGTAGCCGGCCACACCTCACACGGTTTAGTTTTTAATCCATGTTCCCATAAGCCATGGCTGGGCTCCTGCACCAGATGCAGGTGTCCCCTTGTGCTGTCAGCCAGGAATGATTAATGAGGACTTGCCCCCACTGAAAGCAGTCTTTGGAGCATTGTTCAGGGCATCTGTGGAACTGTCGGGGGAGACAAGGACACAAGTGAACAACCAATTATTTGGCCATCACTAAGGCAGCATGAAAAAGACATCAAGTTGGACAGAAACGCTATGCTTTTGTTTGGGGATCAAATATTTTTTAGGTGTTAACAGTAATATAAGACTTTCACCTCATTTTAAAGAATTTTGGTGAAATCTAGACTTTTAACCAAAAGTAGTTTTTTTTCTTTAAAGCTAACTGAATTATTTGAAAGTAGCATAAAAGAAATAAAATATCATCAAACTGATTCTGAGTGGTTGCCTATTTTATAAAGATATATCATTTTGCTTGGCTAACACAAAACAAGGACTGAGTATGCAGTAGGTCGGAGGTCCTCCACTCAGAATTCCTAATTGCTGGTCAGGGTTGATAGAGACTGGGTTTTTTTTTTTGAGTGATCAGAGGGGCAGACACATTGCACTGGAATGCTGAAGCAGAAAATGAAAAAAAAAAAGCACACAAAAACCAAATACTCCAAAGATATGAAACATTTCCAAGTCGGTGTTCAGCATGTGTGTGTTCCCTTTATTTTCCAGTATGAGGTATATATTTCCTTAGGTCTTAGAAAGAAAACGTGTTCAGAATCATTCTTGTACTAGACCTGTGAATTAAATAAAACATTTTCAGAAGACTAAAAAGGGTTATATATTTTGAGCACAATTCAAATTGGAATTAAGAAGTCCCTTCCCTCAGCAAAGTACTTTCTTTTATGCTCTGTCTTTTCAAGCCTGTTGTCTTTAGGATATTAAGAATTAAGAGCTAAGCCCTGAAACCACTAAAAACTTCAAGGAGCAGATAATGATGTTGTAATATATAAAAAGTAATGGTCAGTAACAACTTGAACAAATGTGGATAACAAAAAAATATCCATTTAACATTTTTTTGCTGGTTAATACATTTCCATTGTCTTTTTTTTTTTTTTTTTTAATGAAAAGGACTTCAGTTGCAGAGTGATTAGAAATCACACCAAGGTTAAAACATGAGTCAACTGAGCATATATAAAACAAATGTCTTAGAAAAGACTGCTTTTGCAAGTGATTTCTGGTAGAATTCATTGCTTTATTGTTCTTAAGAAATTTTCTCCTGTATCTGCAACGGACTAGCTGCTTACTGATTTATATTTGCTTGGTCAATTCAAGATTTACACAATTTTTCTGCACTTCTAAAGCCAATCAGGCCCTGGCAGGTTTGGCTCAATTGTTAGACCTTTGGCCAGTGGACCAAAGGGTCTCGGGTTTGATTCCTGGTCAAGGGCACTTAACCTCTGTTGTAGGCTCGATTTCAGGCCCAGGTCAGAGAGAATTCGGAAGGTAACCAATCAATGTGTTTCTCACATCAATGTATCTGTCTCTCTCTCTCTCCGTCCCTCGTCCCTCCCCTCCACTCTCTCTCTCTAAAAAAAAAAAAAATCAATGGAAAAATATTCTCGGGTTAAGAAGAACAACAAAAAAGCCAATCAGAATTGAATTTTCTTTATTATATATATATATATATATATATATATATATATATATATATATATATATATCTCATAAATTTATATATATATAAATTGGCAAGTTTAGACAGATGCATTTCTGTATGAAAGTAGGCAAATGAGGTATGCCCAAATTATGAGAACCATTTAAGGTTATTATGACTAGCACCTTTGACTTGAAATAACCTGAATAGATACATCCAAACCCAAGTGGACACTGACATTGCCTCCTTTCAATATCACAAATCCAGCACTTTCAAACTGTCTTCTAGTTACTACTCACATTAAAATTGAGTTGGTCAGAGATATAGTGTAACTTAATTATTTTTATTAATAACTCGATTTTTAAATGTGTTAGCAAATTCCCTGGACTAATTTTCCCATGTAGATTCTGCACCGAGTTTTGAATCATTTGAAATAATTTTGTTAGAAAAATTGGCTGTCATTATATATAGTCTTAGATTTAGTCTCATCTCTTTCCTATTTTTTTCTAGCAATTCTTGTTGACAAGTCTTGATGCTGTCTTGTCACCTGTAACAGTCATTAAAATAATTTTAAATGACTTTGAGCCAAGGCAGATTCCCAGAGAAGACTACACATTTTACTTCTATTGTTTGTGAGCCACTGATAGTCGTTCAGTGTAGTGCTCCAAACATTTGGTCATTAAGAGTAACATCCTGGGTTGTTTATGAGATTGTTTACAAGAAATATATCACAGGCAAAGCAAATGCCAATATTGTGTCCTACTTCCTCTCCTACACATCTAATCTTGGTTTGGTGTGTCATTATTTTTTCTTCACATCATCCTCTGTTTCTCTAGAAGCTCTCAATTTTCTAAAAGAGTTTGCAAATTGTTCTTTGACCATTTCTCCCAGTTTCCTTTTGGATATTGATGTTAAGCTATCATGAGACATACTTTCCTGGATTATTTTTTCTTGTTAAAAAATGATTACAATTTCCAAGGTAGGCTTTTGGTTATAAGAATCTCAAGCTTAGAAGAGTGAAGAACTTCTAGTTTTAAGGAATTATGAGCAAGTTTCTAATTTTAACTCTGAGTAGAGATTTAGAAATGTGAGTTAATGAGACTGTTTAGGCCACAAGAATCATTCAAAGAAACAGTGTTATCAAAATTTCTCTTCTCAGATGAGGAGCATTTAGTATTGCCAAATAACATACATGTCTACTTACATTTGAATTTCACATGAAGTTCAAATTTAACCGAGTGTCCTTTATTTTTATTTGCAAAATCTGGCAACCTTTGGTAAAATCAAAATGTTAAGAAGAGGGTGTCTACAACCTGTATAACAACCTGGAGATCTGGTCTTTCCAGTCCTTCCCTAACATTTCATGTAGCAGTGAGCCACGTTTTCCCCCCCTCTTACTACCTCACTGGTAGCAAGCTTCCAACTTCTTTATTGAAATGTTGTGAAGATAATTTTAACTTTAACAAATTTACCTTAAACATCCAGAACTTTTTGACAGCAAATCATATATAAGTCAAAGGTGGTATAGTGATACCCTAAAGACCAATTAAAGTCTTTTGAGATTGATGAATTCAACTACTTGAGTTGAGAGAAACACAGACCTGCCATCCATAAGAGTATGAAATGATTCCCATCGTTTATAATGAATTGCATGAGAAAGGAGCTAAGTTTGCTCTTGACAGAAAATGAACTTCCTTACAGACAGCAAAAGTTGAAAGGAAGGTTTGAAGTTCAAAACGGTTTCGGGGGAGAAAGGGGACAGGAAAGCTACCTAATTCAAATTTTATAGGCAAAACTCAAATTAGGTAAGAAATTTGTGACTTCAGCCTTTACAACTGATGTCAGAGGAGTTGTCTGAATCCAGGTGCCTAGTTTTGCCTTAATTGCCTTTTTTTAAAAAAAGCATTTGATGATATAGTTGTTTTACTGTTGGACTGTCACACATACACTTTCTTAAATGAAAAAGAATAAGTGAAATTTAGTCTCAAAATCTTTTCTCAGAAGTTTACAGTTGCAAATATAGTTTTTTTTTGAACCTTTGCCTAACAATCTCATGGTTACTATAGTAAGGTTTAAGCTACAATATGCAGTTGAGAGAATGCTAGTAGCTGAAATGAGAAGTATTTTATTTTAAGTCATAAACATAAACAAAGAACTGATCTGCTGAGCATTGTTTAATAGATATCATTGGATAATTGTTCCTTATTTTAAAACATAAAAGTACATAGAACAAACAAATGACAGAATGTGTTACTTTGTGTATAATAGGCAACCTAACTCATAGCCCTTCAAGAAATAGAAGTATTGGAAAAATATTCTTGGTCCAACTTTTATTTTGCTTTTGTTGTTGCATATGGTAGATATAAGAATACTTTAAAAGAACTTTGATTTTATTCTCACTTAAGATCAATTGACAGATCTTTAACCAAGTATTAGCACAAATGAAGAGTGAGATGTTTTTAAAAATCAGTCAACATATATTTATTGACTTCCTATTCTGTTATATGTGAGGTAATATTATAGAAGCTATATGAAATATTAAGATATGTTAGGCCGCGTTCAGTTTAAAATATTTAATATAGTCACTTAATGACAGGGATACATTCTGAGAAATACATCATTAAGCAATTTCATCATGGTGCAAACCTCATAGTGTGCATTTACACAAAGCTCGATGATATAGCCTGCTACACACCTGGGCTATATGGTATAGCCTATTGCTCCTAGGCTACAAACCTGTAAAACATGTTACTATACTGAATACTGTAGGCAATTGTAATACAGTGTTAAGTATTGATGTATTTAAACATATCTAAACCTAGAAAAAATTCAGTAAAAATACAGTATAAAAGATAAAAGTTGGTAAACCTTTATAGGGCACTTACCATGAATGGAATTTGCATGACTGAAGTTTCTCTGAGTGAGTCAGTGAGTGAATGGTGAGTGAATGTGAAAGTCTCAGACATTACTGTGCATTACTATGGACTTTATAAACACTGTACACTTAAGCTACACTAAATTTATTTATTTTTTATTATTTTTAAAAACATATCTTTATTGATTTCAGAGAGAGGAAAGGAGAGGGAGAGAGAGATAGAAACATCAATGATGAGAGAGTCATTGATCGGCTGCCTCCTGCATGCCCCCAACTGGGGATCGAGCCCACAACCCGGGCATGTGCCCTGACTGGGAATCGAACCCCGATCGTCTGGATCCTAGGTCGATGCTCAACTGCTGAGCCACGCCCAGCCGGGCACACTAAATTTATTTTTTAAAAAGTTTTTCTTTCTTCAATAATAAATTAACCTTAGCTTACTGTAACTCTTTTACCTTATAAACTTTAAATCTTTTTGCCTTTTCAATTCTTTTGTAATAACACATAGCTTAAAACACCAGCACATTTTACAGCTGTACAAAAATACTTTCTGTCTTTATATTCTCATTCTATAAGCTTTTTTCTATTTTTAAGTTTTTACTTTTTAAACCTTTTTTGTTAAAATCTAAGGCATAAACACACACAGTAGCCTAGGCCTATAGAAGATCAGGATCATCAATATCACTGCCTTCCACCTCCACATCTCCCACGGGAAGGCCTTCAGGGTCAGTAGTGTGCATGGAGCTGTCATCTCCTATGAGAACAAGTCCTCCTGGAACACCTCCTGCAGGACCTGCCTGAGACTCTTCTTGAAAAGGTGTCACTTTTTCAGAAATATGTCCATGGTGGTTTGCTTGATTTGTTTCTTTCTTTTTTTTCTTTCTTTTCATTATAGATTTGCTTGTAAAGCCAATAATGCACCATGGACACTCCTCTCTATTAATGAAAACCTTTTGGTGTTGGGGGTGATGTTTTCAAGCTTTTTAAGAGGCATGTTGAGGTGGGCAAAGGCTTCTGCTCACCCCTTACTGTGCACTTTCTTGGGAGTTCTTCTTTTTCTCCCCTGCAGTTTCCTTTTCTCTTGCCGCTGCTTCAGCGATGTGTTTTCCTTTCAGCTCCAACAGCTCTTCTTCAGTCGGTTCTTCAGGAGCCGCCTCGAGGAGCTTCCCACGTCACCGTCATCCACACCCAGGTTGGAGCTGTTTGCCATCTCAGCTGCATGCTGTTGATTTTCATGGCCTCCCCACCCTTGACAAATCCCTCAGTGTCTTCTTCCAGATGCCATTCTTACACTTCTTGATGACATCACAACCCAAGCCCAAGCAAGGTTCTTTCCAGAACTGTATCCGTGTCTTCTCACTGTTTTCCTCAGTTACAGCAATAGCCTGGACCAAGGTTCTCCTCTGGTCGTAGGCCTTAACAGCTGCCGTAACCCCTTTACTCATTGCTTGGTTGAAAGAGGTGGTGTTTGGAGGAAGATACACCACTTTAATATTGGGATGAAGATCACCAGTAAAAGGAGTGTGTCTGGGAGCATTATCAACAATGAGCAAAATCTCGAAAGGTATGTTATTCTCTAAACAGCATTTCATTTCCCTGGCAATGCAATTCAGGAGGGCATCTTGGAAGAGCAGCTGGGTCGTCCATGACTTCTTATTTTCCCGGCAGTATACTAGCAGTATGTGCTTATAAATATGCTCAAAAACCCTGGGGTTCTCACTGTGTCAGATGAGACGGGGTTTCAATTTGTATCCTGCAACATTGACCCCGAGCAAGACTATTGCATTGTCTTTAAAATCCTTGAAATCTGGCATTGATTTGGCCTCCTTATTGATGAAAATCCTTTTGGGCATTTGTTTCCAGAATAGGGAAGTTTCATCTATATTGAATATTTGCTCTGGCAAGTAATTTTTCTCCACAATCAACTTATCTAGAGCTCCCAGAAATTATTTAGCTGCATTACTGTGGACTTTATAAACAGTGTACACTTAAAGCTATACTAAATTTATTTTTTAAAGTTTTTCTTTCTTCAATAATAATTAACCTAACCTCATCAGGACTCATGGACTCACAACTCATTTTCACATTATATAATACATTATAATCCTTGAATCATTTAAACCACCCAGAGCTAGAAGTAAAAGTAATATTGTAGTCTGGCCCGGTCTTTTATTTCAACATTGCAAACAAACTTTTTGCTTTGGCTGTGATTGTCATGCTGCTGAGAGGGATATGCTTCTATGTCTGGTCTTCAGTCCAGGTCATTAGAAATTTCTCCATATCTGATATAGGCCCTTCTTGAATTTTTCTTAATCTCATTGCCTTCAATGAAGCAGATCTCTTAAGTGTTTCCATCTCTTCGTTCTTGTTCTCCAAGACAATAGTGATGGTGGAATGGGACATTGCTCACTGGTGAACAATAACCATCACTGATTTTCCACGTTAATCACTCCTAATTTTGTTTCCAGGTCAATTATGCCACATGCCCTCTTATTTGCAGCATAAGTTGTGGATTTTGTATGCTTAGGGGTCACAATGATAAAAACAGCATGAGATTAAATCAAGCACAAGAAAAAATAATGCAATCAACAGACTCCATAAACATGAGATGTATGAGGCTGCTGCCTTTATATCAGGCATAATATTTTAGAGCAGCCCGGTTTTTTAAATAAATAAGAAAAGTACACTATTAAATAAAGATAAAAGTATAGTATATTAAATATATAAATCAGTAACAGTGATTTATTATTATTAAGTATTATGTACTGTACATAATTGCATGGACTATTCTTTTATACAAATGACAGAACAGTAGGTTTGCTTACACCAGCATCACCATAAACATGTGAGTAATACATTGCTCCACCATGGTATGATCGCTACAACATTACTAGGTGATAGGAATTTTTCAGCTCCATTATAATCTTATGGGACCACCATTGTATATACCATTTGTCATTGACCAAACACTATCATGTGGCAGCATGATCATATGTATATATGTTTGTCTATGTCTGTGTTTATGTCTATGTCTATGTCTCTCTATCTAGCTCTCCAATATATACACAGAAGATACCAGTGAGCACAATCACACCAAAATTGACCTACTTCATTAGGAAAATTGTATCAATCTTATGAGAAATCCCTTATCTTTCTGACAGCTTCATCTACAGATTTACCTGCACTCATTCTTATTTTCTCCCTCCTTCCTTTACAGTTGAGTAAATGTGATCTCTCCTTTCTTGGCCAATCTCCTGACCTGGGCCTTGGGTTCCTTCTCTTCCTGACGTCTTAGGGCTCTTATAGTTATCATCCCTTCTGTTTCTGCACCTTTGACCTTTCTTCATCAACTTCTTGCTATGAATACTCAAATATACTCACATCGCTGCTATCTATAAAGAACAGTTTCTTCCTGGAGTCTGATCCTCCCCCACTCCCTTGCCCCACTTTAGCCATTGATCTGTCTCTTCTTATTAAAGGCCACAATTTAAGGGCACACTTTTTGAAAAAGTTGTCTACTTTACACTTTGTGCTTACTTCTAAGTTTATTATTTTTGTCTTCAAGACTCCAATGGGAGTCTTTCACTCAGGATACACAGGACTTCCTTGGGGCTAATTGCAATGGATATTTTCAACTTTCTATTAGTTGACTTGTGGATGGATTTAGACTTAGTTTACCATGTTCTACTTGGCTTGGAAAACACATACTCTACTGCCTCTCTCAGACTCCTTTCTCTTTGTCTAACCTTTAAATGTTGACATTCCTCAGGATTCTGACTCAGAGACTTATCTCACTCCACATTCTTCCTGGGAATCCTCATCTACTCCTGAATATTGAACACATGAGAACTTATATCAGTTTCTCTAGCTCACACCTCTGCTGAGCTCCATTCCTAGAGATTCATTGTTCTCTGAACATCTTCACTTAATAATCTTTCAGATTATCTCAAACTTACCAGGTATGGTACTTAACTTGTTTCCTGAATTACTTGAAAGTCTTTTAAACTGAACTCTAGCTCATAGCCTTTGTACCTTCTAGTCTCTCTCCACACATCAGCCATAGTAATCAAACACAAATCATGTCACTTCTTTGATCTGCCCCACATGAATTTCATCACTGACTTCTGAATACTAAGGATAGAGTCCAAACTCTTTGTGTTTCCTCATAAAGAGTTTTCACCCATTATTTATAGGCTTTAGTTTTTGCCTTGTCTCCCTGATGCTACAACTATATGAACATTTCCTTTTTCTGTTCTTCAGTTACACTCTATTTTTTTACCCATTTGTTTGTCATACTTAGAATTATCTCTGCCTAAAACATCCTTCCTTTCTTTTTGTCTCAGTAATCCTTTAAATCTCATTTTAGTTGAGATACTCCTTCCTCTTAAAAACATTTCCTGACTCTCACCCCCAAGACTGGCTTGGACACCTTAGCTGTGTGCTAGCATAGCTGTTTATATTTTCTCATGTCAGCACTTAGAGACACTCTGCTATGATAACTTTCTCACTTGTGTGTATTTCCAACATAGTATAAGTCAGGGGGCACAACTTCTGAAGCATTAGATACCCAATTGAAATTTTCCCAGAGACCAAAAATGATTTAAAATTCCGTGTAGTTAAGGTTATGTAATGGTTCTCTTAATGTTATATTATGTTACTCATTTGTGCATTTATTCATAAAAATATTTACTTAGAATAGTATAGTATAGAGCTGGTTAAGAGTCAGAGTCTGGGTCTAGGTTAGATTGATTGGGTTTAATCTTGTCCTTACCTGTGTGGTTGCTTAAGCTCAGTTACTCCTCAGTTCCTTATCTACACATTAGGAACAATAATAATAGTAGCTACCTTATAGGGATGGTTTATTATATTAGTTATGAAATGTATAGTGCTTAGGACATTACCTGGCTCACAGTGAGCACTGTGCAAGTATTTATTATTGAGCACTGCTATTAAAGTATATAGACTGGTGAAAAACAGCATGTCTCATCGTGGAACTTACAGCAGGTGTGGGAGAGACTCATTTAAGAAAATTAGATTTGTTGCCTCCCTCTCTGGGAGACTCTAATGCATTTTTTACCCTCACCCTACCCCAACCCATGATATCTGGGGTCTTTCAAAGCACTAAAGTAGAAGTTTACAGTTTCACTGGGAATTATTTCATACATTCCTTTTAACTCCAGGGTTCTTGGATTTCCTTAGCTTTCAAAAGTTTGCCTCATAGCCATTTCATAGACTTTCTATAGGATGAAGACCTACTTTAGGGAAATACCTTCTGCTTGATCCTTTCCCTGGAAACAACAGTTAGTCTTTCAAGTTTGTCTTCAACCCAGTGCCACCACCAATCTATACTGCACCTTACTGCAAATCATAATGAGATACTCTCCAAAGAATTAAAAAAAAACTTGCCCTTCTGAGTAAACAGGAGCAGCCTCCTATGCATACAAATTGAGGAGAATATCAAGAAAAAGGTGCATCCAGGGGGAGTGCAGGGGAGCTTCAGGGAGAAGGACTGTGAGAATGACCTGGGTTTCATTCCGACCATACCCTCTTAACAGGATGCTATTGTTCAGGGCACAAAATTTCCATCAAATGCAGCAGCCTCCTTCACAGAGAATATGTTTGCTTCCCAGGCCTCATGTGACCTAAACTTCTCCTTGGCTGCCCAAGGTTAACTCCATAAGCAGCTGGCCGTGCTTTGGGTATTTTCTCAGGTTTCTTCAATATCTTTCTGCCTCATGTTTTCAGAGCTCTGCCCTGTGCTTTCTAAGGTGATAGCCTTGGTCCATTCTACCATGTAGGGTAGCGTGATGGTTCAATATTAAAAAGAAGTCTCAGGAAGACCATTTTACATTAGCTCAAGGAAGTAAGTAACTGCACTATGAGCCATTTAAGGGAAAAAAAGCTTTTCAGTGGCTCGTCTTGTTGATATTGTTTGGGGTGAAGTTCACCATTGGAAGTGTCAGTTGAAGTATCCATCTTCCTCTGGTGGTCCTTCCTTGAACCACTCATTCTAGGTAAAGAAGATGAACTTGGAATATCAATATTGATGAGTAAGCACCTGAAAATAATAGGAAATAGAATTAATAAATATATATTCTATATTTGAGTATGTCAGATTTTCAAAATTCCATTAAGTAATACTTTCAAATCAATAGTAACTAGTATTTTAAAATCTATTTATCATTTATAAAGTACATTTACATACTTTATCTTTTTTAAATGTTTAACATAATCCGTTGAGAGAGGCAAATCAGGCAAAGTTTTTTGCTGCAAAGCAGTAATACTGGTTCTATTTTGTCTAGTTATGAATTAGAGCTAATGAAGTATATGAACAGAGAACTAACACTCTAAATCAAACTTTAAAAATATGCTTTGTCATTTTGTTAGCAGCAGCTATTAATGATTTGAGAGCCACTATTTTGCTAAAAAAAGAAAATGGGGTCTGTCTTTTTGGTTTTGAACAAGCATTAGGACTTTACAGAGTATTAGGCATAACTCTACTACAATAATTGCATGATGATTTTTATTGTACACTCTTTTGGGGAAGATTTTTTACTGATAGTTTATGCTGAAAGTTGACAAAGTTCTCAACCTGGGAAGTATATACACATTTTAAAATGACATTACACTAGAATAGTTCAGCTGTTAGGTATACATTAAAAATAGAAGGACATTCCTATAATTTAGCATTCTCTAATTTTATTTAAAGTGATTTGTTATAAATTTATTTCTTCTGTTTTTCTTCCTTGTTTTAAAAAATGTGAAAGCAGAAGTAAGTAATGGGTGCTTTTGGACATATTCAGAAAATATATATTTGATCTGGATTATGATAAAAACTTAAATTTTTCTGAAGTGATAATTCCAAACTGTGTTTTATTTGTGAGTGTAAAGTGGTTATGTACAGAAAGTGCATATAAAACATTGCTCAGGTTATTCAATGTTCTAGGGCCCTGAGTGTTATGAAAAATGTTCAGAATGTTTTCTCAGCTTTCATATTTCATTTTAAAATGTAAGAAAACATTTCCCCAAATGTTGGTAGTTGAGAATTCCTAGAGTATAAGGTGACAATCATACAAGTCTGAAAAATTTTGGGAAATTGTTTTTTTCTAACTATGAACACTCATATTCTTCATTTTGCTGATGTCAGAATCATAAATTCCTTCATCTAGATGCAAATGATTTTTAGAAAAAAAAATTATCTGCAAATGAAGTAAGAGTGAGTGTCCTATTATTCTATAAGGGTTATATTTATAGTAACCTTTCCCTTAGAGCTTTCGCCCTGTATAAGGCATTTATCTGAAGCATTTTCTGCACTCTTGAAATTTTCACTGAGGAGTAGTGTTGGTGACCTTGGAGAAGCTAAACTGTAAACTCTGAGGCAGGTCACTGTCTCAGAACCAGAGGCTCAGAAAAACAGTGACTGCTGAGAGGTGGGCCAAGCATTTTCTTCCTCTTCACTGCTGCTTAATCTCGTATCCTCCAGGAGGAGTTCTGAGACCATTGATAGACATCATAGCTCATGGGTCCAAGCTTTCCTACTGCAAAGAATTCTCATTATTTCAAGGGCTTTTTAATCAGTAAAGAGTAGAAGACAATTACTGTATAGATCGGTTTAATTAGTTTATTTGATGCCCAGAGCATGTAAATTTGCAACCAGGTTGTTTCTGCTAACTATAGAATCATAAATTAATGACAGTGTTCTGGAAGGAAAAGATGATGCTCTGTGCATGCTAACCTCTCAGTACAATTCTAAAGGATTAGGGAGAGGGTTGGCATCCATCGAGCCTTTTGATAAAGAGGCTTCTCACATCTTGACATTTTTTGAACATCCACCATAATTTTTTTACCTTTTTTTTTTTTTTTTTACTAGCATGTTTCTAGTTTTGTATTAAATGACCTGAATAAAAATATTGCTAAATAAAGCTACCTAAAATCTGTATATTTGTATATTAAAGAAAATTTATTTATTCTCTATGTTGTCTTTATAATCTACAGGGTGTCCCCCCCAAAATACTTACACATTTAACACCTGATAACTCACTTAGTTTTCACTCCTTTTCAGGTTTAACTGATTTGAAATAATGGGTGAAGCCAGACTAAGCTTTGAACAAAGAAAATTTATCCACTAGACTTTTTTATGGGAATACATAAAAGATAAAGTTTATGGTACAAAACCAGCAAGAGTTGAAGAACTGAGGGTCCACAAATTCCAAACAAAAGGATTCTTGATGTTTGTGATTCCATTGCTTCATGTTATCAGCAGTGACTAGAACAGAATGGTCTTCAGTTTGAAAACAGGAATTGACATAAAAAAATTATTCATTTCTGTAAATTCTTTTAAATTTTGAAAATGAACTGCATGTTAATAAACACTGATCTTATAATCATTCAAAATGTATATACATTTTGGGGGACACCTTATATAAAACATTCTACATCAAATTAAAAACAATTTCTGAGGACCAGAAGACCATGGACTTAAACAGATGTTTCCATATTTTCTAGTATACACGTTTAATGGCTTTAAATTATGTTTCCAACTTTTTCATCCAGTGTGACACCCCACTTCTCTTGTCATCCCCATTTTTTACTTGCTCCCTTAGTCCTGAAGGAAAAAAAAGCACCCTTTTTCTCCTTTAGAAAATGCTGGTCTTCCACAAATGCAAATTAGCTTGAGATAAAACAAACAGAAGAGATTCAGGAGAAAGGAGAATTTTTAAAGCCTTTGACTGGTTGCTTGAGCATTGTTCAACATGTAGACATAGTCACTTTATTCCCACCATGATTTTTAGAAGTGTGACAAGAGTCATCCACATCCTTTTGTGTGTGACTAGTGGCACATTTGTGAGATGACCAGCTGGGATTGGGGCTGTGACTAGGAGCACTTTTCTTTTTGTAAAGTTAATGGGCACATATGGAGACAGAACAAGCTTTAACAGTCTTTTGGGCTCCTCCCTCTTCCCTAGCCATGGATTTGAAAAATTGCCATTGAGACTAGAGTCAATATTTTTTTCTTTTTGCTGTTTTATGTAACATATTATCATTTATAGAAGACACTAGAAATGAGTTAAATTTAGTTGAAAATGAGATTAGACCATGACGCCTTTACTAATATTTTTAAATTTTTTAATTTTTCTCCTCACCCTCCACACTATCCCTAACTCTTCCTAATCATTATATATGGTACTGTTAATGGTCTCATTGATGTGGGCTATATATTGATGTGGGGAATATTTTGTGTGGGACTATAATTTGTTTACAGTATAAAATAAGACAACTGACTCAGTTCTACAGCTTCTGATGCTGAGATGAAGGCCTATTGGAATTCAAAATGTTTCATGGTGAACATCTCTGAAAAGCATGTTTTTATTAGATCTGCTCTTTCTGACTCTTAATTTCAATTAAAAATGAATTTCAACTTTGTATAATAGTCCTGATCATTTAGAACAATAAAAAGAGTACAGATGCAATTGAAAAACAATTTTTTTTCACAATGTTAATAGGATTTTCCAAGTTGGATCCTTTAGCTCCAAATTTGAAGGAAGATTTTTTTTTTTCCTCTTTTTAAATGGTCACACCTGTGTACAATAAAATCCTGGCCTGGATTTACTTTTATTTCATTGATGCCAGTGTTTGCAGAAGCCATATTTAGACCTTTTTAAAATTGAGAATGAAGGGAAAGCTGTACTGGGTTAATATATAAGATGATTGACTGTCTACTTAAGCTCATTGTAAAACTGGACACCCATCTTCTTATGCTAATTGGTTTGCAAATAGTCTATCTGTCAATGTCAGAAGAACTGCTCCCCTCCCCCCTCCCCGTTTTTGATTCTTTGATTATTTATCTGTGAATCTTTGGACTAAGAATTAGAAACAATTAATTTAGAAAACATTTATTGAGTGTTTACCACATGACATACATTGTCCCAAAATCTTTAAATGCATTATTTCATTAATTCCTCTAATGACACTGTGAGGTAGATTTTTTCCCATTTTACAGGTGAAAGTACCACGTTTAGAGTGGTTAATGTTAAGGTTAATTTACCTAAGGCCATGTAGGTAAAAATGGAAGTGCTCATCTGCTCTGTGTTAATGCTTAATTTCTCTTCTTAATCTTATATTAGTTTTTTCTTGTTATAATAATATTATGGATTTAGGATTATAGTAGAGCACTGGATAGGTAGGAAGTTTTGTTTATTCATTTATTTATATATAAAATGAAAGAGCTGAATATGATTATCCTCACATATCTACTAGTCTGTAATTGATAACTGTCAAGAAATAAAGAATTTCAGCCAAGCTGGAGTTTCTCTGAGAGGGGCTTGGTAACATTTGTGGAGACCAGAAAAGAACTTAGATAACAGGGGGAAGGAAAACAGTTTAATAGGCAAACAACAGAAGGACAAAAGAAGGTGGCAGTTCTCTGTAAATTCAAGGAATTAGAAAACTTTAAGACATCAGTAAACGTTTAATGGAATGTATTTATTTTCTCATTATATTGATTATAACAAGAAATAAAATCCAGAGTGAGTCCTTTAACAGCATTCAGGGTACAGTTCCTCCTGCCAGTGAAGAGCTCGTGCTGAGAGACTGGCTGCCACGGTCATGTGCGTGCGGTTTGTGGATTCAGGAGTATGTTTGCTTTAGCCACTTTCTAAATTAAATCTGTCTGTCCTGGATCCCAGAATGTAGGTTATCACTGATAATCCATTATCATAGCATTCAAATGATACTCCAGGGAAGGCCCAGTTTTTAAATTTTAAAATAAATAACAAAATAGAAAATATTATCATTAGGTGACAAAGGGGACGGCTTTGGGCCTTGGATATTGGTAGTAGGACAATTATTATTACAAGGATGTGCTGAGAGAGGCTATTGGCATGCTGAAAATACACTACTCTAATAATAATCCATGCATAAAGGACCTTGAGAGAAGATATGGCAGAGACCTAATGAATTCTGGATCTTCTCCATACTTACCATTTCAGTAACTAACTAACTAAGTAAATCCAAAATATTAAATGTAATGTTTAAGAAAGAAAAATCTGTAATATTATGATGAACTTGAGTCACATAAATGTGAATTTTTTTATTTAAAATGTGTTTCATTTTTTAAAAATTGAAAACAGATGCATGATTGTAAATACAGGGTAGTTGTAATATTCTAAGCACATATTTTAGGGACTTCCTCCCTTTTCCAAATCTCACTCGAGTGGAACATACACTCATTTCTGTAACAAAAATTCTTTCTACTCTATTGGCAAAATGAACAGCATCAACTCAAAATATTTAAAAATTTAGTCACATCCACAGCCCGCAGCCTATAAGGAGCTTTCACGCTCTTGGGCTCGCTTTAGATCTTTAATACCCTTTCCTTTTGTGTCAAGGAGCTCACGAGGCGTAAAGAAGCACTGATAAACCAACCCACTTAGATCCCTTCCTGGGCCGTCACCTCTCCCTGCCAAGCGGCTTTAGGTGGTAACTGATCTGTGACAGGCTGCCAGTCAAACAGAGCATTTCTGAAAGCTGACACAAAAGACTGAGCGCTGGAGAATGGATAGGAAAAATAAGAAAAGGGCCCAAACTGTATCAGTGCCCCCCACTCCATCCCGCTCTGTTCCTCTTGGCTACCAGCCCCCCCTCGGGCCCACCCCTATCCTCCCTAACCCTTTTTGGTTGGCTTCTCCCTCTTTTCTTTTCTCACTCTCTCCCCTCCCAGCTGCCCGCCCCCTCCCTCCCCCAGCCCCTTTCCCAGAGCACAGCCTTTCCCCCCTGCTCTTTCTGTCTAGCTCTGTCTCAGGTTCAGGGCAGGGCCGGCCCAGAGTGGCGAGATAGAGATCAGCAGCCCTTCCAAGCGGGGACTGCCCCAGTGCACCGCTGATAATAGAGGCATAAGTGAGAGTGACAGTCAGATGGAAACTGACACAGGCCTTCTGTCAATGCCACAGCTGCCTGTGGGACTGAGGAGGGAAGGGGGGCGCGGGTGGGAGAGTTGAGCTGAAATGTCAGAGCCGATAACTGCACCAGCTCGCTGTTTTTCTGTATAGGTGTCGTGCTATTCCACACGTGAGGCAGGGCTTTTTCAGACTCACTGTTTCTTCTTGGCTAGTGTGAGTGTGTGAGCAGGAGCAGCTTTCTTGGTGACATCCTCACTTAATTTCTCCTGCTGCTGTGGAGCCCCGGTGTTGTGATTGTGTTTGACAGTTTTTTTTCTCACAGCATTTTGGGCGTTTTAAAGATTGATAAATCTTGTCATAGGAGAACCCTGAGTGATGCCCGAGTATTTCACATTCTTATAGCTGTAGATCATATAGGTATTTTCCTATATTAAAACAAGGCTAGAAAATATTAATGTTGGAATGTGGGCAGTGGCTCATTTTTCTGCTCAGGAGTAAGATATGCTGAAAATGTCCCAAGCAGCTGGCTTTTGATCTTGACTTTGGGAGTTCTCTGGAGAGAGCGTAAGTGGTACCTCTTCTGGGATAATTATTCTCTTGATTTAAAGGAGTCATGGTGATACCATTGTTCATCAATAGATTCCACATTTCTATATCTGAAGGCAGACTATTTTTATATAAATCTGTCTAAATATCACACACATGGCATATATAATAACAGTGACTGATGGTGACTGTAGTCTCAGTTATATAACAGTGATAAAATCCATTAAGACACCTCAGTCCTGCTGAGTCTCTACTGACATCTCCAACAGTTTAGCATCTCTAAAAAGCTGTAGCAGCTTGAAGTTTGGAGGTTTTCCATATCCCAGAGAGCATAATCACCTGTGATTTTTATCTCAGTCCATTAAAAATCAACTCTGCTTTTCCTTCTGAGAAAGTTATTGTCCAGGATCTTCTCTTTTGGTTATAATACAATAAGTACAAATCAAAGATCTATACTAAAGGAGGTCGGTACAGAAGGACTTAATTTCTCTCTTCTTGTGTATATAAATGAAAGTAAGTGATAATGAACCTATTGGGTAATATAAAGATTATTAACCTGACAATCACAAAGCCATTGTTGTACACACACACACACACACACACACACACACACACACAAGCAGAGGGAGGGTGGAAGCAAGGAGGAGAGAAAAATATCCCATGGGGGAATATTGATCATTTTTAATGACCTGACTTAGCTTCTCAATTTAGTTTTTATATCTCTTTCCTTTTAAGTAGATCTTTGGGTATATATTTTCTTCAAGTTACAAAGCACGAAGAATAGCTGGAGACAAACTGTAATTTTGTAAATTTAGAAAAAAAGATAAAAATTATGATTAGGGGAACTATATGCATTTATAATTATGGCTTATTTGTATTTTATCTGAGATCATCTGTCAGAAACCATTAATCAAGTCTCGGTGTTTACAGGGTGCTCTACAACCATTATGCAAATAGAGGCAAGAAAAGCAAGCTCTGTCTACCAAGGAGTTTTCCTAAGACATATAGGATTAATGACGTTTTATGTGCAAGGTATAAAGGCTAGAGGTCAGGCATTGGCTAAGTGTATAAATTACATAAACGCATGAAAACAACATTCTATCCCAATGAGTCAGCGAATAGAGTAGAAGGAACAGTTAGAATCATCATGGAAGTATCATGTTTAGAGAGAGGCAGAAAATGGGAAGGTTTTTTGGGCAAGGTAAGATTGTAGTAGCTACCTGAAATAAGAAACAAAAGAGGAATTATGAATCAGTTCTTTCTATCCTTAATAAATGTGAGCATTTCTCAAAGATCTTTTTTCACTCTGTGGCCTTTATACTTACTATTTTGAAGTAGAGATGTACCTCTGGCAGAGAGGTCCAGGTGGAACTTTTAGCTGTAAAGTCAACAGAAACTAACCTTGATGCATATTCTAAGCTAATAATGCTGTTGATGTTATTAAATTCATAACCTCCTTCAATCTTCCCAGTAATTCTGTAAGCTAGGTATTATTTTCCTTACTTCATACCAGAGAGAGATGTGAAATACTTTGCTCAAGAATAAGTAGGTAATAAGGCAGAGTAGTCCTTCAACCCAGGCCATCATCACTTGCATGCTATACTCTAGCCATGACACATCCACACTCACCCAACCCCCATGAGACCCCTGTGAGGTTTAACAGTAGCAACTACAATTATCTTAATGATTTACAAAAAACTCTAACTTTTTTGGGGGGTGGGCACATTCCAAACTATTTTTTTTTTATTTTCCACTAAGTCAAATATTTTTAATTTATTTTTAAATTTATCTTTATTGTTGAAAGTATTACAGATATTCCCTTTTTCCCCCATTGACCCCTTCTAACCTGCACCCACCCCTCAGCCCCAGGCCTTCACCAAACTATTGTCTGTGTCCAAGGGTTATGCATATATGCATATAAATTCTTTGGTTAATCTCTCCCCACCCACTCACTCCTTCCTTCCCTCTCAGATCCCTTAGTCTATTTCATGCTTCTATGTCACTGGATCTATTTTGTTCATCAGCTTATTTTGTTCTTTAGATTCCACACATAAGTGAGATCATGTGATGTTTGTCTTTCTCTGCCTGGCTTATTTCTCTTAGCATAATATTCTCCAGGTCCATACCTGCCATCCCAAAGGATAAGAGATCCTTCTTTACAGCTGCATAGTACTCCATGGTGTAAATGCCCCACAGCTTTTTTATCCACTCATCTACTGATGGGCACTTGGCCTGTTTCCAGATCTTAGCTATTGTAAATTGTGCTGCTGTCAACGTAGGGGTGCATATATTCTTTCTGGTTGGTGTTTCAGGATTCTTCGGATATATTCCTAGAAGTGGGATCACTGGGTCAAAAGGCAGCTCCATTTTTAATTTTTTGAAGAACTTCCATACTGTTTTCCATAGTGGCTGCACCAGTCTGCATTCCCACCAGTAGTGTACCAGGGCTCCCCTTTCTCCACACCCTCCCCAGCACATGTCATTTATCAATTTGTTGATGGCAGCCATTCTGACAGGTGTGAAGTGATACCTCATTGTGGTTTAAATTTGCATCTCTCTGATGGTTAGCTATGTGAGCATTTTTTCATATGTCTCTTGGCCATCTGTATGTCCTCTTTGGAGAAGTGTCTATTCAGGTCCTTGCCCATTTTTTATTGGATTATTTGTCTTCCTCTTGTTGAGTTGTGTGAGTTCTTTGTATACTTTGGAAATTAGCCCCTTATCAGATGTACCCTTGGCAAATATGTTTTCCCAGACCATGGGGTTCCTTTGTATTTCGAGAATGATTTCTTTTGCTGTGCAGAAGTTTTTTAATTTGATGTAGTCCCATTTGTTTATTTTTTCCTTTGTTTCTCTTGCCCTAGGAGATGTATCACTGAAAATTCCACTACGTGAGATGTCTGTGACTTTACTGCCTATGTTTTCTTCCAGGATTTTTATGGTTTTGTGACTTTACATTTAAGTCTTTTATCCATTTTGAATTTATTCCTGTGTATGGAGTAAGTTGGTGACCTAGAGAACTCTAACTTTTAATTGAAGAATCAGCCCTTGCTTCTCAGCTTCTTTCAGTTCCCAGTAAGACTCAATATTCTTTTGCATAGTGGTTCTAGAACTTCAGCAAACCTCTGGAAGAATCAGCTAGAAACTTTGAATGGAGTTTTCTGGGCCCATCCAGAGTTTCTCATTCAGTAGATCTGGAGTAGGCTTAAGAGTTTGCATTTTTGACAAGATTTCAGGTTGTGGAAAAAAATAGAGATGTTAACTCTGCCTTCCAAATTTGGGGCTAAGCAATTGGAATAATGAAGTTGACATTGACTGTAATGGGAAAGACACAAAAGGAACAGATACAATTTCAGAAATAATAAATTTGAGATAACTATTTTATATCCAGCTGGAAGAACCAGGGAGGCAACTGAAGGTCTATAGTCATGCTTGAGGTAAAAACGGAGCTGTTGGAATATACGTATTTACAGCATCAGTGTTGGGTATGGGCTTTATTTGAGTATAGAGAGAATCACTAGAGAATTCCGGGGTACTCCAACATAAGGGATTTGGGAGAAAAAGCAGAAAGAGTAAAGAATATTGAGAGGAAAGAACCACTAAAGTAGGAGAAAACCAACAAGATTCAGTGTCCCAGAAGCCAGGTGGTCTGATTTCCATTTTAGAAGTATCACTCTAGCCACTGTAATGAGAATAGATAGACCTTAGTGGGCCATGGTATAAGCAGGGAGGCTAGTTAAGTGTATATTCCAGTAGTCTAGATGGGAAATATAATTTGCTTCAGAATGGTAGCAGTAGAAATAGTGATAAAAATAGGTCTCTCATATATCTCGAAGCTAGAACTGACAAAATTTACAGAAGGATTGGTTGTGGGATGTGAGAGATGGAATTAATGAGGTTTTTGATTTGAGCAACTGAAATATGGGTTATCACTTACTGAGATGAGGGAAATATGAAGTAGAAGCAAGTTTTTTTGAAAAATTATGATATAGATTTAGTGTATGTTATAGATGTGATTTATATTAGATATCTAAATAAAGGTGTGAATTTAACAGTCAGATATAAAAGTGTGAAGTTCAGTTAAGAGGTTGAGTCTGGAAATACAAGTTTGACTGCATGAGATTACCAAGAAAGTCAGAGTATAGAGATAAAAAAAAGTAGCCATGGTCTGAGCACTGGGGGCTTTCAAATGTTAAAGAGCAGGGAGATGAGAAACCAGTAAGGGTGACTGAGAAGGGGAAACTAGGGACCTGGGAGGAGACCCAGAAATTGTGGGTTAGTGGAAGCCGAGTGAAGCACTGCCTGAAGTGTGACCAATGCTGTGACAGGTGAAATAAGGTGAGGACTAGAATTGACCACTGACTTTAGCATGTGAAGGCTATTGTTGACTGTGTTTAGAGCATTTTGGTGGACTAGGGAAGACAGAACTCAGGAATGGATTCCAGTGAGAATGTGAAGAGTAATTGGGAAAATAAAGATAATAAAAATAAAAAACACTCACTAGGAGATTTGCTGCAAAAGGATTATAGGTGGAGGTGTTAGAATTAACTAAGAAAACCCCCAAATAGCTGAAAGATAGTTCAGCCATAGTACATGGAGGGAAAGTAGAGAATATGTAACTGGATGCATATGAGTGGGTTGATTTTTGTAGTGGGAGCCTATGAAAGATTTCTCATTGTTTCTATCTCAGAGTAAGTATAAGGGATGTATTGGGAGTAGACAGTATGACTGAGCTAAAGTAAAATCCTGTGTAAAACTTATCCCCTTAAGAAAAATAGGTCAGTTGAGCTGATAATATTCAGGCTGGAAGTAAGGAATAAATAGACCACTCTCCCTCCCCATTGTAACTCCCATAACACACAGCTCTATTCTTCCTCCAAAGGACTGCTGTAAGCAGTGCAGGTCAGGGACTGGGGTAGACTGAAGACAACTTGTTCCAGTCATCCTTCTTGGATAATACCCTGTATCCCCACTCTCTTCTTCTGCCATTTGCTAAACAGGAAGATAAGCATCCCATGAAGCTTGGGCCATAGTCCAGGAGTTGCTATTTATACTAAATTAATTATAAACCATAAATACACATTATAGTAGCATTCTGCCATATGGTCAGGTATATAACATTCGAGAATGATCAATTGGATGCTTTTCCCATATTTTGAGTTTTTGGTTTTAGTATGCAAGCAAACAGCCTTCATTTTCTTTTATAGTGCTTGGTAAAAAGTGTAGTTATTTAGTCAAAACACGAGTGATATTAAGAGAATTGGAATGGGACATGTGTAAATCAATCAAGCTAGGCTAAAAGATACTCTGCAGAAGATAAAATGTTTGTGATTAACCTGAGAGGAATCAAGGAAGGAAGTGTGGTAAGAATCATGGTTTATAGGGAGATAGGAACCATGATACTCTTACAACTAGAATGGCTAAAGCAATTGAGGGGAACTCAGCAACTGCTAGTATATCTTGTCTCTGAAAGATCAGGGCACCTGTTCCTTTATCTGTGGCATGTGAGAGGGTCCTTAAGATTAGATAATGAATGACATACCATGCATGCACCCCTAGCCAATATCTTTATAAAACACAAATCTCATTGTGATTTTCGAAATAATGGAATAATTAAATCTCATAACACCAGGGGCCAATTTAATAGCATGAATGTAAATCTAGGGTATAGGAAACTAGAAAGAATCGGTGCACCTCTGGGCTTATTTTTCACAGTTTAATTATTGGTTTGGTCAAGGTTCTCCCAAGTCTCAGTTATGAAACAGTGATTTACACATAATAGGTGTTCAGTAAACATGAATGATTGATTGTTTAATGACTTAAATCATACACATTTGCTGTTTACACAGCCATGCTTTTTAAACTCCATAGATTTCTTGCTTATCAGCTTTGCACAGAAAAGCTTTCTTTTTTCTTTTTTAAAGAAATAATCTAAAGAAAATTCCAAATTTTGTTATAGAATGGGAATGACATTCTTAAATTTCATGGTGGTAACATCTATGTACAATATGTTTGAGTGATATAATTATTTTAGGTGTTATTTAGCTGTCATTTCACATTTGTGTGTGGAAAAAAGTGCCATGTAATCTTGAATAATTAAAATAAATCATTTGATCATTTTGACTCTGAGAATCTGAAAGGAAACCATATCCTACCACACTACAATCACATGTGAAAAAAAATCACAGATAATCTTAGTCCTTCACACAGCTTAGGTCTCAGAGTTGGAGACTTTTTTTTCTCCATTAAGGAAATACCAAGGGGGAGGTTTGCTTGCCTTCCCCAGTAAACAACTAAAATGCTGTGGAGATTATGATTTCAAGATAATGTGAAATAGTAATAAATGGACACTGGGCTATCAAACATACCATGAAGGTTTACAATGATGAATTAGAGGAGATGGAAATGTTGAAAATGCAATATATATTTCTTATAGAAATAGGTTTTCTAATGAATGAAATGTTTATTATTATTTTAAGAGTTTTTAGTCAGTCTTCAATTTGCAGTTTGCAACCAGGTTATATGTATTTAAAATGATATTGTGTTTTTTTTAGAGCAGTTGAGAGATACTGAAAGTTTTAGAGGCTGTGAATCTTGCATAAAATAATTTTATTTGTGATATAACTTTGCATTTAATAAGTGTAAAATATTCTACTTCTTTTAGAAATATAGACTCTAAAGTTAACAATAAATAAAAATTCAGAGAAATTCTGGACTTGGAAATTTCTGTCAGAAACTATGTCCTTTAACCTATATTATCTTTGGGAAATTATATTATTTTATTAAATTTTTGCCTTCTTGTGATAAATTCTAAAATTCAAATGGTATATGTTGTTATGAAATTTCAATTTAAAATTCAGCTAATTTACTTCAATAGTTTTATTTAAAAGCCTCAAATTTACTTTCATGAGTCAAACTATTTTTGAATGCTTAATTTTAATTTGCTTTTTTAAAAACAATAACATATTCTTAAGGAAGGTGAGGTTTAGGCTGTGTGTCCCTAGGATAATAGTCAACTCTTGTTTGGAACAAGGCAGGATAAAACAAAACAAAGCAAATTCTCAAATACATTAGACCTCTACGTGGGAAATGAAAAAACGGGAAGTTGGTTGTGATCTTCAGAGGCATGCCAGCAGTTTTACATAATTTTATTTCTGAACAAATAAATAATTAAACTGGGTACTGCACTCAGATCTGTCAAATGAAATCCAGAGAATTATACTGATTTTTTTGAGTTTTCTCTTCCTCATATGAACATTCATGCTCTTAAATTGGTCCTTAACTTGCCAATGTTTGTCCATAGACTTTTCAAAGTTCATACAAATCTCAATAAAAGGATTCATGGAAAAGTCAGATGATGCCATCATTATGCCACCAATTGAACTATCATAGTCTGTCATCTGATAAAAGTATGAAGCAGCGATTACTAGAACCCTTCATGGTTGTATTGGATACCCCGTCTCTCTCTTCAGTGATGGCCTTGACGTTCTACCTCAGTGAAATTCCTAGTTTCTAGTAGAGCAGAAAGTCCCAAATCCAGAGTTTCTCCAACTCTTAGCCTCTATACCGCCAATGACAATACAGTCAGTAAACTCACAGAAGCCACACTCCTCTGTGATTCAAGATGTTGTTTAGAGTCATGTCTTTTCAGATCTTCTTTGGATTAACTTAAAAGCTTTCAAGGAATGATACTTCAATACTGTCAAAATGTGATTAAATATATATTGGTGCAATCATCAATATTTTTACCTTTATACTCACATTTAGTCAACTTTTCCTCTTTGACTATTACAATCTCTAAATTGATATCTCTGTTTTTATCTGTATTCTGCCTAATTGTTGGTATTCTCTCCTATTTTGCATTTATCTAATGATTTTTTATTGTTCACAGAGTAGAATCTAAGCTCATGTGTTCGGCGTTCGAAGCTCTTCCTGACCGGACCGCTGCCAGCCTTACCGGTCTCGCTTATCACTCCGTCTTATAAACTAGCCGTTAGCATTCCACACCTGCTGTTGTTTCCACATTCACATGACGCGTTGTCTCTGTCGTTTTGTCAAAGTGTTTTTTGCAGGAAAGTCTTTCTCTCTACTTGGTTACTCCTACTCACCTTTTAAAACTCTGTATTGACCCACTCCAGAGATTTTTTCTGCCCCTACTCTGCATTTCTGTTCCTTGCGCTTTTATAATACCTTTTGCAGTTGTAGGCCTGCCAGTGACTTGGTCTTCCCTCTGGGCTTTCTTTCAAAGAAGCTAATCTGTTAACAAACAATAGTGTAATGGGGAACAAAGGAACAATGTATTAATTACTGTACAGATGCCTCATAATCTCCACTACGGGGGAAATTGGAGACCATGACTAAAGTTAAAAGGTTTAAGCCAGGTTCCTTGATTCTAACCCCCTGTGTAATGTCTTCCACCTCTGTTGAATGTGTGAGCCAGTCAAGGCCAACTTTTTCTCTTTCAGTTTCAGCTACTTGTCCATACAGCTCTTAGGAATAATTGGACTCTGAGATTTAAAGGAAGGGGAATTAGGATCGAAAGACCTGACTTAGACATCTTGACCCAAGTGTCACTGTCTCATCTAGTTTTCTACCTCACCCAGGCCAGTCGTTCAATAAATGTGTTTAAGCACCATCTGTGCCTCAGTGTCTTCGCTTCTGGAACTAGACAAGTAACAGTGAGGAACTTAGAGACGGCAGGTCTCCCTTCTCATTCACAGTGGTCTGAGGTCATAGAAGGGATTTGTGACTTGTGAGGTGTTCATAATTTGCATTTATCATCTGTATCTCAGGTAACTTCTGAATCTAGATGCTGACTTCTGTTTCCAGTGCCCTAGAAACACCATACAACCATCTCTCTGTTGCCTGTAAGAGAAGTCATTGCAAATACAGAAGTGCCAAGTATGCTTGACAATATATTACCTGGTATTTGTTTTCATTTTGTATAAATAATGTGTATTAAATGTAAAAACCAGATAATATAGTTGAGAAAAAGGGAAAAATTGAAGTAGAAAAAAAACTCACATCCAGATGTAGCCATTGTTAACATTTTGTGATGAGACCCAAAAATGTGAGTAATCTGTTCAAGATGATAACATTTTTGTTAGAGCTACAATTGGAATCAAATGGTCCTTATGTAACGTGAAACTCCAGGCTTACAGTTATTATTAACATGATAATGATGAAAATAGCAAAATAGTGACTATTTTTTGTACATCTGCTACATATCAGGCAGAGTAGTAAGCTGTTCACCCATCTAAACTCCACAAAGAGCTTTTAAGGTAAATGTTAGTCTCCCCATTTTATAAATATAAAAACTTAGCTTTATTTTCAAATACAGCTTTTGAGAAGAGAGTTTGTTTATACACAAATATACATAATTCTTCTAAATTCATAATGGCTTCCAAAGGTCACAGGATGCTTGGAAAGAAATTCAGAGATAAGTTTAGAGTAAAAACCCAAAAGGAGTGTAAAACAAATAAATAATCTTTGATGACCAGGACAATTTTTCATGTCAGAAAATCCCAGGTTGGGACAAATTACAGCTAGGGTGCTTTGACATTGGAATTGGAAGGGATAGATTGTTGTTCTGTTGTAATGTTTTTATTTAGAGAATGAATTGGATTTCTGGGAATGTACAGTATATACTGCAATTTAAAATTATTGAAGTTTCTTTGTATTTTTAAGAACTGGGCTTTCCTACAAATACCAGGCAAATTGCTCAGCCAGACATGCTGGTTGATCACGTCTGAATGGAAGTGCTCACAGAAGTGCTGAAGTGTCCTTGTAATTTTACAGGCTTTCTGAATTGTGTTCCTAGAACCCCAATCATTTTCAAATTGAAGCACTCTCAAAATTTTGCAATTTTATGAGCAATGTAAAATGATTTCAGTATTTTATAACTTCATATTTTCATATCATTCTTAAAGAAAACCCATGGTCATTCTTTTTCCTAGTGTGATGGTATGCAATTAAAACTTTGTGTAAATCACATAGAATTAAATTTGAAAGACAAATAGAGGCATTCTAATTTGTAATAGACCTTACAGAAATATAAAACCTTTGGTTAAAAGACTACCTTGATTTTTGCAAGATAAAATGGACAAAACAAGAAATTAACAGATGATTGTATAAATGATCCTCAGGAAGTAGTGTAACAGTGCCAGATATAACAATGTGACAAAAGAGAGACATAGATCTTTCAGAGCTGGCCCCAAGAGGTTGAAAGGGAGAAAAGCTAGTATATCTACAATTTCCGCAGCTTCTCTCTTAGCCACAGAATTATTCAGAAAAACAATGTTGGGCTCATTTATATCCAGTGACCTTACTGTATGTCTCAGAGATATCATAGTTATCTTGTGCTATTAAGCTTTCTTTAGAAAATGTAAGATTAATATTAGTTTAATTGAAAGATTGAACAGAAACACTGACGTCCATTCAACCAAATCATTAAATTCAACACTCCATATGGACACAAAGAATGTCTAATTTATCCAATTAAAATAATTTCTGTGCCCTTCAGAGGTGTATCACCGTAACAAGCGATGAACTACTTTTTAATAATGTTACACTCTCTCCTCTTATGAAGACTCTAACGAAAAGAAGTATTTTATTTAATGGACTAGGTAACTTGGATCCTAAGCCTTTGCATCATATAATGAAAAGGAAAATAATAGAGTCTCCTTTAATAATGCTCCTGCTAGAAAATTTGGCAAATAAGTGTATTTACTTTGTTTTTGGTTCCACATGAGTTATTTTATTGGCAGGTTTATTTATTAATTATCCAGAGCAATGGTTTTGAGAAGCTCAAGCAAGCCTACTGAATAATAGATAATGTAGTCTTCCTGGTAAGTCCATCAGGGATATTCAAGTTATTCCTGACAATAATAAAAACTGTTCTGAAACAGAGCATTGTAGGGAAAAATATCTAAAACTTGAACTCAAGTGCATACAAATGTAAAATGATTTCTATTTTTCTAAATGGATTGTAGAAAAAAAGGCCTCAACCTCACAATAAAGATGGAATGGACTTCTGGGGAACTCTAATAAGTTACAAGGCAGAGAGAAGATAGAGAGACTTTCAAGTTCATTCCTCTTTTTTGAAAAAAATAACCTGGAGGTAGCATAGTTAGAGAAAATTTAAGCCTAAGAAAATTAAACATATTTTTATAAATAGATAGGATTATTTTAGAAATCAGAAAGGATGGAAGATTAGAGTTCCAATTTTGCTTTTACCATTTTTCAAAATGAGAGAGACAAATGTATAAACTATAGACCTTGACCTACATTTTTGACCTTAAGGCAATATATACTATAAACAATTAATAAATAGACAAAAAATAAAGTGAACTAGCGTGAGTCAAGTCCTACTAAAATATCATGGTTGTCACATTTTTTTTCTGTGTTCACTAAACTGATCCATCAAAAAAACATAGATAGCATTAGTGTAACTAAATGAATGTCTAGCAAAGCATTTGAGAATGTCTGATGTTACACTGTTGGACAGTCTGGAGCTATGTAAACTGTGTGATAGCATAGGCAAAGAGGTTAGTAACTCGGTCATTGATCATATCCTAAATATGCTTCTTAATGAATAGATGTCTATAAAAAGGGTGATCCTTGATAGTGTGCTATCAGTTCCATCCTTGGTCATCCCTCGGTCAATATATTCGTAAATAATTTGGATTAAAACAGTGAATGACATGCTAATCACTTTCAGAGGTAATTTGAAAGTAAGATGAAAAGTACACTCCACACAAAAAATTCACCATTGTCTAGCATAGTAAAAAGCACTATGCATTTGTTAAATAAATAAGTTATTTCTCCAAAGAGGTCTTAAGTTAAACAATGTGTTGAATCTGTAATAAAAATATTTAATTGGGAACAAAGTGAAAACTTAGAAGGGTCATAGAAAAGGAGGGTCTATGTGTAACAGAGGCAGCCAATAACAAGGTAATAAGCTCCAGTAAGACAGGACTACCCATGCAGCACCTCTCTTTGCCACAAAAGTTAATCAGAGTTCTGAGCGTGTCGATGTCTGATAAAATACAATTACAGATTTAGGAAGTGATGGGCCCACCATATTCCATGCAGATAAGATTATAACTGGACTCCTGTTCAGTTTAGGCGCCATTCTTTGTATTGTATATGGACAAACTGGAGCACACCGGGGGTGGAAGGCAGTCATGGTAACAACCATGACGTTAAAATGTTTGTGTCACATATTTTCCTCCGACATTTTAAGTTCATAATATTTGATATTAATTTACGAAATATAAGGCAAAACATACTACTTCTTGTCCACTGAAATGTCATGTGGAAGCTGTTTACCACACAGTGGCTTATGTTCCAATACATCTAATATTGTAGAAAATTCTCACTTTTGACTTCTCAGATGCATTTGACATTGCTAAAGACACTGTCCTTTTCGAAACGCTCTTTCCTTGGCTTCTAGGACACCACAGTCTCCTAACTTTGTATTTCTGGCCATGACTTCTCATCTTTCTTTAAAGGCTGCTTCTCGGCCCTCCTTTAGACACTGGCACTCCTCACTCCTGTGCCTCGTTTCCTCTCCTTGTGTCACTGTGCCCCTTCTTCCTAGAAACATCTTTGGTGGCTGGCCATGTGCTGTGGGCCCCCTAGTCTGTGTATCAGTCCCAAACCTCCCTCCTGGATTGCAGGCTCACGTACCAGTGATCTGTTTGACATCTCCACTTAAATGGAAACATATTTTGGTAAAAGGTGTGAGGGAAGGAACTATTTATTCCTCCAGGGGAAAGCTAGTCATTCCTACCTAGTTGTTTTGTTAGACGACAGACAAGTGAAGGCAGGCATGTCTTGTCTGAGGCCACACCCACAGCAACAGCCCCTTGCCTGACCAAGTAGGATATTAATCATCCCCAGCTAAATGAATGGCTGAATGAATCAGTGAGGGGACCACCAAGCTCAGACACTTCACCATAAATAAGTTTTCCACAGCAATTACCCCTGTCAAATCCATCATCCTTTCCTACCTGGGTACAGCAGTAGAATCCCAGGTGATCTCTTTGAAAACTCTCTTGCTTTTAGAAAGATTTCATAAACTGATTCAAACCAAAGATAGCTTCCTGAAACACAAATCTGATCAGGCCATGCTCTTCCTTAATATATTTCAATGGGTTTTCATTGTTCCTGGTCCTGTTCTACGGGAACTCTACAATGTGTTTTGTATTTTGCTATTTCTGACGTGTCCCCATCACTTTTTATGTGATCAATATCCTGGACATTTTACTTCTTTAAATGTGCCACGCTCTTCCACATAATCTCTATTTTCCCCTGGCTTAAGTCCTCAGGCATTGGCATAAAGTTACTTCCTCTGGAGACTTTCCTGAATTTTTTTTTTTAGCCCAAGTTATCTTTCTTTTGGCTTCCAGGGGTGCCCTGTACTGCCTTAACATAGCATTACTGTTACAGATTCTCGTAATATCATGCTTTATTATAAATCTTTACTAGATTGCACTCTGCATAGGGCAGGGCCCTGATGTGCATGCTTATGGTTAGGTTCCCGGCTCCTAGTACAGTACCTGACACTTCATAAGTGTGTAATAGCTGGATGCATGAGCAGAGCTACGATATCGTGTTCACAGTGTCCTTCCTGTTTCTAGTGGATTGTGCTATCCATCAAAAGTTGATACAATTTAATGCATGACAAAGAAAATCAAACACCACGGAAATCATTCTGTTTTGAAGTGCAGTAATATGTTTGCAGACCAGAGGTTTAATTAAAAATGAATGACTTATGCAAAGAAATATAACAATTGGATTCACAGAAATGTAGTCTATAGTCTATTACCTCTAGTATTTATAATGTAGTGTGGCAAATAACATGTCTAAAGAGTGTTAGGAACAATATTTAAATAGGTTTGGTATTGTTTCAGGATTAGATAGGGAATCAATTAAATAGGTGAGTTGAAAGAAAAAGACCGGTATACTTTATATAAAGTATTCAGAATTTAGTATATAGGACTAAATTTTTGGTTTATAAATGTTTTAACTGAATTATTTTATTTACTCCCATAGGAAACCTGTGAGGTTTGTGGCATATTGATACATGAAAAAAATGATACCCAGAAAAGTTACCTGTGCAGAATAAACAAGTTACTAAGTGTCAGGGTTGGGCCTCAAACCTAAATCTTTTAACTCCTTACCCCATGTTTTATGCACCAGGCTAAATAGAGTATCTTGTAACACTTTACATAATTTTCTGGTCCATTTGCTCACTTGCTTCAGTAAATGGGCTCCTCCATTAGTGCACTTACCACTACATTTTGCCTTCTTTGTATCTCCATTTTAGCCCAGAGCAAACAATTCATTTCAAAAAATGTGGTTTCCATAAAACGTTAGAAAAGTGAGAGAACAATGACCTCTAAAGACCCCAACCATCCTTCTCCAGAAATGTCAGGGAAATGAGTTGTATAGAAGAATCAGTCTTTTTTTTTTTTTTTTAATTAAGAGAAGATTGAGAACACCATTAAAAAATAAGATAATATATGATGCTTAACCAAGTTCTAAATGTTCTACATGTATTAGTTTATGTAACCTACAAAACAGCCCTAAGTAGTAAGTACCATTGCCACCCCAATTTTACAGGTGCAGAAACTAAGGCACCGAAAGGTTTAGAAACTTGCTTTAGGTAGTAAGTGGTGTGTAGATGAGACTAGGACCCAGAGTCTGCTTTTAACCACTAGGCAACCTGTTTTTCCATAACTATTTTCTCTTGACTTATTTAGATTTATTTTAAATTCATTTATTCAACAAATATTTATCAAATCCCTAACATTGGTTGGGCACTGGAGGGGAAAATCAGATATGGTTCTTGTCCTTTTGGAACTTTATTAGCTTATTTCTGATAATACTGAATATTCTGGGTAATATATTTTTTCTCTTCCTCAACACATGTCTAATGGAGGTCCAACTATATAATAAGATGAAAAATTGAAAAGCTGTTGTAGTATAGCAGGCAAACTCATAGAAAAGTTCCCTTTTCTTGAAAAAAAAAAAAAAGAGGCTGCGTAGATTTGGATGTGCATTTTCTTTGCAAATATGGGCATGAAAACAGACTGCAGCAGTAGGAGTGAAGAGGGGATTGGGGCAAACATGGGAAGTGTATGAGTATATATGTGTGCACACGTGTGTGTACTTGTGTGGTGCTGGTACAGGACTAACATGGAAGAAAGAAAAAATGAAATGTTTGTTACAAAAATACCAGTATTGTAAGGAAAGGCTGACAATTGGGGAAGAGATAACAATCCAAAATACATGAAGGGAAACAGAAAACACACACCAAAACCCCAACTTTGAATAGCTATGGACAAAGGACCACGTAATACTATTTGTAAGTTATAAAAATCCTGTGAATAAATTTTTATTCAGAGTGCTAGTGATTAGGAAGAAAAAAAAAAACAACCCAAAACTAGGGAACATTTATTATTAAATTATTCTTTAAATAGCTAAAGCAGTAGTCATGAGTAATTTTTGCTTTCCTTACTTTCTGTTTTTCCATGTCCTGGACACTCTTACTGGTTTCTATCTCCGCTACTCCTTCGCCCCAAACCCCTGACTGCAGTTAGTCCCTTTAGGGGAAGTTGGATCTGCTGGAACAGGGCCGCAGGGTGTACAGCAGGACCTTTGTCCAAGTTACCTTTCCCACCTGACATTTTGTGGGTCTGATTGCCTTTGTGTAAACTCTGCCGCTTGTGGCTGTACCCAGCATGAAAATCACATAAATTTCTGGATAGTTCAGTATTAGAAAGACGTCAGAAAATTGGAGCCAGTTCAGAAAAGAATACCAACTGAGAAGGAACTGGGGGAGGGCAATAACGTATGAGGCCATAAGAGGATAAATATATAGTGTGCATTATCCTAGACACAGACAAAATTCTTCCATGAGAATATGTTAAATAATAAACCTCATAATGTCAATGAAATCTTTAAATGCATTCTAGCTTATATAATATTTAACTTACTTAAAATTTCATTGTTGATTAAAAATTGGATATTAATGATTGTTGATCACCTTTTATAACTGATAATAAGTAATACTCATTTAAATTTTCTAGTAATTTCATAGAAATAGTATAGTTTTTAGATGCTAACTATGACTCAGCTTATTGTGTCTTTTGTATTGAGCAAATGTTTATTTTCAGTGTTAATTAACCAAGCTCAGCAGTTAATGAAAAATAGCCAAAATTATACAATGTTTGTGAAATTCCTTTATGCAATGTCTGGCTAATATTAGGCTCTTATTAACGTGTTTTTTTAACAAACAAATAAATGCCAGAAAATCATATTGGCAAAACTGCTATATGTTTATAATCTGAAGGTGGTAATAGCATGATGAAAACTAAAAATGTACAATTTCCACATTCATTCATTTCATGGAGCACTCAAAGGATAGATGCAGAGATCCAATGAAATTTTGAGCAACAACCATTGCTCCTTTAATATAAATATTGGAGGAATAATTAAATTAAATGGAAAGGTATCTGATTCTAATGATATCTGTATTGATATTAGAATAATGTGCCATTGAATTCTGTAATTCATTGTCAAATCAGGAATTTCAGAAGTCATAACTGACAATTTCAAATACAGTATATTACCAATTCCTATGGAAGATGTGATAAAACACCTTATCTTAAAAATGTCTTTATAGCATTTGTTACAAGCTAGATTTTGATCAGGAATCTACTTCATACTTTTGGAATTACAGTTTGGCTTCAGAGACCACCAATGTTTGATTAACAAAGATTTTGCAGATGCAAGTTATACTTTATTATAATTAATCAATTGCTAACATGGTTATATTTAAGTACATTTATTAGTTTGTTGTACACAATTGTTGAGCTCATGTTATATGCAAAGCTCAGTATAGAGAGAATCTGTTTCTCTTAAATTGTCACTTTCTCAGCCCTTAATAGGAGACCAAATTTTTAGCAATCGCTGTTTGTTTTTACTCTTAATTCTTCAGTCCATCTGGACTTTGTTTTGATTTATGTTGTAAGATGGTTCTCTTAACATAGTTTTTGTCTAACTCACAATAGTCATTGATTAATCCCGTTTCTATTGCATCTTTTATCATTTGATAGTTTCTTATATATAATAGAGTCTTTTTCTAAGATTGCTTATTTGTCCATTAATTGGTTTGTTGATTTATCACCAGTTTTAATTATTGTAGTTTTATTATATGGTTTAATATTTGGTAGAACAACAGCTTTTTAAAAAATGTTTTATTGATTTTTAGAGGGAGAGGGAGGGAGAGGAATAGAGAGATAAAAACAGCGACGAGAGAGAGACATCTATCAGCTGCCTCCTGCATGCCCCCTACGGGGGATCAAGCCCTCAACCCCGGCCTGTGCCCTGACTTGGGATAGAATGGGTGACCTCTCGGTTCCTGGGTTGACACTCAACCACTGAGCCACACCGGCCAGGCAGGACAACAGCTTTTGTTCATTCTTTTTTTCATAAACATTTGTTAGCGTTCAAACATGTTCATTTGTCCAGATACAATTTAAATTCTTTTGTCAGGTAATAAATGGTTGTTTTTTAAAAAAACATTTTTAAAAATCTCTGAAATTGTTTTCAGTCTTTATGTGTTCTTAGACAGAATTGCTGTATTGGCGATATTAAGTATTTCAGAATCCAAAGCTTGGTGTATGACTCTATTCATTTTGAAGTTCTAGTTGTAAAGAAACTACACGTCCTTAGTATTTTTCTTAGATAGCCCATGTGTTTATGGCTATTAAAAGGAGATTTTCCCCATTTTCATCTTTTAACTGGTTGAAGATTAAGTAGAGGAAAGCTATGGTTTTGTTTATGTTAATATTCTACTCAGTGACTGATATCTTACTAACTCTACATTTTTCTTGTCTTCTTTTGTTTTGCTATTTGATGCAAACAATAGTTATGTTCTCCTCTTCAACAGTTATATTCCTTATTTATCTCTCATATATAATTGTTGAACAATATGAAATAATACTCAGATCAATGTTAATAAAAATAATAATGGTGAGGGTCGTGAGGGTCGTGATGGAGTTTAGTACAAACGTTGTCAGTGTTTCACATCTAGGAGGAGTTAAGACCAATCACTCTTGGTTCATATATTTGGGGCACTGCTGGCAGTACAGTGTCTGTGGCAACTTCTCGGCTCTGGTGTCATAGTGTGAAAACAAGCATCGACAGTGCATAAATGAATGTGCGTGGTTGTATTCCAATAAAATTTTATTTATAAAAACAGGGTGCGAGTCAGATTTGGCCCCTAGGCCATAATTTGTTGATTCTTATTTTAAGTAGTTAATACTGGTCTTCTGCTTAATTTAAAGCCTCATGTTTTCATGCTATTTTTCCTTTATTGACTACATTTACTTCAATTTTATCTTTTTATATAATTACATTTATATCTACAAATTTTTAGTCATATAAGTAGGAATAAAATTGTCTATTGACTACCCACTGCGTGATTAAGAAAATTTGATTAAGTAATTCACAAAGGAAGAACTGCAAATGTTCAATCCACAGGAACATATGCTTAGACTCACTAGAAGTGAAATAAAGAAACACTTCAAAAGAAGATATATATTTATATTTATATTTAAATGTATGTTTATATGCCTATCAACCTGCCAAAAATGAAAAATCATTACACAGTTTTATATGTGAATGTTTGTGTACCTAGAATGGGAAAGGGAGCTGGGGGGGAATGACTTGCAGATGAAGAACTAAAGGAAGACTGAATGTAGGCTCTTTCTGAAGGGTAAGTTGGTGATACATGTCAAGCCCTTAAAGTTCATACTATTTAAACACAACAATTTATTTGTAGGAATATAAGGAAATACCCAGAAGAATACAAAAGTATATTTAAAGTAATGTTCATGATGCATCATTTGTGATAGTAAAACAACCACCACCACAACCAGGAATAAAATTAATTTCAAAAGAATTGGAATTACTTGTGGGGAGATTTCTGTTTCTTATAATGATGAATTGGTAATGCAGACCATATCACCATAAAACCACAATGGAAAAAAGCCTGGAAGAAATGCAAAACTTCATCTTAAATAGATCACATAGTTAATAAGATAATAAGGCAATATCTGACCAAGGACAGAAAAAGCATTAGAGTTGAAAGCGGTCTGTCCTAGTCAATCTTTGGGTATGGTAAGCAAGAATGTTGGTAGAGTGTGAAGCAGAGATTGAAGTTCAATCTCTATTGAACGTCATACAACAGAAGCAGAGCTCTGGCTCTCCAGATATGAGAAATATAAAACACTTATTTTTTCCATATCAATGGAGGTAAAGTCCAAGCTTAAAATTTTCAATAAAATCTGAAAACTATAAAAAGTGATATAATCATGCAGAAGAGCTAACCTGAAATTATAGCAACTAAAATTTAGTCAACATTAAGAACTCAAGAGGTGGGTTTACAAGTAAATTATTTATGTCTGACATATTCTGAATTGCAGGATAGGTCATTAGGAACTATCCAGAATGAAAAAGAGAACAAGAAAAATATGGAAAACTCAGAAAATACTGAGAGACCCAGAGGATCCAATAGATTAGCATGTTCAAATTGAGTCCCAGAAAAAGAAAAGAAAGAAAACTGTGCAGAGACCATTTGAAGCAACGATGGATGAAAATTTCAAAGAACCACTGAAACACATTGATCTACTGATTTAAGAACTTCACAAAGCCAGCAGCAAGATGGAGTCTTAAAAATCTACACTTAGATACATAATAGTGAATCTGCACAAAAATTAATATGAAATTGGCTAAACATACTGTAGTCTAACAGTGGGCTCCTGTTCAGCACATGAAGCTGATAATGTAAGTTCACAGTGATTACTCTAGAAAATTATAATATATTAAGTGGAAAATAACCATAATACAAGGCCAATAATACTTTTTAAACATGTATATGTACCTAGAGGAATATCTTGAATATACAATAAAATGTTCAAAATAGTAATTTCTAGAGGGTGGAAATTTGGGAGCTCCAAACTCATTAATGATTTTTAAATATTTATACTTTTTTATGATTTTTCAATAATTATATCCTCAGTGTAATTTAAAAATCAATGTCAGACACAATACTCATTTTGGTGAGAGGGCAGTAAAATAGATACTTTTATACTTTGCTGGTGGGATTATATCTTGAAATAAATTGTGTTGCAAAATTAGATGTATGCATCAAAAACTGTAAAAGTGGTCATGCCTATTGACCTGGTGATTTAAGTTCTAGCTATATCTCTTCAGAAATGAGAGATTTGAAGGAAGATTTTAAATAATGCACATCAGTGCGAGGTACACAAATCCTTTGCTTAGAACACTCTCCTTTGTTTGGTTCTTTTCAGGTCTCAGTTGAAATATCTCTTCTTTTAATTTTTTGATTAAATTTATTGGATAAAGGAATGAAATGTCTCTTCTTCAGAACAATGTCCTCTCCTGTGATATACACTGCATCACAGTTGTAATTGCGTGGGTTTTTCATCATTATTTCCACAATTGCTGTCTTCAACTACACATATATTATAAGCTTTTGGAGACAGGAACTTTGTTCTTGCCTCTCCCCCTGTGCTGAAGCTATAATGTGTTCATAGCACATTATAAGTAATCACTAAGTTTTTAATAAATTAATAAAAATGTTTCTTTTAGATTTCAGAAAAATAGAAAGCTAATAAAAGTTCAGAACTGGTTAATTTTTAAGTGTATTTATGTTATAGCCATCTACTGAATACCACACATTAAAAAATTAGTATTTTCCAAAAATGTTTAGCAACTTCTGAAGGTTTTTATAATATTGAAAAAGAGCAGGTATGAAAGTGTATTTACCTGATAAACTCACCATTAAAAATATCACAGATTCAAAAGAAATCTACATATCAAATATATTTTCTACTTACCTACATGAAAGTGTATGTATATATACATTATATATATATATAATAGATATTAAAATAGGGCAGTCAGGGAAAGCCTTATTGAAAGGTGACATTGAATAAAGACCTATAGTTCTAGGGGGTGAATTATGCTGGTGTCCAAGGAAAGAATATTAGGTAGGAGGAGATAAAGTGTGAACGAGCGTGTTACTGGCATTGTGAGGAAGAGCAGGGAGCCAGTGTGGATAGACTGGGTAAAGAGGAGACAGGAGAGATGAATCCAAATATCCATCTCTAGAGATTGTACTTTCTTTGCCTGTTTCTCCTTCCTAGTTTTATTTGCACTTTCACTATTTTTCTGGATTATATTTATTAGTAATGTTTCAAAACATACCTTAGATTTTTAAAAACAGTTAAATGGCTTTTAAATTTCTTTATGTATGCTAGATTATTTCCTTATCTCTATTTTGTTTACTTCTTTCTCAGAGCTTTTATCTTGTTCTCTCATTTGGAACATACTCCTCTGTGTCCTCACTTTGCATAATTCTCTGTGTTTTTTCTATAGAGCAGGTGGATAAGCTTTGTCCTTTAGTCTTGAAGGAATGGGCTTATGTTGGACACATCCCTTGGTCACTAGAGCCAGGTGTTTCTGGGGGTCTCTGTGTGGGTAGCATGTTGTGGTGAGTCGGCAACTGTTGTGGGCGTGCAGGGTGGGTGTGGCTGGCCCCCGGCCTGGCTCACTGCCTGGCCAAGCTGACCTCCTCTGTGGACATGCCAGGTAGGTGGGCTCTCAGTGGGGCCTTCCCCTGGCTCTAGTAGGCTAGAGGAAGGGCTCCAAAGTGGTGTTCACCAGCACTGGCCTTAGCTCAGCCTACATGGGCTCAGAGGATGACTGCTACAGCGTCTCAGTTGCCAGAGTCCCAGCTGCCTCCTGCCTTTCTGGCTGAAACGTGAGGTTTAGTAAGCGGGTCGCCGCCTTCTATGGTCTATGTGCTTCTTCATCAGGTGTTTTTGTGCTGGTTTCTGGATTGGGTTTGTGTGAGCCCTTTAAGAGCAAGTTTTCCTTTTCTTGCAATTCTATAGTTTCCCTGAATGTATACTCCATTGGTTTTCAAAGCCTGGTATTTTGGGGGCTCTTCTCTCCTGTGCAGGACCTAATGGCTGAGGCTCCTGATGTGGAGCGCCTCGGGAAAGGTTTTGTACGTTTGAGATCCCTCCCCTCTATGCAACACCATGGTTGGGGTGTGATTTTTTTCCCTTAGTGAGGCTGTATCTCTGCCTCTTCTACCCTTCTCAGTGCTGTCCCTTGTTGTGGACACACTGTTCATACAGTTTCCAGGTCCCCTTCAGATAAAATGTTTTATATGTAGTTTTATGTTTGTTGTGTCTGTGGGAGGAAGCAAATTAAGAATTTTCCTCTGCTGCCATCTTAAACTCTCTCTAAAAGCTTACAGTCTTTTTTATTTTTATTTTTATTTTTAATTTTTTATTGTTCAAAATATTACAGATGAAAAGCTTACAGTCTTTATCTTGGGGTTGTAGATAGTTAAACCTAAGGTATTTAAGCTTATGGCACCTGATAGTACAAAGCACTTTTATTATAACAAGTTATCCTGATGATTTTTGCTTAAAAATTGCATTGCTACACCTGTTTTGTCAGCCACTGATGCGTCATTTCTGGGAAAGAACATTGAACCCAGCGGCATGCCAAGGTCATTTGCCTGGGGCTTGCTGTGGAACTTGCTGTGGGCGTTGTGCTAAAATGGTTGGGGGAGTATCAGACCCTGATTCATCTTCACAATGAAAGAGTTGGCCTAAAACATCACTAAGCTTAGTTGCAACCATTGCATCCTCTCAAAACCATGTTTACCCAGTAAAACTAAACAAAAGCAAAACTTAAATTCTTTATTAAGATCAACAAGCACACAGGTTAACTGGCCTAATTGATTAGGCCTGAAACTTAATACCCATTGGGTTACCAACCCCTGTATGTTTTAAAACAGTTATTCCTATATGTATTAAAGTTCTAAATCCTTTGATTTATCTGTTGTATTTTTATAAGCTTCAGTGTAGTCTGAAAGCTTGCTAAGATTCATGAGCAGGGAGAGGTGATTAGGACAATATGTATGAAAAATTAGAAAATAGGGTGTTATTGGTGCTGTTCTGAGGAAATGTGTATTTTGATGGACTGGGAACGCCTGTCTGGCAGGGAAGCTTTGGCATGTAGGCTGTGCTTATATATGTTTGCTGCTAGGAGACTGCCTCTGCCTCCTGTGATTGGTATGGTGTCCGAGTGGACGGTCACTCAGGTTTCCTTGGGACTGACTGGCTTTACTGAGGGCAGCATAAAACCCTCCTTTTCTCCTCTGCTTCCCTACTGTCCTGCTGCCACCAAACACATGTTAAGAGCACTATAAAATACATCCCTCTGTATTACATTTCCAAAGAAAGTTACAGAATATAAAGAAATATCAGTGAAGGAATTACAAACCAGTTATAAAACTAGCAAATTTAATTTTTAACTATGGCTCAGCCTACCTGAATATGTATGTATAATGCACATATATAGAGAGCATGGTATATATATTTTACATGTATATTATATGTACAAAAAATACCAAGTATTTTGGGAATCTTAATAGCTGCTGGATTAACAAATTTCTCTAATGTTCTAAACCATTTTTACTTGGTTTTATATATAACATATGAAAATATTAAACCAAGTAAATATATATACATGTGTATACACGGCTTTATTGAGGGTAGCATATATTTTGCACTATGATTCTATATTAATATATCATATATATATATATATATATATATATATATATATGTATATAATAACAAGTAAAAGTGTTCTAGAACATCAAAGGAATTGGCAACCCAGAGGTTTATAATTCTTAATATGTATATTATATGGAGTCTGGTTCCAGTCATTCACAATGAAAGCACTACAGTCAGGTGACATATTTAATGGATTTATAGAGCAAAAAAATCCTTATATTCTGAAAGCTTGGATATACTTTCTAGTATTTTGTTTGTTTTTGATATGCTACATTTTCAAATTAGTATGTTGCTTGAGCATTGAAAGGATTGGTAAAATCTGATTTTGTTAACAAAGTTAAGTATAATTGACAGAAATTCTGGCTGTACTCTGCTTTGTATGTGGAACTGATACTACAATGACATGTACCGTGTAGTCCACAGTATTTTTAAAAAAAATTTTTTAGAGAGAGTGGGAGGAAAGAGAGTAGGGAGAGAGAGAAACATTGACATGAGAGAGACATGCCTATTGGTTGGTTGGCGTGGGGCTGGGGATGAAGCCTACAACCAGGTACTTGCTCTTGACTGTGACTAGAACCCGAGACCCTTTGGTCCGCGGACTGAGGCTTTAACCAGCGAGCCAAACTGGCCAGGGCTAGTCCACAGTATTTTCATAGATCTTACTGAGACCCATGATGAGACCTAGAAACCAGTCTTTATTTTTAGCTGAAAGTCCTTTTTAAGGACATTGTACAATCTGTTTTTGCTAACATTTAGTAGTTAAAAAGAAGTGATTCTCATTAATAAGTAAAAGCATTTAGAAAGAAATTATTGCATTTAAAACTAGGCTTCCTATTGCTGGTTTCTCTTTTTTTCTATATAAAGTTTTTGTACAAGGCTTTTTTTCTGTAGATCTTGCATTTTATCTATTTATAACTACCAAAAGTAAACTCTGTAAGTTGTCTAACATTGTCACAGCTTTTTAGTAGTAAAAAAAAATTTATAGAAATGTATAATAAACTAATTAGTAAAAAAATATTTGTAGATTTTAGCAAAGCTAATAATTAATGTGATTTTATTTCACCCTCGTTTCCATATGTGTCAACTGATGTTCAGCAATATCTTACAATTATTTAATTAGTAAGTATTTTTATTTTACTAATTTGTATATATTGCTAGACCTTCAATCATACAAGTTAATAACAATATCTGGCAGAACGAACTTAGTTTGTGGAGGACGTGTGTCCTGGAACAAAGTTCCAAGGACTGAGTCCCTTTGTGGGCCTACAGTGGGCAACTGATAGTGTATTTCCTTCTCTACAGAATTTAGCAGATACATTAGTCAGATCTCAAGATTGTGAGAAAAATTTGAGGAAATATTGCCCTGAAGTAAATTTTAATTTATGCTGAAAAAATTTTAATGCATGCTGAAAAAATTTTAATGCATGCTGCTTTGCTTAAAGTGCAAGTGTGAGTTATATATGGTTGTTTCTTCTTGATTAAAGACTCTCTTAAAAGAAGAATATTTTTGTTGCCAACACTTGGTTAGTTACGTTTACTCCTGTTTGCCACAGGTAAACTGGATGGGACATCCTACAGCTCATTATAAAGCAAGTATACTCCATTCCTGAGGTTGGATGACAGAACTGGTCATGGTGCGCATTATAATTTTAGCACAGCCGTACATCTTCACGCTGTCTGGGGTAAAATGCTTACTAAGCACTGTTTGGGCTGTCAGATGCATCATGGAAAGGTAATTAAATAAAGTCAGTTCTATAGTTGTGTGGAGTTAAGCCAATATTTGATGCATTCTAGAAGTCTCTTCTAGAAAGCTTTTACTTTGAACCTTAAGTTTTGGAAGAAGTACATTTTGCTATTTTTTCATTTATTGACTAATCTTTCATTAAAAACGCACTTTCTAGGGTGATCTCTTATCACTTTTCTTTTCTTGTGATAAGTCGATGTCCAATTCACTTAGCAGAGAAACAGTGCTGTCGTATGAAATGTTAGTTTTCCCTTTCTCAAGTTCTATGGTCACTTTTGTTTTTAAATTTTTTGTTGTTGATAGTATTATAGACATCCTTCATTCCCTGCTCCCCCACTTCCACCCAGCTTCTGCCCCACCCCAGGCCTTCACCACACTATTATCTGTGTCCATGGGCTATGCATATATGCATATAAGTTCTTCGGTTAATCTCTTCCTGTCCCTGCCCCCCAGCCCCTCTGAGATCTGTCAGTCTTTTCCATGCATGCATGCCTCTGGACCTATTTTGTTCTTCAGCTTATTTTGTTCATTAGATACTATTTTTGAAACACAACAAAAAGCTTTGAACAGTAAATAGAAAGACTCAAAACAGAAGTATTAGGAAGAAGTGTGTATAATTCTTGCCATTTTTCACTTTTCCTCTGGAATTTAATGCCCTAGTTTAAGAGTGATTGCACATGTACTGCAGTAGGGAATGGATAATGTTTTCTTTTATACTTATTTAGAGATATTCATTTTAATAGTTATAAGCTGTGTCATTGATAAGACATGCTATAGACCAACACTGAGGGAGAAACCTATGTCCCAAAGGCCAAGTGCCACACCCTGGCTGCACCTATTTTTGGAGATAAACTTTTAATGGAATTGAGGTCATTTGTTTATGTATTGTCTATAGCTGCTTTCTTGCTACTAGGTCATAGTTGAATAGTTGTGACAGAGACTATAAAGGTCCACAAAGTTGAAATTATTTACAATCTGGTCCCTTACAGAAAAAGTTTATTGACTCATGAACTAGCAAATAGATTTGCATATTTTTAAAGGAATACACAAATTTTTATTTGTTAGTGTTTGTGGTATGTATAAATGAGAAAAGAATAAAAAATATTATTTCAGATGATTTTATTTTCTTTGACAGTGAAGAATATTTGTATTGTTGCTTTAGTTTTTTTAATGTGTCCCAGGCGTGAAACAGCTCTGGTATCAAGCTACAGTGAACTAAGGACTGTACGTCTACTTTGCCCTGACTGATATAAGAGCAACACCCATTGCTGGGGGGGGGAGGGGGGTTGCTTTAAATTTTTAAGTCTTGGTATCCTGTAGAAGGAGCTCATGCTTGGATGGAAGTCTGTATATATTGTCAGGTGGATAGTTAACAAGTTAATGTGTCTTCAAAGAAATATTTTCTAATCTATACTGTAAGATTGGCATAGAAGGGAAACTGGGAATGTAGGGTTCAGGTGAGTCAGTGAAGTGGCTTCTAGCCATGCAGCTATTATATGCCTGAAAACTGCACAAATTGAGATTAGTCTGCCAGCTCCTATTGGCTTGTTCTTGGTGAGGCTCCCAAACCTCTAACTGCATCATGGCTATGGCTTCATTCTCTGTATCAGACTATTCCCCATGGCTCTCTCAAAGATATTTTTTAAAAATATGTAACATTTACTTTCCTAAAAAAAGTAAAGAACCAAAAACCAAAACCCCCAAAAAACCCTGTTAGGAAATAAAAAGAATATATGTGCTAAGTTATTTGTAATGTTTTTGTATCTATAGTTGTTAAATAGTTGTGTTTGTATGTGCATATATATACATGTATGATTAAAGAGAGCTATTAGGATTGTGAGGAATGTACTTTCCAAAATATAGCTTTTCTATGAAACATCTGGCAGAAGCATAATAGATAATGATGCAATGGTTAACATTACTATTTTCAAAAATTGAAAAGGAATCATCACTTGAAGCCAGTTTGGCATTTTCCTATATGACATCCTATTAAGGGCTCTGAATCTCAGTTATGCAGTTCTATGAATTTAAATCCAACAGAGATGATGTAGCTTTCACACAATTTTCTTCAGTTATAAGAACCATAATCATTGCAATGGGATGCCTTAAGCCTGGGTCACTTAAATCATTTCTGAATATAGCAGGTGCTCTTCGGGGACATGCAAGACGGGAAGGCACCTGTTGCTCACTGCATCTTAGCGTCACTCCCATAGACTTAGTGCAGTCAGTGTGTTCAAGAATCAGTTACAGAGAAGAATATGAAAATGTTGAACTTCGCAAATACACTCAAATACACATACAGAGAATATATTTTTAAACTGCTAAGCAGTTTAGATTCATAAAATATTTAGATATTCTTGCACTGTTAGTCTTGAGAAAGTAACTGAATCAGATATAAAAATGAAGATGTAAGTATTTACACTGACATGTAAGTGCCTGAGAGAAGTACTCCCTTTATTGCGATTTAAACAAAATGGGGATTTTCCTATTCAGTGCATTATAAAGTTAACTTACGTCAAATCTTGGAAAGAAGTAACCTGTTTTATTCTTACTGTTTGTAGTCTCAAGAGATAGGATTTCTACACTTCTGAATTCCAACGGTATGTAGTAAAACTTTAAGACTATAGAACAGAGGTCAAAGTTTGCAACATTGGGAAAAATATAACCTGCTGACATTATAGTAGACATACATAGCTTTTTAAAAACTGGAAATTTTATTTACAAATCCAGATTTAAAAGTTCCATTGAAAATCTGGGAGATTTTGACAATTTTTTTCTTTAAAAATTTTTAACACAACTATTGTACACGCATTTATGGTACAGAGGGTCATAAAGAAATTATCTTGATCCCTGCCCTATTTTTGCATTTTCTTAAGTACCCTTCCATAAATATTTATGCTCATATGAACATATGAGTAAAATAAACAATGAGATCATGATAAACATATTTTTCTATGCATAAGTATTTTTAATTCCTAATTTTTATAATTAATAACTTGTTTTATAATTTATATTAATTTATTGCTTTATGCTTCTTTTATTCTACTTTTATTGGCATTGCTTTAATATTTTTAAATTAAATTATTACATTTAATGAAACTTCCTTTCTTCCTCTTGACTACTGAAATTTTTTATATAATAAGTTTTAAATGCTGTCACTTTGATGCTTGTCAGGAATTGTGGTCATTTCAGTGGTATAGTGAGGAAGGCTTCATAGTGCAAGCAGACAGGCTGGCTGGTGGGATCCCAGTCACCTCTGTGAACACCATGCTGCTTTCTTCTTGGGTGATCTATCAGTCCTTTAAATGGTCATCCAAATGTTTCTGGTATTTTTCTGAAAATTCACAGCTAACAGTCATTCTTGGAGAGATAATGACCCTCTTCTTGACAAAAGACTGGAGATGTTTAGCTAGATTAACATCATTTGAACCCTTCTGATCCCTGAAAGAACCAAAGTGGAGAATCTAGAATTCTGGTCTCCAGACCTCTATTTTGATATCTCATCCAATTCTTTTTACTGGTGTATTGAGTTCAAGGGCTTTGGGGCTAATCAAGGAACCAAATATGACCATGTGGTGGCAGCAGCACACAATGAGTTTTATTTGGTTGGTGTTTTTGGCTGGTTTGCAGGAGGGGAAGTCTCACAGCAGGAGACCTTCTAGGGGCAGTGGGGGGGGGGCACTACCTAGAGGGTAGGGGAGTAAGGGGGAGGTCATGAGAAAGAGGAGGACTGGAGAGGATGTTATGAATCTAGGTGATGTTGCTCAGCAACAATTGCGGTCTTTGGGTCAGAGAGCCAGTTTATTTTATCTGTGGCTAGCAGATATGGGGTGCTGCATTGCGGGGCATGCAAAGCAGGAGGGCTCTAAGTGACTAAAATTGTGCTTAAAATTGTGTTTTATATTTAAAACAACTGGACATGTAAAAATTTGGGGGGTTTTGGTGCCAGTGGGGTTTGGAGCTAATAGGTCTCACCTGCTGTGAAGAATTAAACAACATAGGGCCATGTCCAGAAGCCACCTTTGCGTCATCGCCCCATCCATAAAGGACTAGGCCGCACTAGTTTTGTTTGTGTATGTGTTTTTTGTCATTATAACATGTTTCAAGTATATATATATATGCACTAATATTATGTGTAACATATACATACCATCTATATTTGTTAACCTCATCATTGGTTAACCTTAATGGATTTTGTCACAATTGCTCCAGTTTTTTAAAGGAATACATTGCTAGAGTTGAACTCCTCTGGGTATCACTACCTAAAACTATTCCCCTCCTTACCTTCTTTAGAGGGTTCTTCTATATATGTTTAGATTCCTATGCTACATATATATAATTTTAAAATAATTTATAAACTTGTTTTGGGATGATTTGAAACTTTGTATAGGTGATAACATAATGCACATAACCTTCTGCCCTCTTCTTACAGTTTATGAGGTTTATCCAAATGGATCCAGTTGATACTTGTAGATCAAGTTTATTGTTTTTACTGCTAAATAGTATTTCATTATGTGAATATAACACAATATATTTTTAAAAATTGTATACTGATGGATATTTAAATTGTTTCCAGCTTTTCATTTTTGCAAATACCTTAGAGAATGTTTCTGGACATATCTTCATGTATAAATGTTGCTACATGGCTATTCCATTGGCAAATAATTCCCAAACACCCTATGTGCACAGATTTGGGACTATATTGAAATTAGATATAATTCCTATTTGTAATACATTTGTAATCTTAGTTTCATTATATATATGTATATATATGTGTGTGTGTGTGTGTGTATGAATGAATGACTAATATTTTATAGTTTAATTTCATCTGTCATTTTACTAAATTTAAATTTATTCCTGAGTCAGAGATATTATCAATGGCACTGCTTATTTCTCTCAATCTCTGGTTTTGGTTATCCTCCAAGGTGCTCAGGCAGATGTGTATGACCGAGTTACAGTTGTGTCTTTAGGAGAACATTGTGTTAAAGAGTCTGAATTTCTGGCACTGTCACCTGCTCGATTAATGATTTATTAAATACATCAGAGCAATTAGAAAAATGGGGTTTAAAAAATGTCATCCACTGCAGCTCAAGTAACTCAAATTACTTTTCTAAGAGTTGCATTTTGGGAAAAGTCAAAGCAGCTCATGGCATAGTAAGGATACTGGTCAATGTAAGCCAAAAACTTCTAATGGGAAATAGACACAGAACTTTGGAATTGCATTCCAAATCACTTCTTTTCCAGCATTTATTGTATGCAACACACATAGGAAGTGGTTAGCTAAAACAGGTAGTTTGAAAATATTTTAACATTTTTATCTAAACAAATGTCAGAATTTTTTTTTGAAAATGAAAAATGCTAAGTATAATAAAAGTATATATTTATGCTCTTGGCAGCCAAATGTGCTTTTTAATGGAATTTAAATAAATGGAATTTTTATGACAAAAAAAGCAACAGTAAAAGCAGTGATTATGTTTTTCATAGTTCATTTGCCTTCTGTGCCCTGCAGACCTTGTGTGGAGGAAAATGAGATCCTGAGTGAAGTCTACAATGTCATTGACTCTGAAGAAGGACTCAGAGACCCATTGGTGTTTAATGACCCTTGCTGGCCTATGCAATGGAAACTGGTATGATCTTCAGAAATAGATGGTTTTTTGGCAATGCTAAGAAATATTATTTTCATCATATTTTAATGCAGTAGACGGACACTTTTATGCACTGCCTGCTTTTATCTATTGGTTTTGCAGAGAGGGATTTAGTAAACTTTTGATGAAATATCACTGTCAGCTTATTAATGAGCACTAATCCTTTTAATTTGATTGCATCCTTAAGGTTTGATTTAGTCTATAAAAGATACCAGTGAAAAAAACCTAAGGCATTTAAATTTGGTGTGTGTGAACAGACTCATTACATAGGAATGTTGTTGCCATTCAGGCTTGAAGTTCTTGTTTTTGCAGAACTAGAATATATTCTAATTTTATCAATAATGAAAGCACGCCTCTTTGTCTTTACGTATTAAGTGGATGGTAGAACATTGCACAACAAACTTTTTTTCATAATGCTTATAGGACTACATTGCCCTGTCACTTATACAAGATTGTGATAATGGAAAAGTCTGAAAAAAGCGCACATATATATTTTTTAATCTTTATTGTTGAAAGTATTACAGATGTCCCCCTTTCCCCCCCCCATTGGTCCCCTCCACCCTGCATCTGCCCCACCCCCAGGCCTTTCCCACACTATTGTCTGTGTCCATGGGTTATGCATATATGCATATAAGTTCTTTTGAGTGTACAAAAGTTGAAGTAGATACCACTGAAGATTTTAAAAGGAAATATTTACAATGTGAGGATTACTTGGTGATGTATTGGAGAGAAATTGAACACCATGTTAAATCCATTCTTAGGTCTGCAACAATTGTGTTGCAGAGGATCTAGAGTCATAAGATGAGGAAAAGGTTATGTGTGTTTCATCATTTTCATGGAGATGATGAAACTGTTGTGGTAAACTGTTGTGGTAGTTCTTTTTTATGTTGATCATTGGCAGTTACCAAACCTACTATATGAAAAGAACAGAAAATCCATGTTGGAAAATGTCCAGTTCACTTTTCTGAGCTTCAATTCATCTTTAAAAAGTGAAACATAGTTTAGAAAACTCTAAGACATGTGTAGGACTATATTTGACATTTCAGACAACATAAAACTCAAGCAGAAAAAAAAACTGTGGATGGCTTCAAGTACCTGGAAGTGAGATAATCAGCAATAAGTGAGTGGACCAGAGCTAATTAGGATCATGAAAGTCAAATAAAAAAAGAGTAAATTAGGAAAAAGGAGTGAGGGAAGGTGACTAGATAAAGAAGGAGGGCATGAAATAAGAGTAAAATTTTTTAACTTTCTGGTGTTTGTTTTTTGACCTGAAGAAGCAACAATAATTAAGATGAATACTTGATGTTTACATATATGACACTTTGTAGTTACTCACCCAGCACAAAATCCTTTTTTGTGTTGGTTAGTAAATGCCAAGATCTTCTATATTGAGATCAAGAATTTCAGAATAGGGAAAGGAGATGGAATGAAAATGATATAGGAAAGGCAACAAGAATTGAGTAGTAGTCAATAAAGTAACAGGGATTAGAAATGAAGACAAGCCTTGGAGACTCTTAAACAACAAGTCTTCTTGAAAGCAGAGAACAGAGATCATGTAAGAAAAAGGCAGAAGTCAGAATTGTAGGATAATTCCATTCCATTTTCTAGGTCATGAGTTGGTAGACTTTTTCTGCAGATGACCAGATAGTAAATATTTCAGACTTCATGGGCTGTATAAATCTCTGTGGAATATTTTTGTTGTTGTTGTCCCAGTCCTTTAAAAATGTAAAAACCTTTCTTAGCTTAGAGCCATATAAAAACACACTGTAGACTGGATTTTATTTGCAGGCCATAGTTTACTGACAACTGTAGAGAGTAAGGGGAAGAGAGGAGTCAAATGTGAAGTAGCCATTCAGATTTAACTGTCTCAAGCATCCAGCTGTTGTGCTGTGCTATACAGTAGCACAACTCAGCAGGGAAAGGCGAAACAAGGTCATATTAATGTCAATAGCATTCTGGATTATTACTATATTTCAGTAGCACCTTTCTACATGCCTGTCCACCAGGGTGGAAGAGATTCCTTGTAGTACCAAGGCAAGCCTTAATACAAAATTGCAAAGAAAGATTTGGCGTTTCCAATTGAATGTCCTGTCTAAAACATACTCATAACAGCAGATTACGCTGTGTAAAAGAATCCACCCACTGATGAAAGTACCAAATTTATTTCAGTGAAAGATTGAGTGGCACAGATGGATTGTGCTGCCCTACCAGAGAAATTTGTAACCTTATGCTGATTCCCATACCTTAGGTGGTCTTTCTTTCTCAGTTACCAATTTCTCCACAACTGAGCATCCCCCCAAAATGAGTCTATTCTTATTTTCATTTTTGTGCCCATTTGTTCCTCAATCTACAGCTTTTGGCAACCAGATTTTGTGACATCCTCACATTTACTGTTGCTATTTTCCCCCACCCCAACACACTTTACTTAATTTCTCAATGTAATAGATAATTTTCAGTTCTTATCTTACTTGAATCATAAATTATGAGCTTGTAACTATCCAGATAAAAACCTTCAATAGTTAATGTCAAATTCTCTAACATGACATGTGAAGTCATTCATAATTTTCCTTAATTGACTTTTCCAGTTTTATTTCTGGCTGTTTAAAATTTAACAAAATGCCGTTGGAAGAATATAGGCTTTAGGGCGAGACAAATGTGAATTCAAATGCTGGGCCTACACTGTGCTTTCTAGACTGTGACTGTCATAAGCATTTTAATCTTTTAGAGAAATCTGTTTCCTTATCTGTTAAGATGAACGTAGTAATAACATACTTCACAGGATTATTCTAAAAATTAAATGAGATTATGAACACAAAGAATGTAAAAATTCCTGATGTACCGTGGGCATTCAATGAACAACTTGGCAGCTGGCCAGATTCATTTTGTACCTGCAATGGGTTAAACTTCCATTACATAGGAATATACTATGCTGAATGCTCATTTATCAACAACACTAGATGACTAAGACAGTACTAGTACAGGTTATTAATAGTGTTATAACAATGGGAATGTCTATGGGAGTGGTCTCCAAAAGAGTGCTTCCCACACAAAAAGTACAGGAGCATATCATGAGATTCATTGGGGAGATTAAAAAAAGGACTTCCATTTAATCTTTAAAAATTTTAGGTTTTTCTGAGTGTAGTAAAAGCCACACAATATATTAATATATTATTACATTTTTTTGTTTAGAAATAATTAAATATGCATATAGTACAGTTGTATGCACAAAACTTTTTAAATGAGAAGGCTAATGAACAACATGTTTGGAATCAGCTGATATACTCAACAAGTACTCATAAAGTGATGTCATCATATTTTTATTAAGTGTGCTATGTAAATAGGACTAGGCATTAAATATTTGAAGATAAATCAGATATAGATTTTTACTTTAAAAAATTCTTAAGCTCTAAAAGAGATGATAGCATACACTAATAAGTAACTCTATTACTATATGAGGGGAAAGCCGTTCTATTAAGAAGGCAAAATTAAAAGAAGTTATTCCTGACCTGAGAAAGGTAAAAATATTCAAACTGGAAATAAACCTGGGAATGCTGTAAACAGAGGCATGAAGACAGAAAAATATTGTGTTTTTTCCAGAGTAAAGTGTCTTGAATACTTGAATGAGAAGTCCAAACTTTGTGCTATACAAGTAGAATTTTATAAAAGACTTTTGAGGTGAAGATTGAGTTATGCTTGAATACTATTAATTTATTATTTCATCCATTCATTTATGAAACATTTGTTTGTCAAATACCATAATCATGTCCAATGCTAAGTATGTAAATATGAATATAAATCGCATGCTGTTTGTGTTCTCAAAAGATTCATAGTTCGGTGAGATAGTCATGTAAATGTACTCAACTGCAGTTTATTAATTATAACAAAGGTTTGTGTTGTCACAGTGGTTATAGTACAGAGGGGGAAACAGCTTCTCAGGTCCAAGTATGTTAGAAAGGCTTCACTGATTCAAGGGACAAATAAGCCAACATTATATTCCAAGGTGGGAAGGCTGGGTAGGCGATGGCTTTTTTCATGTGGATGGAACCTGGAAAAACAGTGATGGAAAAAGCCTGCACAGTTAGTTGGGCCCAATCCCAAAGGACCACATATGTCAAAATAAGGTATTTGTTCTTTGTCCTGTTGCTTGTGGAGATTGTAGGCTTATGAGGGGAAAGTTACTCCATCCCCTTTGCCTTGTAAAAATATGATTTAAGTAGCAGGTTGAGTGCAGAATAAAGGAGACTAAGACTGGAGGCAAAGGAGTACAGTTAGGAGACACCTACAGTTCAGTACGATGAAGAAAATTTGACCTAGATAGATGAAGTGAAGATAAAGACATAAATGCAAAATGAAGCCATATTTAGGAGGGTGATATTGATGAAAATGTTTGATAAGTCTGGACTTGAGAGTTAATGGAAAAGGACCTGTCCAGGATCATTTGAGATTGTTTGGTTTGGTGACATGGAGAGTGAATGTATTAGTCTGCTAGGGCTGCTGTAACAAAATAACACAGGAAATAAACAAAAGAAATTTATTTCCTCACAGTTCTGGAGGCTGCAAGTCCAAGATCAGGCTGCCAGCAGGGTTGGTTTCTCCTGAGGCCTCTCTCCTTGGCTTGCAGACAGCTGTGGCTTCTCACTGTGTCTTCACAAGGCCTTTCCTCTGTGCACATGCATCCCTGGGTCTCTTCCTCTTCTTACAAGGACTTCAGTCCTATTGGATAGGTCCCCACCCTTATGTCCTTACTTAACCCTAATTATCTCTTTAAAGGCCCTGTTTCCAAATATGTCACAATGGGGAATTAGGGCTTTAACAAACAAATTTTAGAGGAACACAATTCAGTCCATAACAATGATGCAATTTATAAAAAATGGGTAAAGTTTGGTGGTGTGGTTCAGTTAATTATATGTATGACAGTGACTAAGATCTGTCTGTGAAATATTTTAATTGAGAGGAAAGAAAGGGACTAAAATATTTCATAATTATAACATAGTATCATTACCCATGTTTTAATAATGAGGAAATTGAGACTCATAGGGCTGAAAATAATAGGTAAGCAATTAGAAATATGGAAGATAATGAATTATGTTGTGGGCATTATGTTATAATTACAGATTTGCTTATGTAACAAATGTTGCAAATATAACAAATGCACATTTATCTGACAAATATGAAACTATAACATTGTGCCCACATTTAACTCATCCATATTTCTAAGTAACTTGTCTTTGAACCTCTGAATCTCCAAATATAATAAATATGTAACTATAACATATTTCATTTGAAGAAATACACACATACACACACATGCACAAGTGTATGTATGTATTTGGAGGTACATTAGTAAATGTATAGGTGGTTATTGAATGAGACTGCATAGGAATATGTGTTTGGTGGAAAAGGGAGGGGGAATAATAATATTTAATACTATTTAAAGTCCAAATAGGCTGCATTAACCTGAAAGCAGTGTGTAGGTTAAGATGTAAGAGAGACAGGAGAGAGATGGACATATATTTGAAAGCTACTGCAGAAATTCAGTAATGAAAGCTAAATAGGGAGACTGCCTTGGTGCATGGAGAGAAGGAGAGACTAGGACAGATTTATACACTTGATAAATATTTACTGAGTGCCTAGTAGAGGCTAGGCAATGTGCTGGACTTTTGAGACTCAATAGTGAACAAGCAACCTTATTAGAGTTTTTATCCTAGCAGGAAATATAATTAATGGTAAAATATAGCTGCTACAACCATGTGGTTGATAGCAAAAAATGGGAGCTTCTTAAGTAGCTGGAAGTACAGGAAAATTTTTCCAGAGGAAATGGCATTTAAATTGAGAACCAAAATGACTATAACTTAACTTGACAAAGAAGTTGCCAGCATAGGAGGAATATCTGTTTTAGGCAAAGACACCTTAGCACAAAGAGCAAAGAAGATTGTGTGGCATTGAAGAACCAAAATACTTGTCAATATGTCCAAAGTATAGGCTACAAAGGGAAGAAGAGTTTGAAAAATTGAGAAAAAAGGAATATCCAGACAGAGGAGAGGAAAACCAAGAGAGAGCATGCTTGTAGGAAAACCTAGCATAAAGAGAAATGTTACTGATTATGGGCAATGCTTCTGCAGAAACAATAAAATAATATTATTGTATATCATTTGAGTCAGTAACAAAGATACTATTTATGTTAATGGGGAAAATTCCCAAATATTGTTGGGGAAAGAAACCATACATCAGGGGACTGATGAGTGAGTGAAAGTTGAGGAAGTCAAGACACCCTATAGGAGTCTATTTAACCCATTTAGTATGGACTTCCTGAGATAATGAGGATGTCTTCTGGAGCTCCAGGTACCTGGAAATTTGAGCATTAGTGATACTACAGTGTAAACAATGGAGAACAGATGACAATGAAATTACATTTTTCAGATGCTGAAAAAAATTACTGACAGCCTAAAATTGTATTCCAAAGAAAAAATATCCTCAGGAGTGAAGGTGAAATGAAGTTATTTTTAATCAAGCAAAAATGGAGAGCCTTCATCAGCAGCAGATTCCTACTATAAGAAATACCAAAGTATGCCCTTCAGGCAAAAAGAAAATGATCTTAGATAAAAAATTTATAAAGGTATCTGTAGCACAAGATGAGACTATCTTTCTCCAGAGAGGATTTACTTTTGCTTTTGTCAGGCAGTCAGAGAAATTAACAATCTTGGATCACCTCAACCCAAGCTCAAGGATCAAGGTGATTTAAGTTGGGCATCAGTCCCTGAGAGAGCTACTTGTAGCTCATCCTGACTCTTAAAACAAGAGATGCTCATCTCCTTGGACTTTGAGCCAAATTTTTAGGAATTACAGATATCTCTGGGAGAAAAGTGGCCTCAGTTGCCAAGGTTACCTGTCCAGGTTTCAGCTTCTCCAGATCTTGGCCTTCAATTCCTTGTTAGCTTTTTAATACATTCAAATGTATGGATATTCACCCAGGTTTTCTAGTGTCTTTAGCAGAAGTGTTAGAAAGAATTATTTAATCCATTATTATCAGAAATAGATGCCTGAAGTTTATGTTATGGAAATAACTAAATAACACATCTTCAAAGATATAAATTGCTTTAACACATTCATGTAAAAGAAGTAGGACCATCACACTAAAGTTGTCCTTGGATGTTCTACTTTTGTCACAATTAAGACAATATACAGCCTGAATGAGGAGCCATTTCTTTCAAGGCTGAAGCAAAATTTTGTCTCGCCTAATGGTCAGAATTCTTTCTCTTAGCATCTCAACTTCATGTAAGGCATTGTTAAGATAACAGAAAAAGAACACATATTGAAGAGAGGATACACATGCACAGCCATGGAACATCAACATTTTTTTATTAGTTACATAATACACTATCATAATAAATGGGAACATTGCTGTTGATTTTTTTCTGATTAAAATTAAATATTTAGTTAATAAAATATATAAAGAGTAAAAAAAAAAAAATGGCCCATAATCTTAACACTCATATAATCACTATGTACATATTGTTACTTATTATTTCAGATATTGTTCTCTGAAACGATATACTTTGTCCATATTATACTTTATATCTTCTTAAACATGATTTAAAAAATTTTTTTTAATATATCTTTATTGATTTCAGAGAGAGGAAGGGAGAGGGAAAGAGATGGAAATATCAATGATTAGAGAGTCATTGATCAGCTACCTCCTGCACACCCCTAACAGGGGATCGAGCCCTCAACCCGGGCATGTGCCCTGACCGGGAAACAAACCACGATCTCTTGGATCCTAGGTCGATGCCCAACCACTGAGCCATGCCCGGCTGGGCCATGATTAAAATTTTTAAATAAAAATGTACCCATGCTGTAAAGACTCTTCCATACCTATTTTTTCTCTTGATATATCTTGGAAATTTTTTTGCCTTAGTTAATTTCGATCTAACTCATTTCTTTGAACAATTGTTCAGTATTCTTTATTTGAAAAATTATTTATTGATAATCTTCAAGTAGTTTCTATTTTACAAACATTGTTCTGATGTCAGGAGGACTCTGTCCTGGTTTGGTGAGTGGACTTTGATAATGAGTTCACTGTAGAAGACAGCCCAGTAGATGAGATCTATCAATGGGCAGCTCAAGAATCCAATTATGTAACTTTTATTCTGAAATCTTGGAAGAATTTCTGGTCCACAGAAGCCTGGGGTGGAAATCTGGGGCTCGCTGTCCTATCAGGGTTCCCAAAGCCTTTTGATTTTTGCCCCACCAGCACACTCTTTTCTCCAATTCCTGCTGGTAGGAATTTAGGATTGTCTAATACAGTTCAAAGTTCCAGTTGCCAGTAGGAAGGGAGGAAAGAGAGCAATAATGGTGGTCAGTGTGTTGGAGTAATTCACAGTTCCACCTAGCCTTTCTCCCACCCCTTCCTTTTGGATCTGTTGAGATGGACTAAATTTAGCTGAGATGTTGCAAACCCCTCCCCCTTTTTACTCACCCAACTGCTTTTGTTCAAGAACACCATGGTAAAAGAGAAACTTCACTTACTATATACTGTCCCCCAGATATAATACAAAAATAAGCAGTGGGCAGCCCTTCTGGGAGATGAACGTAGTCTAAGAGTTGTCTTTGCTGTATGTCCCTCTGTACAGAACTTGGGGATTTTCTGAGTCCTGCTGGGGAAAACTAACCACTCAGTTTATAGGCTGAGCTCTTCTTTGGTAATATTGATCAATAAGCTAATCAACACCCATTGGCTTTTTGTTTGATTTCACAACTTCCATAAAAATTTTAATGTTTCCTCACCATTGATGGCTACTGTATTTTAGCAATGCTAGGTTTTTTTAAAATTGCTTTTCTATGTTTTATCACTTTAGTAGGATTTTATAGGGTACATGTAGATTCAAATTTTTATTGAAATGGGGCATTGCTCCTCTAAGGTTTAATGGGAAGAAAGATGAAAATATCTAATGTCCTTGTTAGAAATGGACTGGCTTAGAAGGGTATTGCCAATGGAAGTTATTGACCTTTTGCTTATGCTAAAGGAATGCCAGGCTGCTGGGTTAGCGTGAGGAATGGGGATGCTAGGCAGAGAGGCAAACATGCATAAATAAAAGGTCATACTATATCGGAGACACACTTTCTTGACTTCAGTTTTGCGTACAGCAGATTCAGTAGTTGAGTTACCCTGTGAATAGAATTGTGATATTATAAGATGTTTTGCTCTTTTAGATACTGCCAATTTATTGATGGATTCAAAAGAAGATCTTTATCTGTCATCCAAGATGATGTAAATTATGTTATAATTAATTTTTTAAGAGCTGACTTTCTGAATCTGTTACCTTATAAATTCCTTACCTATTTTTTGAGTAGAATTTGAGTTGCTAATGCTGGCAGCCACTCCCGAGACAAGAAGGCAGCCAAATGAATTTGTCCTGCATGTCCTCTCCAGCTGGGTGCTGTGTGGTGCCAACTCACCCTCAGTTTGATGTCATGTTATGAGTTTCTTCACACAAGTATTCTAATTCCTCCTTGTGATCTTATGAAACTTCATAAATCATTGATTATGTGGACATTTGTAATTAATTAATTAATAATCTGAGATGATGGCTAATTAGAAGTTGTTCCTAATGCCAGGGTCAGTAACTTTTCTAGCTTAGTAGAAGCTGTGGTGCCCTGCCTAGGTCCCCTTTCCTGAGTCATTGCACCCCCACACCAGCTTCTGGCAGTTTTGGCCACAAATGTATCACAGCTCCCACAACCCTCCCACCTCCTAGCCCTTCACAACCTCACCCCTGGCACCCTGAGAAATACCCATGGCTGACGGGAGCAGTCTAAGCAGAGAGTCTGTGACACATCTTCCTCCACTTCAGGGGTGGCATGTAAATTATGTCTGATACAAGCACAGAAGTCTAGCTTTCGTATCTCAAGAGGGGACTACACTGTGGTGACATTTATAACACTAGACTCCCTGGAATCATCATAGATCAAGCCAAAGCTAAACTTTACCTGACACTAAATTTTTGATCAACTCTTTCTCCTTCCTTACTCTGCTTCACTCCTATCCTTCCTTATAGGTATTCTTGAAGAGATCTTTCAAAATAAAGCATCTGAAATCCTGGAATGAGCTGTTTCTAAGATAGCTGTCCTAATATGGTACCAAAAGTGGTCTTAGGAAACAGACTCCAAGAAAGGGGTCCTAGAGTTAGGAATTTGAGGCCGGGTTTGCAGCAAATACCTCATCACTGGTGGAAGGCAGAGTTTGCATAGCTCTGGCAGGCAGCCACAGTGCACTTGCTAAGGCTTTCACTGAGGTCAACTGAAATAGGATATGTGCAGAAGGAGCTGCACTGGCTTGTGCAGTATCTCTGGCACTTGAGAGGTTCAAGAGAAATATAAATTATAAAGATTGTGGAATTGAAAGACTATTTCTGAATGCCACTGTTGCTTTAAAGAGATGAAATAGCAGGCCCAGGGCAATCAACCACCAATTTAAAGCCAAGTATGAGAGTCAGAGGGCCTCTTTGGCAGCTGTTAAAGAGACCTTCAGCTCCTGCAGCTGGAGGGCAGATAGAACTGAAGACCAGGCATAAGACTTCATTATAAAAGTCACAGAACTCAGGAGAAAGCTTAATTCTTGGCCTAAGAAAGTTTTATATGCTCAGGCTAGAGCCCTGAAAGGTAAAGAAAGTGACACTGAAACTTGGAATAGGAGTATCTGGGTATATATACCTGTAAACCTTGGACTTCTTTATTCCCCTGAAACTTCTAGGATTATGCAAGTCATCCAGTACCCTGTGTTAAAAGTCTCTCCTACCTTTTGATTGAAGACTATGAGGCTTCAAACGAGGCAGGTGCTTTACAAAATGTTAACCCTCCCAAATTTTCCCTGTTCTGGAGCAAGTAATGCCACATGTAGCAAAGAACTATATACTATTCTACAGATCCTGGCATGGTAATTGGCCCTGCTATACATGAAGCATCTGACAATGGGATATCAGGTGATGGTGCAGCCAGAATTTCTCATCATGAGCTGGGTAATGTCAGACTACCAAGTCATAAGATTGGGTAGGATGAGCCTAGCATCAATCCATTATAAAATGGAAGTGAAACATCCAGAATATGTAAGCTCAGGCAGGTCCAAAGGGCTCATGAAAGCTGCACAGATAAGGCAGCTAAGAATTCCCTGTTACTTATCACTTTTGCCCTGGCAGCCTCCCCTCAGCTTATACCAATGGCCTTTTGATGGGCACTGTGATGAACTTCTCAGCTATTTAATGGAGGGCTCAAGGCCTCATCTGCTAAAGGTGCTGTGAAAAGATACTCTTTAGCTCTCAGATCTTTCAAGGATTGCCTCAGGTGCAGAGAGCTGCCTCACCAAAGGCCATGTCCCTTACTTGTTCATGCAGGTATAAAGGCCTGGTCACTTGGGGCCAGCCAAGGCCAACTCTAAAGGGACATTTTAGCTATCTATGAGAGATATTTACCTAGAGATCCTTAAGGAATAGGAGGAATCTGCATTAGAGCTTGACTTCTCTCTAATCTTGCTTCCTTCTTTTCGCTTACATTGGTGTTGATCCCAAGGGGACTCCCTAATAAATATATTTATTAACTGAGCCTACTCCTACAACCTGTGCACCTGTGATCAGGTGACCGAGGGAAATAAAGACCAGAACTTCATTCACAGATGAGTTGGCATGTTGGTGCAAACCTAAAATGAATAGTTAATGCACTATCCCTCCACTCGGGTGTAGCTTTGAAAGACAAAGATGAAGGAAGGGAAACCTACCAGTTGGCAGGTCTTTGGGCAGAGCTCCTGGTTATTGTGTAAAGAGAGAAATGATTTAAGATAATAATACTAATAGATTCATAGGCAGTGATAAATAATTTAGATGGTTAGTCAATGAATCTGGAAGGAGCAATTTTGTAAGATCAAGGTTAAAGATGTTTCAGAAGAGTCATGGAGATGGACCTATGAGAGTGTACAGGAAGCATGAAGCTCTTTGCACTGTACACTAGAGTGGTCCCTTTATAGCACAAGCACTGAATGACCAATGTACAGGATGACTTGGCCCATTGTTATCATCCTCTCTCCTTGACCATGACAATGATGGCATTATGAGCATGTGAATGGAGTGGCAATGGTGACAGAAATGGAATCTGTGTATATGCCCAATAATATGTGCTCTATCTCACCAACCTGTTTTGAATGTCAACAACAAAGATTAATGGTGAGTATCCTATATGATACCATTCCTCAAAGAGACCTGTCAGTCACTTAGTGTCAGTTTGATTTCATGGAACTCATTCTATCTTGAAAAAGGCAGAATTTATCCTGACCAGGATTGAAACATATGGATTCACTTTTGTAGCCCATAGGACCTAGACCAATATCATACGCTAAGAGCTCATGGAATATTTAATTTACTGGCATGAAATTCTGTACAACAACATCTCCTACTAGAGATCCATTTTTTTCTTTGTAAAGAAGTGAGCACATGGTCATGGGAACCATTGGTCTCATCACCTACTGCACCATCCTGAAATTGCTGTCCTGTTAGAATAGTGGAATAGCCTTTAAAAGGTACAGATGAGACCTAGCCAGGTGGCTCAGTTGGTTGGAGCTTTGTCCAACCAAAAGGTTGTGGGTGTGATCCCTGATCAGGGCACATACCAAGGTTGCAGTTTCAACCCTTATTGGGGTGCATATGGGAGGCAACCAACTGATGTTTCTCTCTCACATTCATATTGCTCCCTCTCCCTCTCTCTCTCTCTAAATCAATGAAAACATCCTTTGGTGAGGATTAAAAAACAACCAAAAAGATACAGATGAGGTAACAGTTTGGAGATGACACCTTGAAAGGATTGTGCATTATTTTTTAGAATGTGTTATACTCTTAAACTAACATCCATTATGTGTTACTGTGTGAGAAAAAGGTAGATCTTATAGTGTTATGGATTGAATTGTGTCCCCCAATTTTGTATATTGAAGCCCTAATTTCCAATGTGACTGATTTTAGAGATAAAGCCTTTAAAGAGGTAATGAGGTTAAATGAAGTCATAAGGGTGGAGACCTAATCCAATACAACTGATGTCCTTGTAAGAAAAGGAAGATATTACAGGAATGCACACAACAGAGAAAAGGCCATTCAAAGACACAGTGAGAGGATGGCCATCTGCAAGCCTAGGAGAGAGGTCTCAGGAGAAACCAACCCTGCTGGCAGCTTGAACTAGGACCTGCCACCTCTAGAACTGTGAGGAAATAAATTTCTGTTGTTTTTTAAGCCACCTAGACTGTGTTATTTGTTATGGCAGCCCTAGCATCTAATACACATGGCTTTGGGAACTAAGGGATAAAAGCAGAAGTGGCCTCACTCAACATCATTCCTATGTACCTACTTTGGGAATTTGTGCTTTCTGACCCTGAAACATTAAGCTCTGTGAGTCTAGAGGCCTTGGGCTCCTATAGGGGTTCCTTTCCACCTGAAGACACCTTAAGATTCCTACTAAATAGTAAGGTACAACTGCCACTTGGTTTTGGGGGCAGCTAGTGCCAGTAGAACATCAAATACAAAGCAAGAGGGATTGACCCTTACCTTCTCTGGGAGTCAGGACTGCTGAGAGCAGGGAAGAACATACTTGTCTGTCAGGTGATCTACTAGAGGAAGTGTTTTTTGGAGGGGTCCTCTTCTGCTCATTTGCAACTTTGAATGGGCAAGTATAGCCACCATGACCTTACTAATGATAATATCATAACAGGGGCTCAATCCTCAGGAATTGAGTTCTTTGTTTCTCCACTAGGTAAGCCCCTGGGGCCAGTGGAAGTGCTAGAGAGAGAGAGAAATGTAGAATGGGTGAAGGAGGAGAGAAATAAGTATTAGTTTTGCCATAAGACAAGTTGTAGCAGCTAGTAAATTTTTTCAAGTATTATGACCACAGAATCCTGGAAGAATCTATGCCTGGATGGAGCAAATTTGACATGAGAAACAAGTGCATCCAAGTGGATGCTGTAGATGCTCAGCCCAGATTCCCTTTACTGGCCCTGTTATTGTCCCCCATCTCCTGGGAGTGTTGGCTACTCACAGCTCACAGCTGCCCCCCTCTAAAAATTTCCCCTTAGCATGGTTGCTGCTTCACCCAGGAGGTCACACACCTCCTACCATCCAAGGGTGGCCAAAAACAGGGGTACAAGAGATTGGCTCTCTTGCTTCAAGGAGTGTCATCTTTGTGGTACAATTTTTGTTTCAGACTCTCACCCCACCCATGTTAAGGAACAGACCAAAGCTAGACATTACCTGAGACCACATCTTTGCTAAATATTTTCCTCTCCTGCTTTTTTCCTCCTTTTCCAGACTCCGTCTAAAGATCACACCCTTAGCACCTCCTGTGCATTCAAATTGCTCTCTTAGGCTCTCTTTGTAGAGAACTGGACCTAAGACAATTCATAATAAAATAAACTCAAGAGGGTATAATAATAATCTTGGCTTGACACAGTAGCTTCTCTGAGCCCAGTACTCTGCTACCATTTTGTGGGTGTACAGTGGCGTGAGGCGTGGCCTGCCCCATCATTGAACACACCGTCTAGTTAGGAGGTAAAAACCTAAGCGCATGTACAACTTAAACCTGGAACTCGGTCTCAGATGGTACCAAGTTGACAAGAGGTAAACTTGGCATTCAGAAAAAAATAGTATCTTCCTCAGAGAGGCACATATTTGAAAGTAATTATCAAAATGCCTATTATTTAAAAGAAATTTCACTGTCATTTGAGAATTTGGGTAAGGTTGACAATATATATTAGAGTGTTAAAGTTGGTGAGATATTGTTAATTTACTGCATTAATAAGAATTAAAATAAAGCATATAAATATCCAAAATACTAGCATCTGAATTGATGCTCCGATGTTGTAGGCTATTTATTCAGAAGTGAGGTAAAGCTCCAAGCTCGGTTCCCAGATGCTGCTGTCCACTGAGAGGACAGAGCATGCTGCTTCTTTTCCTCGAGAGCTGTCAGATAGCAACCATAGGGGGCAATGCAAGCTCAGCAGTAGCATTCTCAGCTCCCTGTCTGCACCAGCTGAACCAGTCCTTTCAAGGCACTGCTGTTTTATTATTCTTGTTTAAAACAGGCTGGATCTTTACAGTTGCACAGTGTCTTAAAGTACATAATTACCTTAAGTTTGAGGGAAAGCCATATATAGAAATGTAAAAGCATTCAATGTAAAGATAAATATGTTATAAACATACAAAGAGTAAGTGGGATGGAGAGGGTGTGAGTTTACAGTTGACACAAAAGTAGGACAGAAGTTCTAAGCTAGTCCATTAAGAATTTAATCTGCTCCACTAATTGTTGCCTGTCAAATTCCTGTTTTTGGAAAAGATAGGCCTTGGAAAAGCAAACTGATTCTTATTTAAATTTTGTTATATTTTCTAATGATTTTGGTGTCTGAATATTATCAATGAAGAGACAGTTGTTGAACAAATAAAATAGTTCTTGCAATTTATTTAAGGGGAATATGTGTTTCACATATTTCTGCTCTGATTTTAAAGTTCCAGAGTCAGTGTACCAACATATGAATATGGATGAATATTGATGAGTATGATTTTCCTGCCCATCGTTATAAAAATACCATTCCTAGTTGAACTGTTAATGAAATGATGAGAAAATCTGAGGTGAACATTAGCAGTCTATTTTCATTTTGTTTCATCAAAAAGAATCTATTTTACAATTACTATTTACTTGCAATAACCTGCAGCAAAAAATGATTTAATGTTCAATATGTGCATTAAAATGTACTTGCTTTTTTTAATATGTAAAAGCTGATGGAAATTTCATTTAAGCACAATTCTGGTATCACAGATTTTAAGCAAAATAAAAGGAAGTTAGGGTACCATTTAAACGTGACTATAAAAATAATTTCTTTCAGTGGCTGGAGGGAAGGAAGGATCGGTCAAAGTAATTTTTATCTTCGATGGGATCCTCCTCTAGCCTGCTTTTTTATTTGGCTTAATGCATGCCACAATAATCATGCAATTTCTTCCTAGCATTTTTCTAGCTCTCAGTAATAAGAATAATTGCATGGTGTTTATATTCTAAAGTGCCTTTTCTCACTAAGCTGGGAAGTCCTTTCTGAGTATTAATTCTCACAAGATTTCTGTGTGGCACACAAGGATGTGTATTATTCTCTTGTTTTCCCCTTCTTACAACAAGGAGGGTAAGGCACATATGCAGTGTGATACACAAGAGAGAGTCAGGATGACAGAAACAGACCAGGGCCTGACTTCCAGTTCCAGAGCCAGGCCATGCTGTCTAGGAATTATTAATCCACTTGAGGATTGAATCCTGACAATTAGTAGCTACCTTTTAAGCCGTAGTTTTTACTCCTAGAACACTGACATTGATAGGAAGGAAAAGTGTAATAACTTGAAGTAAATGAATTCCATTGCACCCTGTGTAATAAAGAGATTGTAAACAAGCAAGTAAATAACTGCGATAATAGGAAGGTTACTGACAATAATTTGAAATGTAAATGTTTAATGGCATAGATATAAAATTAGCAATTAAAACAAACAAAAATTATTTTAAATAACATTTACCCTAGAAACTGCTAGGGAAAAAACACACACCTAAGTATGTAATTTGAGTATAGAATGAAGCTCTGTGAGTATATTGACTATGGCTCAAAGATGTCCAGATAGACCTGGAACATAATATGTACTCAATATATGTTATTTAGCAAATATGTGAATGATAACTTTTGAAAATCCTACCCAAATTATTTTAATCTGTTTTAGATGGGATAATAGCATTGCAATTACATGTATTTTAAGCTTTCTTTTCTTTTAGATATGTCTAAAAGATATAATCTACTCTTCCACTTGCAAATGGAATTAAGTTTGTGATTTGCTTCCAAATAAATCTGGACATTTGAGGGGTATATGAAACAGGATCAGCCATGAGTTGATTATTGTTGAAGCTGTATGATAGATATGTACATCAAGTGTATTCTTTACTTTTGTTTATGTTTAAAATTTTTTATGATAAAAATGCTTGAAATTTAAAAGACCATACCCATATACATTAGATAAGATATTACTACTAATATGTTATAATAAAATATATCACACCTTTCTGGAACTTAGCTATTTGCAGTCCTCATCTACCCAGAGTGTAGTCAAGAAATAAAATATGCCCCACAAAAACAGGAGCTCTCAGATGTCAGTATGCATATCATAAGATGATATTAATAAGATGTCATAAGTCACATACTATTATTTGAAGCATTTTAACGAAAGATGTTGCTTTAACTATATGTTAAAAAATTAATAGTCTGAGTATTCACAGACTTGGGGTCAAATAATTGTGCTAGAATTTACTAATTTGGTAATTTATTTCAATTCTGTAAGTCTCCATCTCCTCGTATATAAATTGTATATGATAATATCTACCTTCAAGGGTTTTAATAAAGTTTGCAAGTGATTAAAATTTTTCCTGGTACTTGGTAAGTGTTATATAAATGGTAGCTCATAATTTTAAGCTTAATTATCTATTTTTGAGATGACATAAAATTAAAGTCAGAAATAGATACATGATGTTCAATGGAGAATGATACCCTTACAGAACACCTAATAGGAAACCATGGTCAGAAAAATCAACAAGAAGAAATAAGCTACTTTATAAGGGCAAAAACTTCAGAATCTCTTTTAGTATAGGGACTCAAAGCCCTATATTCCTTGCCAAAGCTTGTATTTGCCTTTATAGTATAATACAGGATGATAAGCGATATAGTGATCATAGAGAATTATTAAGAGAAGTTAACACACAAACCTAACCTCTCAGAAGCCTAACACAACAACAGTTGGTTTCCACTTAGGCCACAGTCCACTGTAAGTCAGAAGGTTCTCCCGGGGAGCTCTTCACCCAAACTCCTTTCTTTTCTCTCCGTCACACCCTAGGGTCTCCTTAGAATTCTCTGATGGATTCACATCATTTGTTCAGTCAGTTGGCAGAGGAAAAGAAGTCTCATTGAAGACTGCATGAGCTATTTTAAGGTAATGCCTGGAAGTGAAATTCATCTTTTCCACCCACAATGCGACGGCCTTGTTCCCAGCAAGCTAGAGGGGCCTAGCAGATGTAGTCTTCCCATGTGGCCACAATGTGTGGACTCCAGACAATTGTCTCTGCTATGATAGACAATAAAGGAAGTGTCTCAATAGTTCTAGGAAGTTTCATACAAAAAGTATAGGGTGAATTTTGTATCTGTAGGTAACCTTTGTTGGACTCTAACCCCTCTGAAAATGGGGACATGACTTGGTTATTTCTGACTGCCAGCCAGTGCTCAGTAAATAGTTTCTGGTAAATAGTAGTTTCATTAATATATTAATTGGGAAAGGCTAGTTTTTTAAAGATTCTGTATAATTTTCAATTTATGGCAATACTGTTAGGAAATAAGCCTGTCTGTTGAGGATTGAAAATAATTTGTGACAGAAATAATTCAGTGTGGCCTTGAATGTCTTATTTGGCACATTAATTGAATAATAGAATCAATAAAATTTACTGTATTTGAAATAGTAGATATTTTTTTGAACATTTTACTGGACCACATAAATTATGGCCTTCCTTGGTCTTGAGTTTTCTTAAAGATAATATAAATTAATATGGATTATATAAAATTTTAAAGAAAGAATCTAAGAGTATTTGCATAAACAGTTTTGTCTCTTCCTTGATGCCAAAAATTATCTGAAAAAGATTTTATTTTTTGAGAATTCCCTTTCCTCCTAAACCTAGAATTTTAGGATTGAAAGAGAAGCTCCACTCTCTTGGTTTTCTTCTGGTAGTTGAGTAAGAAATGAGCAGGATTTGATTCATTTACAAAATAAATAAATATATATTTTAAAATTCATTGGCACATGCAGTGCAGCAGAACAGATGAGTATTATAGGAAGTGAGTATGCTAGCTTGGTGACCGGGTAGCAGAATCACCCAAGACAATGACAGAGACGAGGCAGCAGCTCATTGTGTGACAGTGAGACTTGGGACAATGCCGTAAGGATCATGTTCTGTTCATGCCACAGTCATTTATACGTCTCAGGCTTGGGGATGGGTCAGACCACTGATGAGAGTTATAGGCACTGACATAATTTTGAAAGAAAAAGATATTAGAGTTAAAGGAATGAGTAAATGTTTTTGTAAGTTACAGTGACAATGATAAAACAACAATAAAACCATTAAAATGTAAGAGTTACATTGGAATGTACTATAGATGTTGCTCTAGATATTTTCTCCATCTCTGTCTGTCATTGATTCTGGTGAATATTGTTACAGATTAATACTCCTATCACCAATCTACAACACCAAATTTTTAAGAAAGAAAACTGATGTACAAAATACCAAAACAACTATTGCTGTAAAACAGTTATTTCTACTTATTTGAAATATAATGGTCCTTGAACCTCTGTGGAAATTTGGAAACTCATGGAAAGGTATTGGAGAAAGTAAATAGAGATATTTTTTAAAGGCATAGCTAAAAAAGTAGGTGGCTTTTTAGAAGACTTTATATTCAGTATCATTTTCTTAAAAACTCAAAACTATATTTGTCAGAGTACTGGCATAAAGCATCTGAGAAAGTTATTGCCAAAAGACTTTTGCCCATCTCAAAACAAACAAACAAACAAACAAAAAAGGAAACAATAGACTTGGTAATAGAGATCCTGTTGGGTATGAGAGACTGGTTATATATATTGTCAGTAACAATTAAAACTCTACAATTTATGAACTAAAATACATTTTTTAATTTGTTTTATTCCAAATTGAAATTATTGTTAAGCTTAATGGCAGTTGGCTTCTTTAAAGTAATTAAATTGACAACCAAAAGTGAAAGTCTGTTGTTAAGTTCTTTTTACATCTTCCACCACCTAAAACATATCTATGCATAATGAACTTTAAAATGCATGCTTTTTATATCTTCTCCCATAGTTATCATTTAGAGTTTAACTCAGGAAAGGAACTCTGAGAAATTGCTAAATAGTTTTCACCCTGCCCACATACATGCAACACCCATTTTAAATGTACCCCAGGAAGATGTTTAGGTTTACATCTTATGTTTATACAGACTAAGTTCTTTAATCTCAAAGATTAGTCATTTTTTTTCTAATTTTATTGAAGTTAACCAGTATCTTAAAGGTGTCTTTTAGCCAGCTGACACAATCTAAAATATCTTCATTTTCAGCCTATGTGAATTTAAGTGTAAATCTTTGTACTTGTACTGCTTCCTGCTTTATTTCATGAATAGAATTTAGCTGTACTAAGGTAATGGTGCAAATTTACAGTCTCTATAAAAGCACTGTTATTGTATTGCTTTGCCTAATGCATTAGGAAGAGAAGACCACTTGGCAGACACCACATATCTACAAACGAACAAAATGCAGTAAAATCAAAATTGCATTACTTTTGTCAATAATTTGTGTTATAATTTTTATGGCAAATATTAATGGAAAGGACCCCTTAAATAAAAATGAGTCTGACGTTTTCCTTTTGTTGTTGCTGCCCTGATTGTATTTACATCCAGTCATTTATTGCCTATTAAAGAAGTAATGCTATGTTAATGTAAGGGGGAAAAAAATCAATGCTACTGAGATCAGTAGCTGTGGGGAAACAGTGCAGCAGCTGGTTTGCAAACAGTGAGCCCATATAGATCAATGAAATTACAAGCTAAATCTGCTGATGCTCACAAACTGCTCCAGCCGTGCGCTGTCTAACCTTTTCCAAGTTCAAGAGCTCTAGAAAGCCAGTGGTAACTAAATGTAAAGCAGGGCAAAGGCAACCAGGAGACGGTGACAATGCACCTGTAGTATTTTAGTTTGATACGCGAAGTTCCACTTTTGCAGTTACCAGAATATTTACATATTTTTAACCTATAGAAAGGCCATTTAATCTGTAAGTCAGCCACATAGAGAGCCTTCAGATCCCAGAAAAATCTCTGCCTTAGGAGGGTCCCTTGACTTGAAACATTGAAAGGCTACATGATACTTCACAAATCTGCCCGTTAAGTGTAGTTCCAGAAAATATTAATCAACAAGCTAATGCTGGGATTCTAGAATATGTCGTGTGTTAGATTTGATGACTTATTGTGGTTTTTAAAATTTTCTTTATTATAAAGGTGTTATTATATACATTGAGCCTTATTATTGTTATAATAAATCGTTGATCAGATACATGCACACTTAGTATTTAAAAAAGACGACAAGCTTTCTATCTCAATAAAGTGATTTTAGTGTCAAATTAAACGATGTTAGTGTTTTTCCCTATAAGTATTGAATTTCCAATTTTTCTTTTAGCTAAGCCTTCCAAGAACATTCAGCAATACTTTAACTACTTTTCCCAAGACACACAAAAACTTTAACATAAGGAGTCCTAATTAATGCAATGAAAGGAAAGTCAGTATTCACAGAAAAGAATCATCAAAACTTGTTGATGGATTAAAAAATACTAGGTTAATTCTGTTTAAAACAAGAAGTGATCTTTGACATTGGCACATGTAACATCATTTTTCTATTACGTGGAGAAGATAAATGACTTTCCCAAGGTCACACATTCTCTTGAATGCTCATATTGGAACTCAGACCCAGCTACTCTAGGCCAAAGCCAGAGCTGTGCCCACCACATGAGCTATCGTTGACTTTGATATGAGTGGGAAAAAGGAGGAGAATGTAGAAGGCAGAAGAAAGTAGAATGAAGATTTACATGGGATGCTTTTATTCAAATATATAAGATAGACTAGGGACATATTATATGGAATAAAATTAATCACGAAATATTATTTCTACTAAATTATTCTTAACTTGTTGACAAGAAGAGCAAAAATGTGTCCTTTTCTCTCTCTCCCTCCTTTTCTCCCTCTCTCCTTAAATCAATCAAAAAATTTCAAAACAAAAACAGTGATTACAAGGCCAAGCAAAGTCTGGTCTGTCAACAAGGCTGACCACACTCCATCTGCTCCTCAAATGTGCTCTGAGTAAAATGTCCTGAGAGGCACAAGACATGCTTTCTTTGAATCCTGGTTCAAGAATTATATTGGTTTAAATCATTTTGCCTGTCTCAGTCCTTTAAATAGTGAAACAAGAGTGACATCATCTTCATAAGACTGGCTGACTATATAAATGGTAGGAATTTCAGCCAAATAGCAACTGGAAACTGTCATAGTTCAGTCCCCTCATTTAAATTTACCTTGATTTTTATATTCAAAATCATATTTTGTATGGTTTGTTGAAAAGTAATAATATTTATAGTGGATGAGATAAACATGAGTTGTTTTCTTTCCTATGTAAACAATAATCATATTCCAGATGAATTGCTACATTTTGGGAGGTAGATAATTAAAAGACAATGTCAACAATGTTAGAATATAGATAATATCTCCTAAGTAATTTTAGAATAAGCTAAACATGAGCAATACATATATATATACACACACACATATATATTTATATTTAATCCTTACCCGAGGATATGTTTTTATTGATTTGAGAGATAGAGGAAGGGAAAGAGAGAGAGAGAGAAACATTGATGTGAGAGAGAAACACTGACCGGTTGCCGCTAGTACATGTCCCAAAAGGGGATTGAACCCGCAACCTCGGCCTGTGCCCTGACCAGGAATCAAACCCAGGACATCACCCCAACCAACTGAGCCACCTGGCGAAGGCGAGCAATACCTATATTTTATCTGCTGATGTTTTAGGTAACGTGAACCCTGCCAAATATACCAAGTGTTACAATTTTAAATTTTAGTTTAAAATATCTTATTCTCATATTTTCAGGTTTTCAAAGTATACTCATTTCTACATCCTGATATCCTCATGAATACTGTGAGGAAGGCCAATTGGATATTACTACCTCCAGCTCAGTGGACACAGAGAGGCTAAGTCAAGGAAATGAGATGAGAACTCAACTCCTAGGAACAAATCCCATTGTTTCATTGCTGCCTTTCTTTTATGCTTTGAGTTGGGACAAGTGAAGTAAGAGAAAAACAAGCATGAGAAGAAAAATTTACTCCTCATACTACATGATTATACTAATGATTATGACTCAGAAAAACACAAGGCATTCAGTATCTTTCAACTTAAAAGAGTAAATTCATATTTCAAAAATAATTTTCCAGGACTTTCTAAAGAGCAATGTTAACAACTGGCAAAGCATCACTGAGTTATTGTAGGGTCTGCACAAAGAAAACAAGAAATAATTAAATATACAACCATGATTTACTGTCACTGTGGAGGATAGCTGATGGAGCGGCATGGAATTCATTATAACTGCACCACAGAGGAGGCGTTTTGGGGTAGCTCTCAACCTGGAGATTGTCCAGATAAAAACCAGAATAATCTCTATGCCTCTTATTTCCTACCACCATCACCAAAGAGCAGAGATGTGCAGGGCAGTAGACAGGGAGCAAAGAGAAAGCAGTCACTGTAGCTGGCAGTTAGTACAGTGGAGAGAATGAGACCTCTGATTTTCACCGCAGCAGCAATCTTGATCTCTCCTGCATACCCCTTCCGAGGCACCGACACATCTTGCATCATGCATGAGGAGATAGGTCCAATTTTAGGTACTGATCTAGGTTTGTGCTTACATGAATCACTACCTAACTTCATACTCTCTGATCCCATGGCTTTGGGTTGCAGACCCTTTCTATTTATGGGTCTTTTCTTGCTCTGATGACCCTTTTTCACTCCACTCTTGGTTTTTTGTGCACACCCCTGACTAGGGAGATATCCACAGCTCCTGGTGCTCATTCCTCCCTCTGGTTGAGTCAGACTCGCAGAACTGCCAAAGCTGAGCTGACTCTGGCCTCTCTACTAGAGGCAAATCAAACATGTTTAATAGCTGATAAGAATAACAAGAGTGAGAACTAAAAGTTTTATTTGACTAAGATTTAGTTTGAACTTTGAGCAACTGCAAAAACACACACCTCTGCAATTTATGTAAAATTTGGCTACTCAGAAGAATCTATTCATTGGGGCTACACACAGCAAGGAGTACAACAAAGGATATGCAAAAACAAGCCAAACCAAGGTATTTAGTCTAGTAAGGCATTTCCCCTGAGCTCTGAGGCCCATAGAATGAGCAGCTGGATCTCTGTAAGAACAGTGACCCACTGATTATTCCCTGAGGGATAGGTGCTAAATTGATTGTGTCCACCCATCTCTCATTTGGTACATAGACCTGTCCACTGTTATCCTTTCTCACTGATGGACTTTTCTCACCCTAGTGACCCCATTTGATACTCTAAGAAAATTCTGATTTTCTACCCTGTCTATGCTGCTTTGAGTCAAGTATTGCCTGTAGCCCTGAGGCTATTTCCCACAAGTGGTTCACCCATTAGGCCATAACTAGTCAAAAAACTAAAGAGAAGAGAGACAGAAAGTGTCTTGAAATACATTAATGACTTTGTAAGTTCTTTTTTCATGATGATTGGTTAACATGAGAGATATATATTGTTTCTGTTAGTAATTGGTATGTTTGCTTGACTCTTGGCAAAATTTGTTTTACAGTATAACTTTTTCCTTTTTCTCAACTCATCTATTTGTTGACCTTATGTGGTTTTGAATTAACATAATCTATTAAGTATGGTTAAAAAAAAGCTATCTGAATTGGGCAGAGACTATTATATAATTGTAATCACAATTCTGATGTTGATCAGAAAAAGACAAGGTAAGTTGCTCTCTCTCAGCATGCTGCCTTAATAAGGCCTCATCTTGTCTGATTGTGCCATTCTTCCCAGTTTCAGAATATGAATAGTCAAGATTTTTTTCAATACTTTTCACATTAAAAAATTTATTTGTTGAATGAATAAATTGATCAATGGTATGGATGTAAGGATATGAGGCTCTAACGTGTGTGTGTCAGTAAATATTGGTTAGAAATTTACTTAGATGTCACATTTAAAGACTTAGTTCTTTTTAAAAAATTTGTATCAACTTTATACATAATATACTGCATCCAACTTGATCAATTTGGCAGTCATTTACACCCATAAAGTCACCGCCACAATTATATACAGAGCATTTCTGTCATCTTCAGTAGATTCCTTTTGTCCCATTGCCACGTTGCAGACCATTCCTGCTGCTACTGGGACTCTAGGCAAGCACTCATCTGTGTGTTTTTTGTAGTTTTCTTTTTTTCTTTTATCACTATAGATTAGTTAGCACTTTAAATATTTTTTACTAAATGGATTCATGGAATACATACTCCTTAGCTTCTTTTACCCAAGATAAATATTTGGGGTTGAATCATGCTGTTGTCTGTATCAATAATCCCTTTCTTTCAATTGCTTTCAGTAGCCATTGTATGAAAATATTGCATTTTGCATAACTGCTCAGGTGTTGATTGACATTTGGTTGTTTTTAGTTTTTGAGTATTATGAATAAAGGTGCTATGAATATTTGTGCAGAAAACTTCATGTGGATATGTTTGTATTTCTTTGTGAAAAGAAAGAGTGGAATGAGTGGAATGACTAGATCATACAATATGTAGATGTTTAAATTTTTATAAAATTGACAGTTTTCCAAAGTGGTTGTACCTTGTTAAATTCCCATTAGGAGTACATGAGAGGTCTAGTTGCTTTGACTTGGGACCCCATACAATCTTAAATATGGAGAACCACAAACAACTATTTTTTTGTTTATGTGGAAAATATCTATCAATATTTACTATATTTAAAACTGAGAAATTAAAAAAGGTATTTATTAATTTACATAAAATCAATATACTTTTTATAAAAATATCTGTATATTTCAAAATTTAAAAATGAGCAAAAGGCATTGTTTTACATTTTATAATAATCTCTATCATGTTAGTTTTAATGGGAGATGGCTAGATACTCATATCTGCTTTTGCATTAAATCTACTGAAATATTATAGATTATTTGCCTTCTGGAAAATGACACTGTACACCTGTGAGGGCAAGAGAGTGAAATAGGTAGCTGACATTATTATTAGAGAAATAATTTTAATACAATATTAGACCACATTTTGAGAACTGCTACTCTATTCTTTTCCTTTTTAAAATCCATATCTATTCTTTTGCAAATGAAACATGCTGTCTTGATTAGCATAGCTTTATACTAAGCTTTAAAATCAATTAGTGTAAATCCTCCCATTTTATCCTTTTTAAAAAATTTCTTTGGTCATTGGTATTTCCACATAAATTTTAGCATCAGCTAATCAATTTCTACTAAAAAGCCTGCTGGAATTTTCACTGGGGATATGCTTAATTATAGATCAAGTCTTGGAGAACTGACATCTTAAAAATATTTAAGATGGCCTGTCTTCTAATCCACAAAAATAATATATCTCTTTATTTAGATGTTCTATAATTTCTCTCAACAATGTTCTATAGTTTTGAGTGAAGACATATTACACATATTTTGTTAAAATTATTCCTACATATGTTATTTTGTATAATTGTAAATGAATTTTTAAAAAATTTCATCTTCTAATTGTTTGTTACTAGTATATAAAATTCAATTGAGTTTTACATATTAATGATATATACTGAGACATTTAAATAAATTTATTTATTTTTATTATTTTTTAAAAATAGATCTTTATTGATTTCAGGGAGAGGAATGGAGAGAGAGAGAGAGAGAGAGAGAGAGAGAGAGAGAGAGAGCATCAGTGATGAGAGATTCATTGATCAGCTGCCTCCTGCATGTGCCCAACTGGGGATCAAGCCTGCAACCTTGGGCATGTGCCCTGACTGGGAATCAAACCGGGATCTCCTGAATCATAGGTTGATGCTCAACTCTGAGCCACATCCAGCTGGGCAAATTTATTTATTTCGAGTCTTTGTTACTAATAATAAAAAATTACAGTCACTAACAATACAAACTATGTATATGTCTTTCTAAGTAATTGATCTCTTTATCACTATGAAATGTTCCTCTTTATCACTGGTAATACTCTTTCTTTAAGTCTATTTTATCTTACTTATATTCATATAGCTTTTTCAGCCCACTAGTATTTATTCTTTTCATATGTATTTTTAAAAAATCCATTTATTTTTAACCTATAGATTTCTTTAATTTGAAAGTGTGCCTCTTGTAGATAGCATATAATTACTGTTTTGCCCACTCTGATAATATCTGTGTTTTAATTTGAGTGTTTAATTCACCAGTACTTTTTAAACTTTAACTTCTAAATAATTTTAGACTTATAGAAATTGGCAAAAATGTTCAGAGATTTTTAATCATTCCTGTGTGCTCTTGACCCAGTTTCCTCTGTTAATATTTTATATACACACTATCATAACAAAAACTAAGAAATGAACATTGATGTAATACTGTACTTATTTATAAACTTTATTGAGTATCACAAGTTTGTCCCCTAATGTCTTTCGCTGTTGCAGGATCCACTTAGTGGTCCTGTATCACACTGTTTTTAGTCACTTTGTCTATTACAATTTGTGACGGTTCTTTCCTTGTCTCTCATGACTGATTTACTTTTAAAGAGTACTAGTTAACTCTTTGTAAAAGCCCCTTAATTTGAGTCTTCCTGATGTTTTCTCATTATTAAATTGAGGTTATGCATTTTAGGCAAGAATACTACAGAAGTGATTTGTCCTTTGCAATGTATCATATCAGCAGGTACATGATACTGATATGTCTTATAATGTTAACCTTGGCAGTTTGATTAAGTTACTGTCTGCTGGATTTCTCCATTGTAAAGTTAATTTCTCATTTCGTAATTGATAAATATTTTGGAGGATTCAATATTAATGAAATTATTGATATGCCTGTATCTGCCTACTATTTTATTATTTGCTTTGTTTTTTTATATATATATTTTTATTTTGGATTATTTTAGTACTCTTTATTTCATATATTTATCTTTTGGGAAGCTTTTTTTCCCCGTGGTGTGACAACACCAGCATTTGGTATTATCAATGTTCTGGATTTTGGTTATTTTTATAAGCATGTAGTGGTATGTCATTGTTGTTTTCATTTACATTTTTCTAATGATGTGTAATGCAGAGTATCTTGTCATATACTTATTTTCCATATGTGTATCTCCTTTGGTGAGCTGTCTGTTTAGGTCTTTTACCTACTTTTAAAAATCAAATTATTTGCTTCCTTTCTGTTGAGTCAAATATTGTATTTTTTAAATCTAAATGTTATTAGATTTATATTTTGTATTTCTAAGCTAAACTTTTCTATCTCATCCATTACAAGCATGGTTTTCTTTACCTTAATGAGAACATTTATAACAGCTGCTATAATAGTCTTTGTTTGAGAATTTCAACATCTTGTCATCTTGCAACTGACTTCTACTTATTATTATTTTTTTTGCTTGAAACTATATCACATTTTTCTAGCTTTCAACATGGAATCATTATGCATAGTGTCCTGGATGTTGGACATGTTATGTTTTGGGTTCTCTGGATTCTGCTGCATTTCTTCAAAGAGTGATATTTTTCTGTTTTTAATAGCAATTACTTTGATTAGACTCAGACTTCAAACTCCGTCCCACTTGTGGTGGACAGCAGCTTTGATCACTGGCTCTTTTCTTTCCTGGATTCCCCCTTACTCTCTGGTGGTCTTGGTTGCCCCATGTTCCTTCATTGGTTTGTCCAGCCAGAAACATGGCAGATTTTCTATTAGAGTTTTAGTGACTCCTGTCACTGACATATAGTTGTGACTGCCCTCAGGGTAAAGCCACAAAAACACTCAATCTCAGCCACTTCCTTCAAGTTTCAAATCCCCTGAGCATCCAACAGCTTTGTTCACTCTCCAGAGCCCTACAATGTTTATTTTTTGTTTGTTTCCCTCCCCTCACCCCTGAATCTATAGTTATTATCTACAGGATTGTAGGAAGTTTGATATTACAGGCTTATTCCTCTGTAAAAGTAGCAGAGCCTTAGACCATTTAATTCTTGATGACGCACATGTATCTTACTGGAAAAAATAAAAGAATGCTTTGAAGAGCTGAAATGCTCTACTGCCTGACATATGAATATGATTATATTTCTATAAATGGACATTGAATATTTCTAGCAAGTGAATGCAGTTAATAGTTATCTTAATCTGGGAAGATTATTCTACAAAACAAAACTTCAAGGAGAGAAAAAATAGAGCAGTGTGAGAATGAGTACTTTTTGCTTGGCAACATATAATTTGAAGAAACTCAGGTTTATGAAATGAGAGATGATATAGTCAAGTCACTCTGATCTATATGGCCTTCCAGATTTTTATATGTTGTGTCATGCTATTTCTTTTTCCATATCAATGACTATTTGAACCTAAGACGCTTCTATTGGTGACTAAAACTGAGGCAGCAGTACCGTATAGCAGATAAGAGCAGATTTTTATATACTAATCACAACTTCATTGCTTTCTAGTTTAATGACCCTAGATAAGTTACCTAATTAATAAAAATATATATATGTTGATTTTTGTTTTTAGAGAGGAAGGGAGAGTGGGAGAGAGAAAAACATTGATGGGAGAGCAGAACATAGATTGGCTTCCTCCTGCACACCCCCTACCCGGGATCAAGCCCACAGCTCAGGCATGTGCCCTGACCAGGAATCAAACCGGCAACCTTTCAGTGCACCTAACAACTCCCAACCAACTGGGCAACACCAGCCAGGCCCTTAGTTAATTTCTTATATAGCAATTTTCTCTTCATTAAAATGGAGACAATAATGCTACTTGTCTCATAAAATCCTTATAAAGAAAATAATGTATATTCTATATTCAGATTTTAGAAATCTCTCAGCACAAAAATAAAATGAAAATTACTTATTATTTTTATTCTTGGAAATATCAGGATTATAACTATGTGTTAGAATTTTCAAATAGGCAAAGCAACTTAAAGGGAAGGACACAGATAGAATGATAATACTCATAATAAACTTCCCACCTTAGATCTTGATGGGAGCAAATTTATTAGTATTTAAGTTTAGTCTTAGAGTCTCTCTTTTCCTATATTATTTTACTTTTCTTTTTAAAATGTTGGTCCTTCTGCCTGGAATTACCTCCTTTCTCTTCTCTGTTTGGAAAAGGCCTTTGAGGTGCATCCTTTTGAAAGTTGCCCAGTCATCCCTTACCACATAGCTCAAATGACCCCTAAAAGGCAGAGTAATGTAGGGAATGAACAAACATTTTGCACTTAGATTTTGTATATCAACTCTTTCACTCACAAAATGTAGACAGGTTACTTAACATGCTGAGCCTTAACCTCATCAGAAAATGAGAGGAAACCCAGCTGGCGTGGCTTGGCAGTTGAGCATCAACCTATGCTCCAGGACATCACGGTTCGATTCCCAGTTGTGGGCACATGCCCAGGTTGTGGGCTCGATCCCCAGGTAGGAGGCATGCAGGAGGCAGCTAGCTGATCAGTGACTCTCTCATCATTGATGTTTCTATCTCTCTTCCTCTCCCTTCCTCTCTGAAATCAATTATATATATATATATATGTATGTATGTATGTATGTATATACACTCCTTTGTCCACCTCAACAAATTGGAAAAAAAAAATGAGGGGAAGACTGTCCATGTAAAAGGAAAGTGGTGAAGATTAAATAAGATGGCGTTTGTTGAGTGCTTAGTCAGGGTCTGGAACATATTAGTGACCCAATAACAAAGAATTCTCTGCTCTTTTCTCGTGTTATTTTGCTATGAAGTTTTGAACACTGCCAGAATGATCATGATCACATCTGTCCCTCCACTTGCCTGTCATTCGAACTCTGCATTATACTCCATAAATGCCTAACTTTACTACTGTTTATTCCTCCTTGAGGGCAGAGACCTGCATGCCTTTTATCTGTATCTGCGCAGCTACCATAGCACCTGGGCCACTGTTGACTGTCTAAATGTTTGTTTGCTTAGAGAATGAATGGAAATACTATTAACTTGTATTTCATTTGAATCTCTAATTTTCACTTACCAATTAGAACACTCTAACAGTAGATCAAAGGGCATTTAAATCAAATACAGTATTTTAAGGGAAAACAAATATGAGGACTTTTCTTTTGTCTTATTCTGACATTTTTTAAGGTAATAAAAACATTCTTATAACCAGAAATCCTCAGGAATAATTCCTCTTGACTGCAGTAAGTACTTACTTTTGAGGAACAGAAAGCTGATGAGCTGCAGGCTTCCCTGCTGCTAAATTCATCTAACAAGGCACTCCTGATGTGCTCTTATTTTAAGGCCAATGGGAACTATATAGATTGGTTTGCTGCTCTCTTTCCTGAAAAAGAAAGGACTTTGAGTTGTGCATGTTTATGTTGGTAAATAAATTCTGCTGTGAAATGGGAATCCAAGAATCAGGCCCAAGGCATCATAAACACTCATAAAGTGAATTTGTAGGCATATTGCCTTTGGTGCTTCTTGGACAAGGTCTGCATAGCTAACAGAAGGCTGAAAAATCAGAAGTCACAGGTACCTCTGGACCTTGTAGCTAGGACCTGAAATGACCTTTCCTGTGTTTTGAATAAGATAGTTGAGAAACATTGCGTCCTTTATGTGTATTAATCTCTTTGAACATATTATGTGGCTGAGAATTGAAACTGATATCAGGAATGCCAAAAATAAACTGGGACAAACCTTGGCAAATACTAATCACAACCAAAATGCTCTTTTATTTGTATGGAGAAGAAGTAGCTGAACAAAAAAGAATTAAGTTTACTCCTGAGGAAGCTGGACAAGTGCTGCCAGCTGAGAAAAAACAGCAGGACCTCTCAACTCCAATTGCTACATTCTACATCAAGGAGAGTGGTATGCAAATGGAAAGGACAGACGTGGATCACAGGAAAGAATTAAATTCAAGGCTGGGACAAAGGTGCAAGAGCACATCCAGCTGTAATATATGAATTAATACCCCTAAATCAGATAGACACATTTCATCCTAGAATACTGAGAGCACAAGCACGTAAAGATAGGATCACAGAAACAGCATCATTACTCTGTTAGGAATCATGAAAAGTTAGAGAGGTAAGTGACCCAGTTAAGAAAGGGTTAGAAAAGAGATAAAGTAAATTGCAGTAACCACAGCTTACAAACTTTGATAATAGTATTTGGCAGAATTCTAATCTTTACTGTTAATCAGGTAGTTACTAATCTCTCAGGAAAAAGAAAGTTGCATTACTTAAAAACCATTATGGGTATACTAAAAACATTTTACTAGTAGATCTCAATAATTCTATTGGCGTGGAATATCTTTTCTTCACCAAGTTGTGTGGAAAGTTTCCTCCTTAATGTGCTGATGGACAAATTAGCATGTTGAAGATAAGGGCAGTGAATTTGTAGGCAGCACCACAATATAACATTTAGAAATAGTAACATATTTATCAAGAGCAAGGGATCTAAAATCATATAGAACTGGGTTTGAGTGCTGTATCTGACACTTAATATTGTGTGATCTTGAGGAATGTACTTAAAGTTACTAAGTCTAAAAAATGGAGACAGCAACAGTAGAAAGCTTCTAGAGCTGTTCAGAAGATTAAATGTGGCTGGCACACAGTAAGAGTACAATACATATTAGCTGAGAGGGATCATGTGGTAGAGACACACAAAGATGACTATGAAGGCACACGGAAGAGCAGCTAATCCTTGGGTGGAGTAGGAGTCAGAACTGGCCAGGGGAGGGGAAGTATGAGAACAGCACCGGGAGCACGTGCACACAGAGCTGATGCATTTCCATGACAAACAGTAGTTACAATTTTAGCTTGGAGAAAGGAACTAGCTGAGGAGACAAGGGGTGGCGGCAGATGAGGCTGGGCAGAGAGGCAGGTGGGGGTATCAGCTCAATGAGCATTGCCTGTCATATTCAGGGGTTTAGAAGTTATCCTAAGCACATACTGTGAGAGGAAGTGTGAGGGACAACTTGAAATGTAAATATATTTAAAATGTAAACTTGTTCCAAGTACCTACCCCAATATTTTAGGTTCTTGGAAAGATTTATTAAATATTACATTGAATGTTAAGCGGCTAGTAGATTGAAATGGAATAACTATGTTGATTCTGCACTGAAACCAACATAAAGTATAGTCAAAGGAGCACCTCATCAATATCCTCAGTGGGTCAAGAGATAATTATTTCCCTAAAACTTTAAAATAATTCACTTTTGGTATTATCTTCATTTTCATTTTTGCTTATGAATGTTACTTTTCCAAACATAAATGATGGCATTTGGTGAAGTCCCTGCAAGAAGATTTGCCCATGACAAGGATCTGAATCTTACGCAGCACACAATTATATGCGAGACTGAAAAGGGAATTAGACATTAGTGACTTTTAAGAAAGATCGCTAATGCAGGACAAAAACCAATCTTCCTGAGAGGTTTTTTTTTCCTACTTGAAAGGGAGACTTTGAATCCTAGCACCTTCTTTGAATCTCTTTAAGATGGCATCAAAATTTAAAGCAGTTGGTTTCTATCTTGCAAGTGATTCTGAGTTCTTTAAACTTTGGGAATGAAAGCAAAAAAAGGAAGTGATATTAATCTCACTTTGGGAATTTTTTTTTTTTGGCATATTAGATTTTTTTTGGAAAATATCTGAATAAATACATTATTAGAAGAACTTGTTCATGACCTTGACAATGGTATGACTGAACTTTAGCTGAAATAGTAAAGCAAGAAAATGGGGTCAGTTAAATGACTTCTCTGTCTATCCTCAGTATCTGTTCTTTCCCCTTCCTTGATTTGCATAGCCTGTCTTCCTGAAACTGGAAAGCAGTACAGGGGAAGGAATGTATTTGAATTTATTTTAATTCCACATATTTATACCCAGAATCAGCGTACCAATAATGATGTCCATGTACAAAGAATATAGTGAGGTCTTTATCTATTCCTTCAACTGGGATTAAATATTTTAACTGTTTACCTTGTATTTATCATAGCAATGCCCTTTATTTATTTTTTACTATTTATATTTTGGGCTTTAGTCTTAAATTTAAGGGTTTTAAGAGCTAACATTTTTAAATTAAATATTAAGTTCTGGAGCTAAAAATCTTAGGTTTTATTCTTACTCATTCAAGCTTTGACTTTCAATAAAATAATACCCTGTCTGAGCTCTAAGTCTTCCCCCTATAAAATAGGCCCTGGATGGGTCATGGGCTTGGAGGCAGAGAGCCCTGGTTCACATCTCTAAAGGGTAATTGTATCATCCATAACAGTTTAAGAATGATCTTGGGGTTAAATGGCCTAATGTAGTACATTTCATAACACATAGTTAGTGTTCAGTGAAAAGATACAATAAAACAGTAACAGATGCTCATCTTACTTTCCAGGTTAATTGTGCAGATTTGAGAGTTGTGCAAAATATGTAATAGTGAGATGCTTTACACCAGAAAAATGCTCAAAGATAGAAGGTACTAATTAAATATTTGATGAATGAATAAAAATCAAATATACTAAAATTTGGACCAGGATTCACTTTCTTTGCTTAGAATATGTTAAGGGATAATAGAAATTGTCAAAGCATCAAAAATCTTAGTTCAGTACCTGATGTTGTATAACCTGAGGAAGACAAATTACACCTTCTAAGACTCAGTTTCCTTGTCTATAAAATAATTATAATAGTACATTTTATGGGATTATTTTTTGGATACTATAGTATTAAATTATTATTCACATCTTTTCTGGGGAAATTTCTAACAGCAGTTAGATGTGTTTGAACTACTATTTAAAATAGTAAACCTATTTTTAGGGATAGAAATTATTTATGAAGTTTCTCAAGTTTTATAAAGGTTTAACATTTGACTAATCAACTATTTTGTAATAAAAGTGTTTTTGAGGAAAATATAGTTACTGCTGCCTGTTCTGAAGTACAGGCATGTGCCACACAATGACCGCTCAGTCAATGATAGACTGCACATGCAACCCTGGTCCCATAAGATTATAATGGACCTGAATTTCTTGTAAGAAATAGAAGGTGATGTGGTTCAGAAGGAATTCTTTTTTTCTGATGAAGTACTATCTGTGGGGCTTGGCAATAGATTCCCTCACCACAATTCTGAGTGCACAGACTACATCCCAATCAGCCAGCCATTGACCTCTTTCAGCACAGAGGAGCTTGTCCCCCAGCACCACATATTTGAGGGTGCTACAGGCCTCCCAGGTCCAGTGTGATGGTCTTCAGAGGACACTGCTGTAAATTCTTTGTTGAGGACCTAAGATGCTATACAAGGGCACAGGCCCACCTTAATTATTAAGCACCTTTGCCACTAATGTATAAACTTTCTGTGGTGTGGAGCCTGTAATTTGGAAATATTTTCAGGTTGTGATGATGTAAAGCATAGATAAATTTTATTTCTTCCAACAGTTCAATGCCAAGGAAAGCCCTTTGTGCCAGAAAGGTCAATGGAACCAAAAATAAATTTCCAAAGTCAAAATATTGAGTTCTCAGTTCTACCCCTCTCCATGGTAAGCACCCCCAGTTTTTCAATGAATACCACAAAGTTCCTTAGTCTGACCAGTGCTCCAACATGCACTAGCCAAAGCCACATTGCCAGGACAGTGCCCAATACTCCTTTATTTCTCTATCTTATTCCTACTGATCCTCAGGCCACCTTGCGTTGCCTCCTGATAGTCCCTAATAAGGTGAGCTCTGCCTTCCCCAGACAGTCCCTCCTCAGCATTTCCAATCAGCTCAGCTCACATCCCTGCTCATGGAGCAGCATCAACAGCTCCAGTGTTCTATTTCTGCCTCTGTCCGAAGGAAGCTGGGGGAAGGCTGTGGGACAGTGTAAATAAAATTTACAATAGTGTGCAGTAATGTCCCAGGCCTTCACATTCACTCACCACTCACTTTCAGTCCTGCAAGCTCCATTCACGGCAAGTGCCCTACACAGGAGTCCATTTAAAAAATATTTTCTACCATATTTTTACTGGACTTTTTCTATGTTTAGATGTGCTTAGATACACAAATACTTACCTCTGTGTTCTGGCTACCGACAGTGTTCGGTACAGTAACACACTGTGCAGGTTTGTAGCCTACGAGCAACAGGCCCTCATCCTTGGCACGCCTGTCTTTTGCTTAATAGCTGCCAGCTGTGGCCTGGCTCATGGCTGCTCTCCAGTGGTCTATGCTGTTTCTCACCCAAAGGATCAAGGATGAATTAGGCTCTCTGGGGTTTGAATGTTTATCAGTAGGCTCAAGTTACAATTGTTGCATTGAGTCCCCCCCATGTGACCCAATACTGAACACATTTAATGTAGTTCATTGAGGATTTTAGTTTGTCTCTGTGCACACACTCAAAATAAAGGACAGCAAATGCTTTACATCCCTCTACATTGTCCTTTGTTCTCCCTGAAATTGGTGGAAATCAACAACCAACCTAATAAATACTTACTGAATGTCTAGTTTGTGCCAGACCTGTGCTAGGTATTTTTTTTACGGATTATTCTGAAGTGATTATATGATTCATCTTAAGTTTGGATTATTCTTTTAATGGCTCAGGTTGGTTGGCTATTTGAGTAGTTTTCATCAATTGGAGTTGTGCATTTAGGTATTGGCAGAGAGCCCTGTTGTTTCACACTCTCGATATGTATACTGAATAGGTCAGCAATCCAGCTGCTTGTTGACTCTTCACTGGGGTTCCCTAGAAAACAGAGTCTATTGGGGAAATGCTCATTTTTTAACCCTCTAAGCGGATGGGGAGGCTGGTATAAAGTCTCAGAGCAGCATGAAGAGAAGAAAAGCTGAGTGGGGCAGGAAAGAAGGAAAGCAAATACTGTAATGTAATTCTGCATTGTCAAGATGGGACAGCTTCACAGATATTGAAAGCTGGTTGCATGGTGCTGGGACTCTCTCACAGTAGGCTGCAGGAAACCACTGTACCTTTGGGAAGAGTCAGTGGGTAGTGTGCAATGGGAAAATAATTTATTTGCCAGGTCCTTCTGTTTCCCTGCCCTTACTGGTCCAAGTTCAGCAAGTAACCCACCTGGTTAGTGCTAAGCTATTTTGGAGATACTCTGAGGAGCTGTGGATGTTTGACACTCCCTCACTTCTTATGGTGGATTTAAAAATATATATATATATATATATATATATATATATATTTATTGATTTGAGAGAGAGAGGAAGGGGAAGGGAGAGAGAAACATCTATGTGAGAGAGAAACTCTAATTGGTTGCCTCCTGTATGCACCCTGAGTACCCCGACTGGGAATCAAACCAGAAACTTGGGCATGTGCTCGGACCAGGAAACAAACTGACAACCTGTCCATGCACAGGACGGCACTCAAGCCACTGAGCCGCACTGGCCAGAGCTGATGGTGGATTTTGTTTTGTTTTTATTTTTTAGGCATTGAATTTTATATTTGAAAGCGTTTAAATTTAATACAATGAAAAACAATTTTACTAAAACTCATCCAAAAGACAATAGAGAGGATAAGCTACAAAACCAAAGTGAGGCCCCTCATCTTTGACACAGGGGTTCCACAGCCCCCACAGCCCCCACAGCCCCCACAGCCCCCAGGGTGAGTGGAAGGAGCTGGGAATCCTGAGCCCCCTCCAAGGCCACTCCCTCCTAAGAATCCAGCCCTTCCTGGTAATCGGGGAAGCCGGGCCCCCTGCCTCGGGACACCGTGCTTTACCTGGGACTGGGCTCCAGGCCACTGGAGGGTTTGCATCTCCCATTGAATGTGGAAGGTACCTTGGAAAGCTGTGCCTGAGCCCAGTCCTTACCCTGGAGAAGCTGAAACAGCTGGCTGGGGCTTTCAAACAAACAAGACACCCTCCATGAAGCAGGTGGGGCCAAGCAAATCTGGGGAAGTACATAAACTGGGTTGGAAATAATTGAGCTTTATAATGGACCTGATATAAATTAAGATGCAAATCAGAAATTGACATATACTGAGGATCTTCTGTATGCCAGGCTCTCTGTGGAGTTTTCTTTCCTCCCACAAACACTGTGTAATAAGCATGTTAATTTATATATATTAGTATTATTTAAATAAATACGTGCCCATAAATATTTTTAAAGACAAATTGACACTAAAGATGCTTTCTCATATTTCCACAGTTCTGTTGAACTTAGCCAAGCCTTTCAAATTTATTTAGAGCAAATTATACCTCTGCTGTTAATTGTTTAGGAATTAGACATTTTGTGAGGCCTGGCCTCTCCCCAGTGACCCCATCCAGCTCTGGCAACCTGCAGCTAGCACTGTTTATCCACAGTTATATTTCCTGACTTACACCTGCAACAACTCCATCTCAGCTCATAAAAGGTATCTGCACCTGACCTTTACTCCTACGTTCCCCCTCCCCTGCCTAATCTCCTTTCTCAGTGGATTGGGAGTCCCTCACATACAACACCGATCTCTCACCCATGTCCTGGCATCCATCCTCCTTGCCCTACCTCTCCTGTAAGCCAGAGACTTGCAGTCATCCTCTCTCCCTCTTCTAGCTTCTGTTCCTCTTTACTGGATTTTCCCTCCCAGGACAGGATATGGGAGACACCCTTAATTGTCTATCTCAGCTCCTCCCTTCCTTACAATCACTCCTTGCCTGTCTTTTCAGCATAGCAGAACCCAGATTTTATCAGGTGCTCATGGTTTGCTATCTTGTGTTCAGAGGGAGTGCACTTCTGATCTGTAGCTTCAAGTAGTAAGTCTTGATATACTGTAGTCCCATCCACCTTGCTGAGGTCTAGAGCTGAACACAGTGATACTATTTTGGCCAATGAGAATGAGAGGAGGTTCCCTTGGTGATACTGAGATAAGTCTCCTCACCTCAAAAAGAGATAAAAAACACCCCCCTCCTTTTTGTTGTTTTCTTCTGGGTATTGTTGATTCAGGGTTTAATGCTCGAAGCTGCTGCAACCATCTTGTAATATGAGGGAACAAGCCTAAGGAGAAAAATCCAGAATAATGAGGATGACAAAATAGAAAGAAAAAAAGACCTGTATCTTGATGTCATTTAACTACCGAATTAAATAATCCTGAATCTGCCCTCCCCTCTCCCCACTGACAGGAGAGATAATAAATAGCTTTATTTCTAAGTCAAACATTTTCTTTTTACTCTCTTACCAAATAAACTTTGTCACCTGCCTCAAATTGTTCTCAGTAAGGTCACAATAACCATTTAATTAACAAAACAATGGACTATTTTAATACTTATCTTGCTTTATCTCTCCTTGTATCTTCCTTGACCACTTCTTTCCTGAAATGCTACCTCTCCTTGGAGTCAATTAAGTAGTTCCCTCCTCCTCTACTTCCCATCTTTCTGGTCACGCCTTAGGATTAAAAAAAAATTGTTCAGAAATCTTTTAAACAAATTAAAAGTGAAAAATAACACACTTGTGTTCTCACCAACTAGATTTAACAAATGTTAACATCCAGTCATTTTAATTTTTGATCTTTATAGATTCAGCCTTACTTTCCTTCACCTGTCGTTAAAGTGCCTTCTCCAGAGTCCTCAACAAACAATAACAAAAAAGATGCCTTGCCCGGCCGGCCGGGCTTGCCTCCGCGGTTGAGCAATGACCTAGGATCCAGGAGATCGCGGTTCGATTCCGGGTCGGGGCACATGCCCGGGTTTCAGGCTCAATCCCCAGTGGAGGGTGTGCAGGAGGCGGCTAATCGATGACTCTCTCTCATCATTGATGTTTCTATCCCTCTCTCCCTCTTCCTTCCTCTCTCTGAAATCAATAAAGATATATATATATATAAAAGAGAGATGCCTTCATGGGCGATTTTTCCACACTCATGGCCTCACATATTTCTCCATCTGAGATTACCTTCTTGAATTCAAAACCCTTGTATCTTGGGCAACGGTATATACCTCAGTCTAGTGGTTTTTTTTACTAACAACTAGTGACACAACAGGAGCTGCATCTCAGGAGACTGACTCTAAAGGTACTATGTCCTTCATTCAAAACTCCAAAGCCTTCCCCATGGCTGGATCAACTAGAGTTAGTTATCTTGCTCTGAGTAAGCCTCTACTCAAAGTGAGCAGTTTCATGGTCATGAAATAACCCCATGGTGCCTCTGAAAGACTGAGTGTATGAAGATTTTAAATACTCAGAAACCTAAGCATATACGTTCTTTTTTACAGGCAAAAGGAAAGAAACCATTATTTGTACGGTTGATCCTGGAAAATATATGGAGTTTGTATGATGCTGTCTTTTAAATGCCGTCTTTTAAAGGTTAATCTATTAGAAGAATCTTTTTTCAGTCAGCTTTTAACGGAGTGAGCACTCAGGCTTCCGAGGGGCTGTAATAGCAGCACTGTGTTGCTTGATGCATATTATAGTCCTCATAGTCTCATTCAATTAGTGTTTATTGAATGCTTACCTTATGCTATCATGCACTGCTCTGGGTGAGCAGGATATGTGGTGATCTCCATAAAGTTGAAAGCCTGTTGAGCAAGAGGCATTAAAAAAATTACCACCCAAATAAATTTAAAAATATACCCATGATAAGGCTGTGAATAATGGATCCTAAGAATATGTTAAATAGGTTACCTGGTCATAGAAGAATTCAGCATGAGCAAAGAACTTGGTGCTGCATTGGAGTTAACTCAGAAAAAGCATATGTGAGTGGGTAGTGCCAGGGGTTGGAGGCATATTCCAAGAGGAAATAATTTATACCCAGGCCCTATGACAAGAGAGTATACATTAGGTCTGGATTCTTGCTTTCATTTTGAATTCACAAGAAATTTAAGTCTGTGAGTACTGTTAAAAAAAGGATTGTGATCAAATAAATTCAAATACACTTACACTGTAACCACCTTCTTCCTTGGTGGGATTCACAAGGCATTTTAGTCTAGGAAAGTTTGAAAAACAATGAAGTAAAGAAAATTGTTTAGCTTTGCTTAGTCATATATGTCCACGTGGCCCACACTTACTTTACCACAAAACTTTTATTTTTCCCCCACATTAACATTTCTTCTCCTGGAACTAGTGTTCTCCAAATATCACACAACCCCCTAGGCTACATGATTCCGGGGATCAGTGATTACTTGGTTCTTCAGTGTGGGATACCACAGGCCAGTGCTGTGGTTGAATACATTTAGAGAACAGAAAAAGCAGTTAGAGCTGCAGCTGTCTGTCCTAGTTGATGCACAAAGCTAGTGGTCTCCAGTGAGACCGTCATTAACCAGTCATTTCAGCTCAACCTACTCCAGATCTTCTGGTCCTGAAGCACATCAGCAGTCTGTTTTCTCCTGCTGCAATCAGAAATCTCTTATCTGTACCAAAGATCAGCAACCTTTTTTCTGAAAGGATTAGATAGTAACTATTTTAGGCTTCTGGGCCATAGGTGACTGTTGAAACCACTAAACACTACATATTGTAGTTCAAAAGCACTCATGTACAACAGGTAAATGAATGCGCACAGCTATGTTCCAATTAAAATGTATTTACAAAACAGGTAGCCCACCAGTAGGTGATAGTTGGCCAAGTCCCAGTTCTAGTCCAGGCTAGTCATGAAAGTTACTCTGGGTGACATTTCTTTACTTTCTTTCTTCTTCTTTTTTTTTTTTTTAATTTATCTTTATTATTGAAAGTATTACAGATGTCCCCTTTTTGTCCCCCATTGATCCCCTCCACCCAGCATCTGCCCCTGCCCCCCAGGCCTTCTCCACACTATTGTCTGGGTTATCCACATATGCATATAAGTTCTTCCATTGATCTCCCCTCTCCCACTCTCCCACCCCCGCATTCCCACTGAGATTCGTCTGTTCCACTCTTCTATGTCTCTGTATCTATTTTGTTCATTAGTTTATTTTGTTCATTAGATTCCACATATGAGTGAGATCATGTGATACTTGTCTTTCTCTGACTGGCTTATTTCACTTAGCATAATACTCTCCAGGTCTATCCATGCTGTACCAAAGGGTAAGAGATCCTTTTTTATAGCTGCATAGTATTCCATGGTATAAATGTACTGCTAATGCCAGTTTACATCTCAATCACACCTTCCGTATGGATTACACATCATGGTGTGACATATAGTTTAGATCTTTCTGAAAGATGGTGAATACTCTATAAAGGATTTCACCAGAGCTTGGTATAGCAGCTTACTCTCACCCAGGTTTTCTCAATATTGTTTGTGTGCATATGTGTTTCAATATTGTTTGTGTGCATATGTGTCTATGGGAAATTGAACTTTGTGGAGATAAGATGTAGTAGGATATATAGGTTGCTCTAAAATTAGCTCACATATGTGGTTTTAAGAACAGGTCTCATCATGCTGACTACAAGCCATAACCACATAGTATTTATATTTTCTTCGGTCTTCTAGTTATAGAATCTAGAAACAGAGTTGTCTCTGTCTCAATAGGAAAATAGGCTCCTGGTAATCTCATGTAATTGAGGCTTATTCTAAGAATGAGGCAACAGCTCCGCTTTCATCCTCAGCCATTCCAGTGGGTCCCTGTTTGATTCTCTCCCTTGGTCTCTTGATCTTGTTATTATCTGTATTACACCTTCAAACTCCATATGCAAGGAGGACATGATCATCCAGGGTGGTCACCATCTGATATGGAGCAATAATTTTCATTAGCATTTGAGCTAGGCATGGATCCTGTGTCCAGTGGAAGTGGTATTCTTGAAAGCAAATGCCGTTGCTGGTCATAAAGACTAGCCTGAAGCTGCTTTTCTAAGAAAGAGGTGCCAATTGGTAGTGTAACCAATTGATTCTTGAAGACTTTGAGACCTGACCGATTAAGGTACATTCATATAATAAATGAAGCCAGAGAATGAATGCTTAAAGAAATGGAGAAAAAGTATAAAATTTCAAGGAAAAAATTATAAATGGCCCCAGCAGCAGTCCCCAGTAACATACTATTGAGTTATTAAATCTAATTGAGTTATTTGGACTCTGCAAAACTTGACATTGTTGAAGATGTCTCTTCTTACCTTGATTTTCTTCTTCCTCTTGTATCTTGTCATTCTCATTTTCGGGTTTCTTTTCCTATTAACTCATAAATTCTTGTGCCCCGAAGGATTGCCTTTGACACTCTGTTGGTCTCACATTGTCTCTGGAAATCTCATCTAGTTATTAGCCATATGGTGAGATTTCCTGCATCTATATCTCCAGTTGGAGTATCTCTTGAATTCCAGTTTCATAAATTTAGCTGTTGACTGGCATTACTATCTTGATGCAAAGATCTTTAATTCAATATAAGAAACTAACAAAAACTGAACTTGTTACCTTTTCCATAAACCAGTGGTTCTAAATAGAAGATGACCTGGCTCCAGAGGATATTAGGCAATATCTAGAGACATTGCCATGGCTGGGGCAGGAGCAGGAGGTATGTTATGAGCATCTAATACATAGAAGTCAGGGATGGTGCTAAACATCCTACAGTGCACCAGATAGTCTGCCAGAACAAAGAATTAATAGACCAAAGTGTCAAGAGTGTCAAGGTTAAGAAACCCTGTTATTTCCTATTTCACATATTTCACATAAAACCTGTTTCACAGACTCCCATTGTGTGTGGGAATAGCATGATTATCTGCCATGTCACATAGACTAGATATCTACAAGTCATAAAACAGTTGTTAAAAAGGAGGCCTCAGAAGCAGGCATCCTGTGTTGGAATTCCATCACTGCCACTTCCCAGCTGTGTGACTTTCAACAAGTCACCAAACATATAGAGTTTCCTCATCTTTATTTTTTTATTTTAATTTTTTTCCTCATCTTTAAATAAGGATAATAATAGTCCTTTCCTCATAGAATTGTAGAGAGAATTAAATGAATTAATTCTGGCCACATGTTTAGAATAGTGCTTGACAACTAATAGTGTTCAATAGATAGACTTTATTTATAGTATAATACTCTTTCTGTCCAACACCTCCTTCCTTGCTTTTTGATCACTTTCATTTTTGGTACCTTATTTCAGATAACCTTTTTTCTTAAGTAATGCAATAATTTCATAAATGATCAGTCTTGCCCTGCTTTTTCTAAAGCAAAGTATTGATTTTGTCTGCATTACTCTCCAATGTAAAATCCTTCAAAAGTTTTCACTGTTTATAGAAGGAAGTCTGAATTCCTTAACATAGTATTAAAAAAGAGAAAATGATTTATCTTCAGACATTATTATTTTTATTCCTTACCTACCCTCCTTCCATAGCTTGAACTCCAAATTTGCTGAAGTACTTGTTATTACCTGAATTCACCATGTTTAAATTTTATTCACAGAAAACCAGAAAAATAAGAAGGATTAAATGAGTGTTTTGCAATTAAAAATTTTATCAAGTTAAATATAAAGATGACTGTTATGATAGTCCTGTGATGGTAAAGACAACATAAAACTGACCTCTTCCTTCAAATAATTTAGTCTCATTTTATTCCTGCTTATAATCATTTAACTTATTTTTCTAATTCTCTTTCTGGCCTTATTTTGTAGGGGAATTCATTTGTTTCTTAGAGGTTTACTCTTGTAACATTAATAACAGGGGAGATGTGAGTTAATCTTTTAAGAAAGAAACACTCCAGGCAAATGGCTGAAGCTCTGCAGGAGAGTTCCCTAAGGGCTCTGGTCTCATGGCTAATTATTAACATCCTGTAATATGTTCATTGATAGAGAAAAGGTTGGGTACAAATTTTTGCCCATATTATGCCACCTGACATAAGAATTACTGAGACTGCCCAGAGCTACGCATTCAGTTATTTTACTGGCACATCACATCACTTGATTAGTTCTTTTGGTGACTTCTACAATTTTTCAATGAGGCTAAAGTTTATCATCTGTCATTTTTTCCTCTCACAAACAACTCCTAGGTAGGTACACTGTTAATATCCCATGTAGGCACCTGGCCAAAATCCACCAGACTATATCAGTGAACTTGAAAGGTGACCAGGGACCTGATGTTGATGCTATTTCATTGCATGAGAGCAAATAATCAATTTAACATTTCTGAGATTAATGACTATTTTCTTGATGTTAAAAGGCCCTCAGTAAGAGTTTGCATTTTAATTCTGTAGCACTTAATATATTTAGCAATAAAGCTGTAGATTTAAATAAAATATATTTTGAAAACACATTAGATTCTAAAATTTAATCTACTTTAAAATTGTTATAAACTCTTTGAAATGTCTCTTTGATGATGGTACATAAATTGTCAAAAGTGGAAAAAAAAGTGATATGGAAAGCAATAATCCATTCTTAAACCAACTCCGTGTATCAACACTATATAAAAATCAGGAGTCTTGGTAATTATCCATTTTCCCTCAAAGTCTGAGTGTTTTAGGAACCGATTATTTTAACTTGAAACTCATCCCCCTCATACCCTATATTTTAAACCCATAAACATGATTCACTTGTGTCTAAGTAAGTACTTCACGATAACAGAACAACCAGATAATGGAGTGTCTTGTATGCTGTCTTTATTTTCCTTATGTAGCCTGCAGTATAAATGAAGTTGATATCATTATTAAATGAGATCTGATCCATAATTAAATGTGTGCCAGTAACAGTAGTCTTACGAATATCTTTGGCATCATTAATTTAGTTTTTCTTCTCTTCTTTCATTAATTTGAAACGACCTCTTTTAGTATCTAGGAGCATTTCAAGAACTGTCAAACTCTTCTTCTGCCAGCCTTCAAAGGTCAAAACTAGCGGTGACACCTAAAATTTAAATGTAATTAGTTTGAGATTTACAGGGATTGCATGCCAATCTTTCAGTAGCTTAGAAGTGACGTGGTATCTAACCTTTGGTGGCCCCAAGAGACATTCAGGTAGATGTGAAGATAAATAGAAAAATATAACCTAACATATCCAGTGCTGGTCTACCTTTTAGCTCTTTTTCCTGTCTTGGTTTTTAAAGTTTGTATTTTTGCACTTTCTCTTATTTTAAGAAAAATGTCTCTTTCATAGCTTCCTAGCACCAACTCGGTATTCTTATTTAAAACTAAGCTCACGTGGTATATACTTGGATCATTAAACCAAGACTTGTACAGTCATGATTTTTAATGAAGCATGTTTGAATAATTATGCTAATTTACAAAGCACTAGAATCAAATCAAGTGATCAAAGTTTTCATGATTGCTATCATGTGTTCCTCACCCCCCTCTGCCACCCTCACAATTTGCTGCATGTGGAAGTCTTTCTTGGGAAAGTGTTTGGCAGTGGGTATTAATCAATGCTGAGCATTAAAAAAATGTTATGCAGAGTGTAAAGTATTTTATGTTTTGCCTCCATAGTGGACTATATGTGACTCTGAAGGTAATATTGTTCTGCCACTCTCTTGCCTAAATACCACCTACAATCAATACTGCATTCTGCCTTGACAGAAAGCTGAATTTTTATCTGTTAAATTTGTGAGCTTGGGGCAGTGATGTGTCTGAAGTGGTTTAAATCTGAAATGTGATGTGCTGCAAAGAGAGTTGATTGACATCTTTGTTTATTGAAAAGTATTACATGAACAACAAAACACAGGCAGAGGCAGAACACTCCATTGCAAAATGCAGCTGTGTTATTTTTCAATTCTATATGCTCTGCCCCTTTGAAGCTTGTCTGATGTAATAAAGCCAGAGGATATAAAATAAACAAGAATCTTCTTTGATTCAACACTCAAAAATTTAGACAACGATGCCTTTTTTTTTTTTTTTTTTGGCTTGGGGTAAAATCTCTTCCACAAAACTCCCCTTGCCCTGACACTCTATAAGAATATTTACTTCTGAAAAACTGTTGCATTTTAAAGTTGTGTTCTTATGTTTATGGACTTGAATATAAATTCGGAATTATTTAATAAAAAAACAAATTTGAGAGGGTTGAATATTTTTCGGTATCCTCTATAAATGAGAAAAAGGACATTAATGACACTAATCTTAAAGCACTAAACATGCAGAATAAGAAATTAAGTTCTCTTTAAATTTTATGTTAGAATAATTATCCTTCTCAATGTAATTTGCCCATGTTTTATTAAAGCTTTATTATGTCAAGGTAAATAGAGGTTAATGCTGCTGTTACTTCTTCCAATGAAGTATTATCTTTAATCTTGCTTTAATAAAATAGTAGTAAATTGCACAGTAGGGGTAATCACCATGGGCTAATTTAGAGAGTTGTAAAATCCTTTACAAAGTATATACTGTAGTTAAAAATAGAAGTAGTCTTAAGAAAACACAAATTGCAATGCAATGTGGAGGAAGTTAAGGAACTTGCTATTCACAATTTTAATTACTTAATTAAATAGATGTTTATTGAGTACCTACTATGTGTAAGGCACTGTGCTGACTTACATGTACGCAACATATGGGAGTATACAAACATGAACTCTCTCCATTAGAAACTTATAATTGACTACTAGGGCCAATACCTAAAAAGAAATTACAGTGACTGTGAAGCCTACCATAGTAGAGGTATGGACATCCCTGCCATGGATGTTCAAGGAAGGAAAATTTCACTTCAGGTAGAGAATTAAGGCGGGGTCTTCTGAACTGAATCCAAAAGGATAAGGTAAGATGGGATAGGTGTCAGTAGAGTGGAAGGATAATTTAGACAGGGAAAATTGTAAGAACAAATAACTGGGGTCAAAGAACACCAAATGTCCTATCAAAATTGTCTTGCTTCATTCAATTACAGCTGAGACTTGAGTCTGAAAACCATTCAGAGACTATTGCAACAGGACAGGTGAAAAGCAGAGAAAATGTATTCCCTGGTTGAGATACAGCCTAGAATGGATATCCTTAGCAGAAAAATTTTTTTCTCTATATAGATAGATGATAAATAGATATATTTATATATGTACATATATTTATATATACATATACACATAGATATATTTATATAGAAATATTTATATTCAAAAATAGAAAGAAGAGTTTTATTTAAAGTAGAAATCCTTTTGGAATTTTTTTCCACCCTTAATAGTTTATCTTGTGTTCTTTGAAAATCATTGATATAGTTGTTGTAAGAACAGGAAAAAATTAGAAAATAAAAGTTCAGAAAGAAAGAATTATAAACTTAAAATGTGAGATTTGTTTGAGAGAGAAGAGTAAAAATAAACTCCAAGGATTTGAGCCTGGGATGCTGGAAGAATAAAAAATTATTAATAGAAAGAGGCAAGATAAGTAGAATTAGGAATAAAAATGTTAAATTTTGTTTAGGAATAAAAATGTTAAATTTTGTTTAGAATTATTGGGTTGGCGCTTCTGATGTTCTATCAGTATGAAAGGTGTCAAGGAACTAGATAGTAACCTTCAGAATTCAGGAAATGGTTGCTCTTTTGGTTGTTTAGATACCCCAAACAATAACAAAAGTATTTATTTATTTTTTAAATCAACTGTTCAAAGACATGCATTAATTAAAATGAAATGAATAGCTCTTCAAAGTTGTTTTCAGCTTATCAAATAAAACGAATCAGATAAGACCTTTTGGGATTATATAGTGTAAGTGGTGGAGAGCTGAAGGTTTCAATAGGCAATTGTCTTCAAGATGAGTGATCACAGTAAGTTAATTTCAAACCACCACTTAGGTGAGAGCCTGGCCCCAAAACATTGAACTTCATTCGTATTCTTTAGAGTGCATTAGAGTGAGCCAACAGCTAAGACTGCAGTTTTGCCTTCTTGTGTTCCCCCCCCCACAATTGTAAATGAACCAAGTTGTGGTAAGGGAACAGAGAGTTTATCATCTTTGACAAATCACCCTTTTTGAAGATGCAATATGAAGTGGGATGGTACTTGTACATAAGTGATATGAGCAAAACACAAAATGTGCCCATCCTCCTCTGTCCTCTGATAGTTTATTGTCCCTCCTCACCCCTCCACGTCCCCATGGTGTCTTCATACCGATTTTCTCCTGTTCCAATTTTGTATTTATTTTCTTCATGAAAAAAACCCTCATAGGTCTTCAAGGCTGTATCTGAACTTCCAGCTTATTTAAGTTATCCCTCTCCCCCAACTCCAAAATTATTGCCCTAAACTCTTCTTAAGCATGACAGTCTTAAGCTTAAGACTTTCTCGTAAGCATGACAGTGGTTATTGATATGATCTAAAATTTCACGAAACATAAATGCTCACTTTTCCTTTTAGACAAGCCTGGAGAACTATTACCACTGTCATAGAAGTTGTTTTAACCCTACTGCTTTGGTGAAATTGTATTCTTTATCTTTGAGCTGCTGTGTCAGTGAACAGCAAGCTTGATAATAAGACCTCACACCATGAAGGTCTAACCGATATTTGCCTCTATTCTGCCCTTCTGAAGTCCAAGAGAGAGACCTCAGCTCTTTCAGCATGGATCTATAGTCACTCTCAGAAAGGAAAAGATTTAAGCAGTCCTTGTAGGGACTTTGAAAATTCCTCCAGAATTATTCAGAGATGAGCACAAAGGGTAGAGAAAATCAAATGTAAATGATGTTCCCCTTTAATTTTCTTGTGGCTTGTATTCTAAAGCAAACAACTGTACATTGGATGACTTTTGTGGATGACGAGCTGTTTCCTTCTGTCTTTCACAAGCCTCTGTGACAGTAAGGGGTATATAAAGCTCCGAGTGAAGATCTGAAGCTGTTATTAAAATGGAAATATTCAAAGCAGGCAGGAGTCTGTGAGAGTCTGTTCTGGGGACACATTAATGCATTTGAAAGGATATTAAAGCTTAACATAGAGGGGAAATAGTTCTAATGGCAAAATGTAAAGCTGCTTAACAGAATTACACCTACAATTCTGTGTATTAGGTTGAAAACACCTCTGCTCTTATATTGCTCAGAGTAAAGCTGTATGTTGGTTGAAGTGCTTTACAGTTTTACAGTTTTCTTATTTGAGGCTTTAATGTCCTTAAGTGCAAAAATTTTGCTCTGATTTATGCTTTTGTAGAGTCAGTTCACAGTACTTCTCACCCAGTGTGTGGAACTTAAAGATGTGCCATGTTTTACCATGTTGGAATCAATATGGAAAGGTTACTTTTCTAAAAAGAAATGACCTTGTCTTACAAAGGCTATGGAGGTGGGCTTGTCATGCCTCAGCGTAGAATATGTGCCATTTCCTGTAGGTAGGAGAGAAAAAGCAAGGCAGAAAAGTTGGTTAGCACCAAGAAGGATTTCATGTTTATGTTCACAAGGAGGAACCTGATCCCATTCATATGTGAAAAAATAGGATCTTCTCAAGCAGCAACACAAGTAAAAGGGGTCCATACCAGCGGTGTAGTAAGAAATTCTTTCTGCAGCCTACGTAAATCACTGTCATGTTGTAGTCCATGACTGTTTCCTAAATATTGTTGAATAATGGAGTGTAATTTTGATTCTTTCCATCCTTCAAGATAACAACCAAAATCGAGCATTCCAGAGCATGTCATAAGCACAAAATGGTAGGAAAACACTGAAACTATCTCTCTAGTTGTGCTTTACAATACTAGATAGTAAAGTAGAACAGAAATAAAGCTTCCGCCTTTGAGGAGTTTACAATTCATCTGAGGAAATGAAGTGCTGCAGTGTAAGAATATTGAAAAATATCAACTATGAAAAGTACAAAATATGATAGAAATGAAAATCAAAAGTTCAAAAAAGGAAGAGTCAAAGAGGGCTCAGAGTTGGAGAATTTACTGAAGAAAAAAGTTTTGTGGAGTTTCACAGTTATCAGTTTGGGGAAAAAAAATCAAGAATAATATTGTAGGTGGGAGAATGACATCTATTACAAAACTGTATAAATGTAGAATCTAATAAAAGCTTAGTAGTTATAATATGTTTCAACTTTAATCACTTAAAATTAAAACAATTTTATTTTTTTATAATTACATAGATTCCAATATGATTTTGAAATGCTATAGTTAAGTTCACAAAATGAAGATGACTGCCATTTCAGATGACTTCAAATCTGTTGTCACACTATGCTCATCCCAAGGTGAACAGTTGATTCCATTTCTAAAGGGAATGTCACTCTTGTGTTATTTCACAGTTTCACACATGCTGGATGATTAAGCCAAGACTCTAGAAAGTAGGTATTTCTGCCTGGTGACACTCTTAGAGTAAAAAGACTTTATCTAAGAAATAAATAACATGCAAATTAAAATCACAGATACTCTATTGCTTGAGTGCACAGCTCATGATTTAACAAGATTATTGCATAAAATGACAGTGTACTTTGGAAAAGGCTCATTATAGGCACAGATGTACAGGCTATGCTTACCAAAAGAAAATTGGGGGGAAAACAGAATCTGAATTCAATCCACATTTTTCAATATATTTCAAATAACAGCCTAAGAGTTAAAATATTTATATTGTGATATTATGATTTATAAGAAAAATATATATTTGGTTCTTCAGGTATGGTTTCTGTCTCACAAAATCCTAGGAATTTCCTAAGTGTTGACTGTGATAAATACATCTTTTGTTATGTTAATGAGGCTACCTTTGGAAAGCACCTAAGGATGAGGGCTGGATGCCAATGACTTGAGGCTTGGAAATTTCAGTTCCATCTCCACTATACCCCCACCCCCAGGGAGGGAAGAGGCATGGAGATTGAGTTCCCTCATCAGTGGTCAATGATTTAATTAATCATCCCTTGTAATGAAACCTTCATAAAAATAAAACCCCAGAAGAGTGGAGTTTAGAGAGCTTCCTGCTTGATGAACACATGAGGTTCAGGAGAGTGGAGAGCCTAGAAGAGGGCATGGAAGCTCTGTGCCTTTCCCCAAACCTTGCCCTTTGCATCTCTTTCATCTGGATGTTCTGTGTTACATCCTTTTATAATAAACTGGTAATCCAGCCAGTAAATGGGTTTCCTGAGTTCAGGGAGCCCCTCTAGCAAATTAATGGAACCTAAGGATGAGTTCCTGGGAAACACTGATTTATAGACAGTTGATCAGAAATACAGGTGACAACTTGGACTTGTGACTGGCATCTGAAGTCCAAGGAGGGGTCATGAGAATCTCCAATCTGTATCAGGTGGATGAGAAACTGGGCTTGGAATTGGTATCTGAAGTGTGTGTGTGGGGGAGGAGGTGTAGGATGGGGGCAGTCTTGTACCTGTGGAATATGAAATCTGGGACTATCTTCTGATAGTGTCAGAATTGAGTTGGTATGAGGAAGTGCCCCCTCCCTCCAGCAAACACACATGTTGAAATTGGTCTAGGAACCAAATGAAATGTCCACAGCCAACTTTGTCAGCATTTTTATTCATTAAAGTCTTAAAGTAAGGAATTTGCATCTTATGGTCAAATCAGGAAAGCATTTCTAAGATGCTTCATTTTGAACACAAGGGTGAAAATAATTGAGAATTATACTGTTGATTTGAATTTATCTCTTCCTAGAATTTTTATCTATTGTTGATTCTAGTTATGTTCTTCTAATTAGATGATGTTTTGTTGATTTTATTTTATAAAGTAGTTAAATCTTTGTGCTTTATAGTCATATAAAACTGATGCAGATCCTGGTTTTTCTATTTGAATTTGTAAAAATTAATATAACTGTGACCTCAGTTTTTTAACCGTAAAATAGGAATAACAGTGACTATATCTCAAGGTTGTGTAAGGATTAAATGGAATAATGTATATAAAGTACTCAATGTAGAGTATCAGTTATAATTATTTTATAAAACATACTTTTATATATTATAACATATTCCTGCTATGTTACAAAAGAGAAAGAAAGACTTCTAAAGGCAGAATGGGAAGTCAAAGAAATACAGAAATAGTGGAACAAATAGAAAACATAATAAATGTAAATGGATAAACTCTCACATTAAAAACAAAGATTTGCAGACTGTTAAAATCTAGCTATATACTGTTTATAAGAGACTCATTGGAAATTTATAGAGAAATATGAAATTCAAAGGAGGTCAAAATATATACCAGATAAAGTCTAACAAATTGAAAGCTTATTTAATTATATTAAATTTAGACAAAATGGACAGAAGGCAAATAAGCATTGTGACAGATAAAAAGATTATATTATGATGATAAAAGTTTCCAAGCTCAAGGAACATAAAAATATAACCTCAAAATATTTTTAAAAAATTGGCAAAACTACAAAGTAAAATTACCAAGTCTGACTTACTACTGAATAATTTAACTCTGAGTAGGCCATGGCAGGGTAGCACAGTTGGTCGGAGCATTGTTCCAAAGGGTTTCAGGTTCAATCCCTGGTCAGGGCACATACCTAGGTTGTGGGTTTGATCCCCAATCGGGGCGAATATGAGAGAGCACCGATTGATGTTTCTCTCTCTCTCAAAATCAATTAAAAAAATACATATCCTCAGGTGAGGATTAAAAATAAATAAATAAATAAATAATAAATAACTGAGTAAATGATAAATCAGGCAGATAAAATAATGAGATATTGAAATTTGAATAGCACAATTACAAGTTCATCTAATGAACAGACATTGAAGTACTTTATGCAACAACTGTGAACTATGCATTCTTTTTAAACATCTGGAACATATATAAAAATTGTCTGTGTGCTAGGACATAAAAACTAACCTTGACAAAATCCAAAGATTGGTGCCATAAAGACCATTCTTTGTCTATAATGCAGTTGAGTTAGCAATTAAGAGTGAACAAAAACTGAAATTCATAATGGACAATAAATAATATTTAGAAAAGAATCATTTAAAAAATATTATATTTCAAAATCTTTGGGATACAGGTAAAATGAAATTTAGAAAGAAATTTATAGCCCTAAGTGCTTATATTAGAAATGAACAAAATATAACCATCCAAACTGACATGTTAGAAATAAAAGAACAATTGTAGCCCAGCTGGTGTTGCTCAGCGGTTGAGCATTGACCAGGAGATTGTAGTTCAATTCTCAGTCAGGGCACATGCCCGGGTTTCAGGTTTCATCCCCAGCAGGGGGCATGCAGGAGGCAGCTGATCAATGACTCTCTCATCATTGATGTTTCTATCTCTCTCTCTCCCTCCATTTCTCACTCTGAAATCAATAAAGACATAGTAAAAAAAGAAAAAGAAAAAAGAACAACTACAAAAAAATTGAAAAGAATTGAAATAAGAACAGAAATCGATGTTACACAAATAAATATTAGAGAGGATTGATAAAACCCTTTAAAAAGCACTTAAAATAGACAAAACTCTAGGGAACAGATCATTGTTGTAAACAAGATTAAGAATGAAAATGGAGTATAACTATAGATATGGAAGAGTATACACAGAATAATATACTGATGTATAATTTTATATCAATAATCTTAAGAATATATAAAATGGATAAATTATTAAACATACATTTATCAAAACAAATTAATGAAAAATCACTACAAGAAAGGAAAATTACAGGCTGATTACTCATGAAAATAGATGACAAAATTCCTAAGCAAACCTGAGGGAATTTTTTTAATTTTGTTTTTTTTAAAATTGATTTCAGGGAGAGAAGAAGGGAGAGTGGGAGAGGGAGAGAGAAGGAAACATCGTCAGGACAATACTCAACCACTGAGCCACACAAACCAGGGCAGCTGAGGGAATTTTTTTGTCATTAAATGTCATATCTGATATGTTTATCTTGTTTCTGAAATGTTTCAGGCTTTCTTTTGTTTTTATAATCCACCTTTGCTCTTTCCTTATTGCTTTCTCATTTTTAAGAATTTTTGTTGACATATCTTTTCTCCTTCCGTAAGTTGGAAACATATCTATTGATTGCTCCTAGATGCCCACCTTAAAAGATAAAAAAGTTTAACATGCAATTAATGACTCTGTTCTTTCAAACTGCAGTTTTTGTTAATAGGATGTTGATATTTAGGTATTATCTCTTTTTAAAAAATAAAAATGATTTTGAATATTCCACTGTTTCTTTAATACAATGATTCTGAGGCATCTGTGTTTATTAATCTTAATAAGCTGGAACACACTGACTTTTTTAAAGAGGAGTCCATTGCCACTTGCAAACCCACATTTAGAAATTTATTCTAGTTGTCTTTTCTGTTTCCATTTCTGAATATTCAATTGCCTGTTGGTCATTTCTGCATTTCCTAGAGTCACCTCTGAGTCAATATATCCAAAACACAACTCTTTGTGTTCCCTTTATATTTTCTACCACCTGTGTTCTGGTTCTCATTGGTTCAAGATCCCAAACATGCCTGTTCTTCAATTTTCTCTTTCCTTTTAACATCTCATCACTAATTTCTATTGTTTCAACATTCTAAATAAATGTTAAAGTGATCCTTTTGTATCTATTCTTCCTTCAGTTTAGGTCATGTTTATTGTCCCTTTCAAGAATGGTTCAATGTCCTTCTAACAGATCCTTGCCTCCAATCATGCCCTCTCCCCAATCATTCTTCAAAAGGTAACCAGGAGGATTTTTCTGAAACTCCATCTTGATAATGCTACTCTCTTACTAAATCCCTATAGCGACTAGCAGCTGTTGGAATAAAATCCAACCCCCTTAACATGGCCTACAGTGTGAGATTTTCCTTAAGCCTACCTCTTTTTCAGCCCCCACCATTGCCCTTACACACGTTCTACAATTCCACTGTGGTTACATTTAGGCAGGTTCTGGGTATTAAATGAGAAGTAGTAGAAATATCAGTCTCTGCCTCCTTACTAGTTTTCACCTTCACTACTTAGAAAAAATTATTTTAGCCAAGGGAGAGATAACCAAGTGTAGTTGAGTGAAGCCCAAGGCATAGTTTTGGCGAATAACTCCAGATGGATATACCCTAAAGTTTTATTGGGATTTTAAATAATTTCTGATTTTTTAGCTTAAAAAAGCCTAAATAGGTTTTTTGCTGTGGGACCTCTCATAGCTGTTCACTTGACAGTGAGCATTATCAATTGCCGAGAGAAGGGTAGAATGTACAGGATGCCCAAGTACACCTAATGATGTTTGTTTTTGATTTGCTGTACTGTTAGAAATAGATTTTTAATTATTTCATTATGAATTGAAAGATATTAGGAAAACTATTGCTTTGATTCACTGATATTTGTGCATATTATAGAAATGGGAAGGGAGAAAATGTTCTAGGTTTTCAAATCAGTTAATTATAACACCACTTAACTCAGAAAGATAATATTCCATTTATACTCTAAATTAGATTGATGATTTAGACTGACGAATGAGTGCCTACTATTGGAAACCTAGCTGAAATGGGGCCAGCAATTTTCATTGAGTTAAATGTGCACAAGCTGATTTCAGGTTGGTGAGGAGCTTGGTTCTCTCTCACAGTATCTATAATCAGGACCTGAATCCAGCTGACTAGAGCCCAAGAACATGCTAGGGCGCTTCATATTCAATGCACAGCCCTATAAAGAGAAGAAAAATGAGCCTTGTCCAAAACTCTTACCTCAGCACCCACTGGCAAAAATAAAATGTAAGCTGGGGACCAGGTCTCTTTGAAGCTGATTTTTAAAAAACTCTCTAACAGGCCTCTGGTGGTTACAGATATTGATCGTCAGAAAGTAATCTGTTCAGGTTTGGGGGCATGCCAGTACAAATTGTGGAATGCATTCCTTCCTCTCCAAGGACATGTTGAGCTTTTTATATTGTCTATACTGCTTCACTTGTCAGCTTTCTACCCTGTTTGACATGAATTATTTTCTATTTTTTGTGGATGTGTAATTAAATATATTTTTTAAATAGGAAATTTTATTAATATAGAATCTTTAGCTTGAGTCAAAACATTCTTTTCATCTTTTTTAACCCTCATTTTTCTTCCATAATCATTATTTGATTCCCTCTGGCTGCCTGCTACTTATTTGTAGTAGTACCATTCATCCATTGAGACCTTTCCATCTGTCACACAGCTTTGCTTTCTTTCCCCAGAAGCTTTATTCTCCTACTGTGCCATGTTTACGTATTTTTCTTTTTTGTTTAATAGTTGAATTGAGCATTCTTTTGTGCAGGTGTTTTCATCTTTTATTTTTTATTATTTTGAATATTTATAACAGGTAAATGATGCTGAATTAGATGAAAGTGACACTCAGAAGGGCATGTTTGCTATCTTCAAAGACTGATATGATTTTTTAAAAATTCCATATGTCTTTGTTCTGATATGTAAAGGTAGAATTGGGTTAGGTCCAATATAATTCTGAATGTTAAGTGGTAGGAAATACTTCAGTCTATATTTGTATATGGATAAAGAGCGATATTGATATTTTACTCTCCGTGTATCTCTTTATATTTTTATTAAGTATAATCCCTGATTAAAGGATTATTTATTATCAGTTTCAATACATAGAGATACTTAAACATAAAGATCAACATTTCACCTCAGAGTTTGCCATCAAGTTCTATTAAAAAGTAGGTATATTCAGACTAGAGAACAGATTCTAGGGATATGAAGATAAATGCAGGCATTTGTAAGACATTGATTTAATGAAAAGTCTCCATTTTGCTTACATTATTGGAGAAATTTTATTAATTCTGATATGATTATGGCTTGTTATTCCCATTCAACTCAAATATAATTTAGACCCCTTTCTATGGTTTGCAGATGACCATGTCCACATGTTGCAAACTGCCACTGTTGTACATGGTACTGAACTCACTTCCTAAGGGGATAAATGCTAAGAAAAAGAGACAGCTCTTGCTGTCAAGGGGCTCAGTCTGCTTGAGGGAAGGGAGAATACTGACTTCACTTCAGCATCCACGGTGGCACAGGACATTGAGAATGTGCTTGCTGAGGGGTGATAGATTATGCTGATTACACCTGGTTAGAAAAATATCCTGAACTATTTTAAAACAATGTTTTAAGAAGATCAGCGAAAGAATTGAAGGATGATACTGGCAATCAGGAAAGAGGTATGCAGGAGGGCATAAGTAGCTCAGAAGAGAAAAGTGTGTGACAAATTTTTTCGAGAGAAATAAGTATAATTGAAATTCTTTTTTTTTTTTTTTTAAACAGCTGACTCTTTGTTAGTCCCTGAACAACCAAAGATGATGTCTGAATTCTTGCCTGTAAGGATTAGTAATGGATATAAGACTAACATATCCATTAAATCATCATACAGCCCCCAAAACTATAAAAGATATACTAATTTTTTTTTCTTGAACTATGGTAAAGTATCTTGTTACCAGAACAAACTTTGAATGGAGAACAGTATAAAAGCTAGAACAAACGCAAAACGTAGCCTATTGAAGGCAGTGTAGAAACACAAAAGTAGCCAGGTTTTGAACGACTAAGTTCTCAAAAAAAAAAGGAAACATATTGCAGTGAAAGTGACATTCAGTGACACTGTACCCCTTGAGGGATTTGCAGATTCCTAAACTTCATGGGATGGGAGTCCAGGATGTCAGGAAGAATAAGCAGAGTTCTGTGCAGTTTCATAGTGCTGGGGACAGAAGTAACAGGAAAATTTCTGCCAAGGAAAAGGGACCTTGAAAATAACCTAGATTTAGAGTTGAGAACCCAGAAAGTCTGTGTTCTAGGAATAAGAGCAAGTCAGAAGTAAACCAGTCCTCACAAATTTTAAAGTCCAGCCTCAAATCATTTCAACTCTTACTAAGAACCACATGAACTGTCCTAATCAAACTGCCTTTCTAGAGAAAATATCATCCAGAGCATTTAAATCTTTATACTCTCCATCTGCAATGCAATTGGAAAATGCACCCTAAGAGAGGGAAAATCCCAAAATCCCAGAATCATGAAATATTGAACTTTATTATATACAACATAAAAATATCTGTGCTTAATACCCTTAAGAAAATGGGATAATAAAAAATTCTTATTCCAAAATACAAAAAGAAAGGGGAAAAAATAGCAAGAACAAATTGGATAATACAAAGCAAATAGTATGATGGTAAGTTTATATTCAAATATATCAGTAGTTTTATTTCTTGTAAACAGACTTAATTAAAAGACAAATGTCGTGCTCAGCTGGCGTGGCTCAGCAGTTGAGCATCGACCTATGTTCTTGGAGATCGTGGTTCGATTCCCCATCAGGGCAAACGCCCGGGTTGTGGGCTCGATCCCCAGTAGAGGGCATGCAGGAGGCAGCTGATCAATGACTCTCATCATTGATGTTTCTTTCTCTCTCCCTCTCCATTCCTCTCTCTGAAATCAATAAAGACATATTTAAAAAAATAAAAAGACAAATGTCAGATAGAATAAAGAATAAATATGATGTACTATGTACTTTTTAGCAACGCATCATAAATTGAAAAACAACAACACAACAACACAAAAGGCAGAACGCACTATTCTAATAAAAAGAGTAGAAATTACGGCAAAAACTGTTCTTAAAGATGAAGATTTCATAATGCCTAAAGGATTCACTAGGAAAATAAAACATTTCTGGATTTATATACACATAATACATAATCAATATAGGCAAAGCAAAAATTGAGACTGTTGTAAGGTAAAATAGAATTACAAACTCATATTTGAAGATTAAACATAATTCTCTAACTGATAAAAAAAGAGAGAGAAGAAATGAATATAACAGTGGAAGATATGAAACCCACAATTAACAATTTCACATATTTAGAACACTGAATTTCAAACAGCCAAATATGAATATTTCCATAAAGCCGGTCGCAATACATTTCAAAGAACTGAACTTAGAGTATGTTCTCTGACCACAGGGGAATCAAAGTTGATTTTATTAACAAAAGATATAACTAGAAAATACCCAAATGTTCAGAGATTAACCATTGTGCCTCTAAACTATTCATGAATCAGAGAAAACAGGAAAAAAATATTATGAATCGAATAATGAAAATAATGTATTGAAACCGATGGCATGCAGAAAGCCTGCTTAGAGGGAAATATATAGCCATAAATGCATATATAGAAAAAAAGGCCGAATATCAATGACTCTGTTGGTATACATCTCAAGAGACTAGAGAAATAACAAGAACTAAATGCAAAGAAAGTAGTGATGAAGAAATAATGATAATATGAACATAAATTAATAATATAAGAGATAAATGAGCAATTGAAAAAATCAACGTAGCAAAGAGTTGATCCCTTGGAAAGAAAAATAGTACTGATAACCTCCTAAGATTGGTCAAGGGAGAAAAAAAGAAAGAAGGTACAATGTACCAATACCAGGAATAAAAAAAAGCCACATCATCAGAAATCCTGATAATATACATAATTATCAGTCCTAATAATATAAACAGTATGATATTATAAAAATGTATATGAAATTCAAATTCCTGAAAATAACTTATAACTGGATACAAAAAGTAATTTAATTATGTGTAGTATCACATTTATTAAAAAAGCCAAATCTATAATTTAACCCCCCTGCAAAAAAACCAAAACAAAACCAACAAATAAACAAACACAAAAACCTCCAGGCCTAGATGACTTTAACCTTAAAGGAAGACATAAAAACAATATTATACAAATTTTCAGGGGAAAAAGATGGAATACTTTCCATTTCATAGACATGTGTTTTAGGAGACTAGCATAAACTTTATACTCAAACCTGACAAGGACTTTACAAGAAGGGCAAATTACAAACCAATCTTTTATGAACGCAGAGAAAAAAATATTAAACTCAGTGTCAGCATATAATGTTGAATAGCACATGAACATTTTAATACACACAAAAATGCTAGATTCATTTCAGGAATCTTAAGTTTGTTCAACATTCAAGAAAAATCAATCTGTATATTTTACTCCATTAACTAAATAAAGGAGAAAAACCATGTAATCATTTCAAAAGATGCAGAAAAGCATTTGATAAAATTCCACAGTGATTCATGATAAAAACCTTAGCAATCTAGGAACAGAAAAGCACTTACTTAAACTAAAAGAGGCCTTAACAAAACTTATGATATTGTGAATATTGAATTATGTATTAAGTTTTAACATAATCCATGCTAGATTTAGTAACTTCACTTCTAAATACATATATACTCCCACAGTGCATAGATATGTGTACCAGAAACATAAGAATGTTCATCAAAAGACTTTATTTATAATGGCTGCTAACTGAAAAAACACAAATGTCTATCTGCAATATAATAGAAAAACGAATTGTGATGCTTCAAACAATAGAAATTTTGTACAACAATAAAAACTAGCAAATTACTTCTCTATGTGAAAATGTGGATGAACCTTTCAAACATAATATTGACCAAAAGAAGCCACACACATAGAGTACAAGTAATTCCATCTGTATGAAGTTTGGAAACAGGGGAACTACCTATGGTGATGGCAATCAGAATTATGGGCCTGTTTGTAGAGTCATGAATAGGAAATAGCATAAGAGTAACTTCAGCCTCCTGGCAATTTTTATTTCTTCATCTATGGAGTGAAATAGTTAATCAAAATGTATTATTATTATTTGTTCACTTCCCTGAATGTATATTTGCTATAGGCTGAATTGTGTTTGCCTCAAATTTATGTTGAAACTCTAACCCCTAATGTGATTGTGTTTGGAAGATAATTGGGTTTAATTGAGGTCATGAGAGTGGGGCCCTCAGGATGGGATTAGTATCTTCATAAGAAGAGACACCAGAGAACTTGCTGTCTCTCTCTCTCTCAACCCCATCCCTCTCTCTCTTTCTCTGCCATGTGAGGACACAGTGAAGTGACCATCTGAAAGCCAGGAAGAGAGCCTTCTTCAGAACCTGACCATGCTGGCACCTTCAGAAATCAGCCTTCAGAACTATGAGAAAATGAATTTATGTTGTTTAAGCCACCCAGTTTATGCTATTTTGTTATGGCAGCTCGAGCTAACTAAGACAGATATGTTACTTCTATAAAAAGTTTACTTATAAAAGAAGGTAGAAAATGTATTTTGACAAGTTTTAGGAGTGATAGAAGGGTACAGATATTGGCAAGAGAGATAACATCATTGAAAAAGTGTGCTTTGAATAGTTCTTAAAGAAAGAGCACCAAACGTCAGCACTGGAGAGTGAGTTTGATGTATGTTAGAAATCAGTGATGGTACAGGGCTAGGGATGCCAGCTTGAAAATTTGAATTTGATATGCATGAGAGTATAAAATTCTTAAAGATTATTATGGGGGAACAGGAGTAGTCCATGAAGGAAGACTGCATACACACTGGAGACAATAAATTCTTATGGAACGCTGCTATAATAGTTTAAACACAAGAGATTTTTAATGTTGATTATGTTGAGTTTAATGTGTGTAAACAATCATTAACTTATGTTTTGTGTAGTTCTTTGGTGTTTTAGAAGTCACTTTACACCCTGACTCTATGTTCTTCTTCATTATCCAAAAGTACTTTATAATGGTCTTATATCCTTGATATAGTGGACATTTCTTTGAGAATTAAGAAATTTAAAAAATACCCACAAGTACATAGCTAACGGACCCTAGCTGTGAATATCATTGATAGTACCAACTACATCATTGTTGAAGTAGCCATCTTTCATGAAGATTTAATCATTATAATTATTGCCATTGTGCTTCATGTGTGTAGAAGCAGAAAACAGAAGAAAAATCAGAACAATGAGCTATAAAAAGATAGATTTGTCCCAGAGCAGATAAATTTAGGGGCACCAGGAGTCCTATCAAATTTCTGTCAAACATGCACAGAGTTAGAGCTGTATTGGTGAAATGTTGACTTGATATAGCTAAGTTAGAGGTATGCTGATTTCTGACAGTGTTTCTGTGGTCGTCACAGTGGTGATGGTCATTGATGCAGAGATGCCAACAGACAAAGTTAGAGAACATGATTTCTTTAATAGCAAGCCTATGAAAATGTATAGATGTGAAGAATGCCCCAAAGCAGGAGAAAGATAGTAATCTTCTAGTAGGGAAGTGTTGCTTTTCTGACTTTCAAGTTCTCTTCATGAAAATATTCAACCAGTACATCTGCCTTATCAGAGCAAGGACCCATCACCTTCTTTAAGGAGAGAACTCTGAGTCTTTCCATGCCTGGGTAGATAGTTGAAATAAATCTTTCTGATCATGTATAACAACAGTCTCAGCATACTCGGGAAAATTCTGGAGGAGGACTTGAATGAAAGATCAGGTGAATGTACTGAATGGATGAGACTATCCTAAGTAGGATTTGGCTTCAGACCTGAAGTCCTGTCCCCACTGCAATCATGAATTATGTACAACATGTCCATTATAGCCAGTTGACCCAGTGACTAAGTCTGTTCCATCATAGATTCACCTGCCTATCTGGCCAGAAAAATGACTACAGAGAAGGCACTCAATGAAATATTTGTTAAATAATTGAACAAGGGCGGTGCAAAAGTATGGAATATGTCTTCCTGGGAAGGAAACGGAAAGCTTTGAGTACACAGATGTTTTCATGTCTTCTCAGTGCAAGACCATTATTTTGGATAGGTAAGAAGAATGTATTATCAAAAAAAAATCTATCATATTATTTTTGTGACCTGTGGCTGACAATTTCAGACAAATTGCCACCTGATTGATGATGAGTTCTTAAAACATCAGACAGAGTATACTTTGCAATAAACTCACTCATCTGATTAGCAGGAATTCAAAATAACATCTGAGAAAGACAAATCATTCCAATTAATATTTTAAAAACTGGATACTAATTAGTTTAATAAGTATAGCATATCCATAATAATGACGTTATGGATGGAAGCAAGAATGAACAAAATAATAGCTTTGAAAAAATATGCAACTGTGTCAAAAAAGTGCCCAATAATTCTAAGAAAGAAACAACAGAGGAAAGGATCAGGACACAGAATAATAAGTATTTAAAAATACATATACATATATAATCACATATACACACACAAATCATGAATATATATATATGCACACATTTCATATGAAATACTAAAATAGAATAGCAATATCATTGCTATCACTGAAATTGATTGGATTAGATTTATGATTAAATGGACGACTAAACCTTATTTATAAGAATCATCTAATTTGTAGCATTTGATGTTGAAAAAGTAGTTTTGTATATGTGTGTGAATCAACAGTCTACCTAAAGGAAGGTGTGCCTTAAACTTTCCTGTTTTCAATAATATGACTGATCCAGTGGCAGAGCCAAGGATGGATAGCAGAACTGTTGTTATACACCAGTGATCTAAAGTATATTTGATGTGCTTTTACTCTCCTAGTCTCTCATGAGAGTAAAGCGCAGTGTGATAAATTCAACTGTTCCTGTACAAGAACTTATACATAAAGTGGTAGCTAAATCAAACTTTAGAGAAAGTAGTATTTTTATATTAGAATTTTAAATAGTCACATGAATGTGTAACCAGATATGGTTACCTTACAATTTCAGACAATAGCATTCAAAGAGTTCAGAGAAACATAGGTATAATTCCATGTTCAGAGACTCTAAAATAAGTAGAGGTATGGGACCAGTGTGTAACTCCTTAGGTTATGCACACTCAGAAAGCACATAATCATGAGAGGTAGAATAAGGAGTCTGTAGACAAGGAAGAGTTCAAGTGAATCACACATGTGTGATAGCAATGGTAAAGCTAGTGCCCGAAATCTTAATATTTGCAGAAAAAATGGTCAGGGATAAAGGGCCTTGGGGAGCAACGTTTAGGGCAAGAAAAGGAATCAGCTTACTGCCTTTGGGAAAATGTACTGTTATGACAAAAAGAAGGAAAAAAACCCAAATTACTCAATTTTTTTTGTTTTACTGTGTTGTTTTCAAAGAAATAGTTCTTTCTACAAAAACAAGTATAGCTTAAGTATGTCTGAGAACTAAATGAAGAGTCACACAGATGTGAAGGATAGAAACCATGAAGAGGAAAGAATCGATATTTTAGTTGGAAAAATTAAAATTTGAGGATGACTTTGTAGTTTTTTGCCACATATTGAAGATTAGGCATGCAAAAATGCAGTCATTTATTATAATAGTAATAGGTATATGAATATATAATAATATATAATACATATTATATATACTGCCAAGTAGACAGATTTTTGACTGTATAAAAGGCAATGATTTATTAACATTGGAAAGGATTTGCCAATAAATAAGATCTCCTTTACCAAGTCTTTCAGCAGACTACTCAACAGGCAGAAAAAGATTCCTTCCGTGAAAGACAAGATGCCTGTCAAGATCCCTTTGAGGTTAGATGGCATCATTGTGACAAGTCAGTCTGGGAACCAAAGCTAGAGATAATGGTTTAATTAACTAGACTCTAAGGTCAAAATTGTGGAACTGAATGAGGGTCTAGAAAACCAATCTTTGACTCCAGTTCAGAACTGAGCATTGGGAGGGTGGACACGCAATGGAAAGATCAGTAGTGGGCAGGAGTCTATGTGGCTCCAAGAACTCTTGCTGAACTGGGACGTTTCAAGAGTGGATTCCTGCCCCCTACTCATAGAGAGAATGGAGTGTTAGTGTTAATGTTATTTGGGAAGGGAGTATGAAATGGACCGAAACATTTTAGTTGGTCCGGGGACTGAAACAAGTATTAGAGACTTATGTTCTTATATTTTTCAAGACAGATTTAATGAAAATTACAATAGATGAAGGAATAAAATGAGAGCTGATTGAGTAAGTTAGCATAAACCTTTTACAAGGTAATTATGCTGTACTAATACCTAAAGAACCTAGTTTTGCCATATGTACTCCAATAGCTAACATTTATGGAGCATTTGTATATTTTAAGCAATTTACATCTATCATCTCTCTTAATTTGTCTCTTATGTTAATATGTTATTAACTATTAATAATCAGAATGGTTATTATCATAGTTTTACAAATAAGGAAATTGATATTAAAAGAGGCTAAGTAATTTGTCCAAGAGTGGAACTGAGAAGTGATGTAACTAGTAACCAGTAGTCCATAGATGATGGTAGTGTGTTAACTGATGTTGAAAATAAAACTACTATGAATTGTAGCTCTGGGAAACAAAGAAATAGAAACCAACTCAAGACGGCCCATGTGCCTTTTGGTTGGCAGTAAATGTGGCACCAAACTCTGGATCCAATCAAGTGTTTGGTACTGTCCAATCTCCCATATGGTTGGGAGGTCTGGATCTGTCACAGATGTCGCAGGCAGCTTCCCACATCACCTGCAAGACATATGTGACATAAATGGAGAAGCAAGATTACTGAAACTGTGTGCCCAGCAGGGCTAGTAACTGTGAAATAAAGACCAGCACAGCAGCAAGCATAGGAACTGGACAAGCATGGGGATGTTTTACTTTAAGGCTCTGAGTCAGCCGCTCAACAGTGAGCTGAAATTGGGGCACTACAAGAAGGCAGGATTGGCAAAAGAAAAGCTCCAAGGACACATTGAATCACAACTTCTAACAATGTGGCATGGCTGTGCAAACAACATCAGACAGGCCAAACTCAAATGCAAAAATCAAAGACTGAGTGACTCATTTTGGGCAAATGTGTCTGGCAGCCTAGAAGGAGGAAAGGCAAGGCTGCAAGTACAATATGCTCTACAGACAGAGGAGAGAGTCCCAGCCCAAAGACAGCTTCCATGTGTACAAAGTGTGGAAAATCTGAGACATGCACTGGGTTCTTCAGCCACATTCTCACCCTTGGAAAGCAATCAGCCAGCAGAAAAATCTCCAATTTAAATGACAGCAAAATGTATGCTTGGAATTATCTGACCAAATTAGCAACTGAGATATTCTAGGGACTTAATTTGCACATTGAGTTTTAATAGTATTAGATTTGTATAGCAGGTTATATAACCAAAAATGTTAATGGGAAAATGGTTTTATTTGACTGGGAAATTGGCACCCCGACTAATTGTCTGAAAAGGAGCCAATTTTAAAATTTAGATGCTGTTTGAATGAACTGGTATTGGCTGAATTAGGATTTATTGTGTAAAATACTCCATTTAAAAAAAATAGTTAAAGGAAAGAAAAGAGGGCTCAATGAACTAAGTTTATGTACTTTACTGTGTGCTGGGGTGGATCTTGGAATGGCACAAACTACTGGAGAGGAATATCTGAGTGAGGTAGGGGTGGGAGATGAATAAATGGTCTGGAGTGAACATGAGATATGAATGTATATGTAGTCAGAGGGAATAGAATGGCTTGTCATCTGCCTGCCCTTGGTCAGATAGTAGATATCTACTAAAATATTTGATTACCTTTTTATAAATGCCTTGGAGTTTTCTGTGCTTATTTCATGTAGATTAGGATTAGGTGCTACACACATTTACAAATGACTGTGTTTTGGGTATTGTATTTAGAGTGCTGAAATATTAAGAAAATTCAAGGTTTGCAATTAATGCTGGCGATGGTGGTTGTTTTTTATCATGAAATTTATTAGCTGTAACTGACCAAACTAAATAAGAAATAAGATTGAGTGGCAGTTATTTTTATAGGAGAAAGCTTTTCAAATAATAAACTTTTTATTGTTTTTGAAATATCCCTTTCTTAGCCAATTGTAATGATTTTATCATGCTGGCTAACCCCACCCCCTTCTCCTGAAGAAGCGCAGATCTTGTAAATAACAGTTGAAATTGCCCTCTTCATTTATGAGTGCACAGCCTCTTATTACATGCCTTCAGGATATGAAAAGCACAAGATTTCCCTAGAAAGCAAGGCCTTTTCTTCTCCACCCCACCCCCTACAAGCCCTACTTTTTAAGACAACGTCTTCAAGTTGCCATAGACCAACTGTGAGTGTTAAATGAATATCTTTGACAGGAGCTAAGTCTTTTGGGCATTGAAATCAGGTTTTCCTCCTCTTTTGGCATGTGAAGATTGAGAGTGTGCTTTGACACCAGTAACAGGGGATGTGAGCAAAGCAACTTTCAGAGCATCAGAGTGTCAGCAGAAGGAAAAATCAGCACCAGTAGAAGACATCAAGGTAATTTTCCCACCTATAGTATCCCATGAAGTCAGTCAGCTCATTGCCACTCGTGGCTGATGGAGCCTCCCTCTCTGTTGTTAAATGGCACATAAACTATCTGTCAGGGCTGTTCAGTTCTCTTATACAGCAAGAAACACAAAGGTGGAAACAAAAGCAGCAATGAATTGAGCTGAAATAAAAATTTTAAAAATAGCATTTCATGTCTTATTCATAAGTATATATTTTAGGGGAATTTCCCCTGAATATCACATAGCCAGAATACCTAATCCGTGTGGCCGAATTTCTTTGAGAGATGAAACAATCCATTTCTATGGGGGAAGAATTTTCTCCTATTTGGTGCTTTCATTTTAGATTTGGAACTAAAAATATATTTATATGTCTGTGAATGTATTAAACATTTCATTGCTAATTGCTGAAGTTTCTTAAAATTTTTATTAATATATAATATACACATATGAAATTATACCTATTGTAAGTACAGGACTGGAAAATTTTTTCAAACTGCACATATCCATGTAATGATTGCCAGATTAGGAAACAGAAAATCACTCATGCTAAGTTTTTCAATAGTTGCATTTTCCAAATGCTTGCATTTCTGTCGCTTTTCAAATCTTGAAAAAAAGCCACCTCCTTAGAATGGCAACACCTGTACTCAAACATCTATTTTCTCGGTATATCCCCTAATAGCATCATCAGATAATCTTCATTAATGTTTAATTCATTGCACACAGCAACCTGTATAACTATAGGAAAGGACATAAATTAGCATTGCAGAGTATGAACATTTGCTACATGGCAAAACTGTTCTTTTTGGCAACCATTTTGCATTTTTTAAAGCCACAAACACCCTGCTTAACAGAGCTCCAAACAGAGGAATAGCAAAATTGGAGGAAGGTGCTGTGATTAAATGAAGGAGGGCGGAGGGGTTAAAATCATTGCTGGGTGATTTCACCACTGCTGCCCCACATTCATTCTCTTGGCGAATGAATGTGGAGAGCCCCATGTGGGATTACAAACTTGCAGGGAACGGATAAGAAACCTTCTGCTCCGCTGGAGTTTGTGAGTAGTTTCTAAGAACTGATTGCTGCACAAGTGAAATTCACTGGATGTTTTATTTTTCTTCTGGCAAGAAATGTTTTCATCTCGGCACAACCTTCTCCCTGTTCTCTTTGGTTGACTTGATGACAAAACCTTCTGCAAGACCCAGACAGACACAAGTCATCTGTCCTGTGCAGCCTTCCTGATTACGCTCCCTCAGCCCCCGGCCCTTCTTGGATTATGTAACATTGTCCTTCTAAACAATCTGCACAGTACCTCAGAGCTACAAACATCCTCAGTCTCTGCCACTCATTCACTAGGTTGTAAGTTTCCGAAGAACAGAGCTTATGTTTTTCTAACTTCGTCTTTTACTGTCCCAGGTTGCTTTGCTTATACCCCAGTGCTTCTATTGTGAGTGTAAATGGCAACTCAGTTCCAGGCAGACTTAAAAGTGAGGGTAAGCCTGCTGCAGACCGTCATCGTCTAGAGTTCTCTAATGTTACCAGAGGTGTTTTTTCAGACCGACCTACTGATAGTTTAGGCAGCAACCGACTGCTGAGTTGGGGATGAACAACCACTTACCAGACTGTCTTGTTAAACAGCATAATTTAAAAAGAGAGAATTTGCATTAAAGTGTCTTCTGAAAAACTTGAATTCTAGAAAATGGTTGTCTTGATTTTGCAAGGAAAGGGTAAAATAAAGGCCTATGATCCTTATTCATTGTTAATTGACAAGTGCTTTTAATAACACAAACTATAGTCCTATTAATGCCATCAAAAGAAAAGGAACATGAAGGAAGTGGCTGAAATCCTTTGTTCTTCCTTGAAGTGTTAGGTGGCCTCCATCTTTTCTCCCTTCTTGAGGTCAATTAGAGATGCTTTTGCCTTTTCTTTCCACATTCTACCTTTAAGTTTTTATTTTCCGGAGGATGGACAGGCATATGTGATAATCACCTCTGAAAGGTGTATTATGATTTTATTGGTAAATCACATATATTTTACTGTTTGGAAATACCATATAGAAGTATATGGCAATTTGAATATATTAAAATGAATATAGATATATTTAGGCATTGAAAGTGTTGATTTATCAATACTAGCAGTATTATGCACAAGTCAGACTCCCAGGTTTAATTCTGACTTCCACTTAAAATGCATTTGCTTTTGGGCAAGTTATTCAACCTTTCATCTATGTAACTGGGATAATAAAGACATCTTTCAGGTTGTTGTGAGAATTCAATGTGACAGTATATATAAAGCTCTTCTAATAGTGCATGGCATATGGTAAATGTTTCATAAATATTAGTCATTAGGTAATAATAACTATCATTATTGTATATAATATGCTTACACTAATAATTAAAAACAAAAGGGACAAGAGATATAAAAATAAAACATTTGAGTGTTATGAATAAGAATGTATTTGTATGTAATTAACCAGTAGGTCTTTAAAATTCTTGAATAATATTAAACAAAAAAGGATTTTATTTTATCCAAGAATCATAAACAGTAACTGTCAGGGAGAGCAGAATTTCTTTATTGTTCTTTGTTATTCTGTCATTTAGCCAGGTATGTTTAATAGCTATTCAGATATTAAGTGTAATCATATTGTATCAAACAACCATTATTTGAAGGAGTATTAGTCAATAATATTTTTGTGTTATTTGGTAAAATATTTTGTACAATAATTAATGAAAGTTCTATATATTGGTAAATTTCAGAATTAAGCTTTGTAACAGTGTTAATATATACTATCATAATTAAGATTATATCTCTTTAAGAAACTAAAATCTTAGATAATAGATTTTTTTCAATATATTTTGTGACCTTAAAAATGATTTTGACAGCATTGCTGGTTTAGCATTTTTGGCTACCATGTTTTCCCCATTTTTTTTTTTTTTTTTGTCTGAAATGCCTTTCTTCAAAAATTTCAGATGCAATGATTTCTTTTCCAAATAGAGATGTGAGGGTCTTTTATCAGAAGGATCCAGTGTGATCATATTGGTAGTAAGTTGCTGGTTATAAGGAGTAGATGCCTCGTTTTTACTGCACTGTTAATAGTAATACCAAGATACGCTAATGAAACTTACAGGTAAGCCTCATACAAAGACTCATGACATAGTTAGAAATTATAAGTTGGTTTAGACCACAGATATATATAATATCCAAGAAGCATCGGTTCCTGGTATAGAAATAGTGGCATTAAGCAACATGAGTCCTTCATATTTCATTTTAAAAATAGACACTGCAATTAAAATAATCTGAGATTAAAAACAAATTTAAGTATACTTTTCTAAAATGCTGATCTGAGTTTTTTCTAGAAAGTGCACACAATACTCGTTCTCACCATCTCACAAAAGTTTTACATTAAAAGCATTTGAAAGCAAATAAACAGTAATTATTATTGACCTTTTTATAATGGTCAGAATCTGGAAGTAATAAGCCATGTTTAAATTTTTATAGGAACTGAGGTAACTAAGGAGAATCATCTTAATTAGGATATTTTCATTGTGTAGTTACACATGTTGATTTTTAAAGCATTCATTTTGCCAAAGGAAAGGGAGAAAATGGGGAGAGATACGGGCAAGCAGACAGAAGCAACAGAGCAACGTTTTTTCCATGACTAATAATCTTTCCAAATATATTTTCTCCCAGTGGGAGTCCAAACAGATATCTGAAAAGGTGCAATCAAACTGAGCCGGTTTAAAGTGGGGAGAGGTACCACTGCAAGTGGCACAAGATCATTATTATTGATGATAAGTTACCGTTATTTTGACTGAGAATATCATTATGTAACATATTACTTAAATGGTGGAGCTTTTGATTTAACTTCACGTCAGGTTCAGTCTTAGGGGCTGTTCCGCTTGCTTCTGGCCATGGCTAAAACTCTTAGTGTTTCTCTGGGAACCGCATCCCCTGTGCTTCCCCGCCCTCCCTCTCCTGCCTCCCCTTTCCTTGAAGTGTTTCTTTTGTTTGGCTCCATTACACCATCGCACAGGGACACAGTGTTTCTGCTCAGTGGGAGTTGGCAATCTCCAAAGAGGCTTTCCAGCATTGCTTTTTAGACTGAAATCATTACAATCTTCAATAGCTACTTGGATTAAAAAAAAAAGAAGAAGAAGAAACTAGCACATTATTATTCTCAAAACCGTCTCAATGTATAAAGAGGCTATTTGCTGGGTCCTCCCACCCCTTCTCCTTCCCTCCCTTCTCCGGCAACCCCTGCTCATCCTGCTCCTGTCTCTCTGGGTGTGTTTCCTTCATACCTGAATTCGTTTGCATGGTCCTGACTTACTAATTCTATTCAAATTGAGTATACAAATGCACTTTTTTCTGTCGGTTCTGAATGTCTTTGTATTGCTATGCAAAGGACTGTAGTCAGATATATCTCCCATGCACTGCAATTTAAGTTACTACCTTCAGGAATTTGAAATAGACCAGCAACGACCCAAGGTGATGTTTTCAAACCCAGAGTTATTAACATGAGTTCACGGGAAAGTTGCTTTAATAACAACCCTGCAAGTAATTTTTAAGTAGGTGGGAATTCTTGTTTTTAGTTATTCATGTATCAAACACTCCTCCCCTCTGTTTTCTCCAGGTCCCCAGTGTCTGTTTTCACCAATAGTAACATTTGTTTATGTACGTGTCCGCCAGTGACCCTAAGTGCACAGTGGAAACTTCGGACATGAGGAGCTGTTTGCAGTTCCTTTACCCTGTGAAAGGGATCAGTGTATGCGAACAGAAAATATTTCCGACGGGGGTTTGTATAGTGTCGTCATAGGATTTATTTGTTCTCTTTGGTGAACGTAACTATAAATAATGAAAGGGAATGGCATGAAGAAAGGGGAGAGTAATTTATGTACTTTATCAAAGCAGCACAACCAATTTATATCCTGTACCCTATCCAGATGAATATATGTTCAAATAAAATCAAAATAACATAATGTTTTTCATTGCTAGGTAAGTGGAAAAATGCACTAAAAAAGAAAACATAACAAATATGTAGTAATTTGTTATTGATATTTCTTATTCTGATGTCTTTTAAAATAAGTACTCAACTAAATAGGAGAGCATATACATGTTTTTATTTGAAGCTACAGTGCTCTCTGGCCATGTCACAGAGCTCCCCAGATGATATCAGTAATGCTGCTCCATCCTTCCATCTCTGATCATCAGTAACCAGTAGAGACAGTGATTTTTTATTTTTTGCTCACATCATTTCTTATACCATGCTTTGACCTTTGTACCAGATTAGAAATAATTGGTGAAAGTTATAAGCAAGAAAGTCAAAGGATTATTCTCCTTTTGTTAAATTTTAATTTTACTTCTCAGAGGTTTTTATCCAATAGGAACAAATACAATTTTACCTAAAATTGGGTTCTTAGAATATAGCTCACAATATTTTTTGTTTCAAAATTCTGTTTATAATTCAGGGTCTAGGTTAAATGATATTTTTCCACAAAGCTTTTTTCAGTTCTCTTGGACATACTTCTGCTTTCTTTTGGATTTGGTGGCCCAGTGTTCATGAATTTCTAATAGTGTATGTTAAGCTACTTCTTACATCATAAGTATTTGTGTAACATTTCCTCTCTCCTGTTGTTTCTAAATTCCTTAAGGAATATCATGATGTGTCTTTTTTTGTTTCAAGCTCCTCCAAACTCCTTACTGATACTTGTTGAACATATGACTTAAAAATAGAATATGACCATGGTTTGGGATCTCTTCTGTGTATCATTTAACTTCCTAGTCTGTATAACTTTTAGAAGAAACAATAATAGCATTTATCACAAAAGGGTGATATGGAAATAAATCAGTCCTTATTACTGTTTTCAGATCCAGAAAGACATATATCTACATTCATATGGAAGTATCACAGGTGAAATTCTATTATTAAAAAAAAGCCATAAAAAATTTAGTCATTGCTTGCCTTTCTCATGCTCTGCCAGTAGGACTATATTGTACAACACAGTGAATAGTCCAACTTTAGTATCGTATCTGCAGATTAGAGCTCTTCCAAATGCACGAATTGCTCAAAAGGTTGTGAATGATGTCATTTGTGCCCATATAGGGAAAGGCTCTTGTCTGACTTTTTAGATCTATTTACAGAGATCCAAAATGTTCTGCCTATTTGTTTATCTAAAATATGTTTCTTCACAAAAGCCAGAAAGGAATTGCTACTGTAATCCCAGGTATCAATTTGCTTCCTGGAGAATATTGCCTTATGATCCCTGCTTTGTCTCCTTTTATTTTTTTACAATCCCAAACCTTAGAGGTATCATTTCAGCTTAACTCAGTGATTTAGAGGCTCTCATGCTTTTATTTATAAGTGTGTATGCCATAAATTACATAGCCCAGAATATAATGAAAACTGGTCACAAAATTTTGCTTTAAAAATCACAAACATGTCCTAGTAAATGTAGCTTCTGCCCAGCCGTTTATTTTCTGGGTCCTAGAGTAGCTGCCTACTTGCATATATGTGCACTAGGTTCAGACCCATGTTAGCATGTGGGAATCTGATTTTTGTGGGTCATGCAACACATTCAGCATATTGGTTAATGGGCTGCCAACTTTCTTAGTCATTCTATGTTTCTGTGCAAATCCCAAGCCAAATGTCAGACCTAAAAGGATTGCCTTTGGGCTGGACATGTAATAGTATATGTCATGATTTTGTTCTTCTTGAGCCATTATAGAAAACCCAGCATTAGACTGTGAAGAAGAATGCAACAAACTAATTTTTATTAAGAGTCCAGAACCTTTCCAAGTGCTTTACATTTATTATCTTATTTCCATACCCAAGCAAACTCCACATAGTAGCTAATAAGAGTAGGATCAACAGTTGAATGCTGGTTGTCTGATTTCTTTGCCTGGTTGAAAGAGTTATTCCTGAAGTCACTTTGGGCAAACTGCTTCCAGGAAATATAGAAAGCACTTTGACTATTTTAGGTCAGAGTCCATTCTGAAGATACCACTTCATTTGCAAATGAGCAAATGGAGAGTACCCCAGTAACAAGAGCAGAGCTTAATGGAGGGAAGGCAGCAGGGGAAAAGAAAAGGAGGCGGTGGAAGATAGAAAGAAGCAAAGAAAAGAAAGAATCAAAAAGGGGGTAGGGGAATAGAGGGAAGAGAAAGGAACGATAAAGAATTCCAAAGAATCCTTTAAAATGTACTTTTTTGGTTAAAGATAGGTTAAATAAGACCTACTGTTTTTGATTTAAATATATTAGTTTCAATTGAAGCACTCATGCTGACATAATAAAAGTGTTTTAAGGTAATGAATCATTATTTTAAAGGTCACCAATTAAACTACTCCTTCTGAATAATTTTCCATCTGCCATTCTGCAGGTGGATAGCCCCACATGCACAGCTTAATCAACTTAGGCTGTAGTCTCCGAAGGTGCCAAGCATTTAGGTGGAAACAAACACACTTTCAAGACCCCAGATCTGTGGCTAAACCTTGTCGTTCAGAGATGTTTAGATGTGTCTGGCATTACAAGTAGTTTTCATGGTCTAGGATGTGTCCCAGAGAAACTGGCTGCAGATGATGAAAGTAAACTTGTTTTTATCTTATGTGCAGGTCTTAATTTTGCATTTTATACACATGTTTTTAGGGCAATATTTGTTCCATACTATTTATTATAGTTCAGATGCTCAGTCTCCTATACTGATAAGAAGGATTCAGAGCTGAGGTTGGCAGGGCATTTTGCCCAGAAACCTCGAAAAGCCTAGGCCAAATCAGAAAACCCTGTGGGCTTCAGTGAGTAGAACCCAAGTGGTGGAAATGGAGAGAAAAGAGTTCTACAGGGAGAACATCAACCAAAAAAACAGCTTAGGGATGAAATTACGTGCAGTTTTGGGTTTTGTGGGGTCTAATGCTTATGTAAATATGGGGGCTCCTTTTTAATAATTAGAAAAATTCTTACTTTTCAATGTACATAAAAAGAGAGACTTTATGGGCATATTGCTAGTTTTCCACTTAGGGCCATGGAAGGAGCCTGTGCAAATGTGGGACCTTGAAGCTTACTTACATTTCCTATGAAGTTGACCCTGAAGTAGAGGACAGTTCCTAGAGGTTGGACATAGGATGACTTTAGTTAAAAACCAACAAACTGGAGACTAAGGGCTAGAAGATTCAAAGCAAAGCCTAGGAGAGGCCAATAGTGGAAAGATACGATGCCCAATTAGGGAAGGAAGGCAATTAGCAGTGACTATAGTTCACTTGTGGTCTTCTGAGCGGTGAGGGGAGACGCCTTTTGGGCTGGACAACAGGCATAAATATGCTCATTAAAATACATTTTTTGTGGTTAACAAAATAGGAAAAACATGGTTTAAATTGGTATCTTATGATTGATCTTTATCATTTATAGTATATTCTAAGTCTGAGGTTTGGATTAAAAACAAAGAAATAAAGTTTTCGTTATCACCCCATACGAGCTTGAAATATGTAGCAGCGTTTGAGGGGAAAAAATTCCTGGTAGTTTTCTAACAATTTGTACTTTACTAATATTAACCTGCTGGACATACAAGAGCTATAAGGAATCTGGATGCAATAGTAAGCTCCAGTTGAAAAAATTTGCACCGATCAATAACTTGCATTACTGTAAAAATCCTTCTGGGGTTAAAATTTTATTTTCTTCTATTATGATAGAAACCCTGAAGAGTAAGAATGAGAGCTGATAAAAAATAGTAGAAAACAGCATGTGTGTCCCAATACATGATGGCCTCTATCAAGGACATCATGGGCTCTACATGGAAAGCTATGTAGTAGTGGAATACTTCTTTTTTTTTGTCTTAACTTTCTACTGTGCTGTTTCAGGGTATGTTTTATAAAGATTTTCTACACAGATTAAAATAGAAAAATAACTCTTTGCATAGTTTGTATGTATGTGTGTTTGTACACCCATACATATGGTTGTATTATTTGTTCCTCTTTTAATGTTCTACTTGAAACACTTGAAAATTAATCATCTGATTTTTCTCCTGGAATGTAACTAATTCATTATGTGTTCTTTATGTCAATGGCTGGTGTTGCATATGTATTTACTAAATTATTTTTATCCTAAAATATCGATATTACTAGATAAGCCTGAAATATAAGAAAGCTACATACAGCTGTACTATGTACAGCTATTCCTTTTAATATAGTTAGGTATGTGAAATACATAAATATATGATTAATGCTATAAATTTACAATACTTTAAAAAAAAATGCTGTTTATTTGCTTCTTTTTTACTCTTTCTCCTCCATAGGAGAAGGAAGTTGGTAGGAGTTGAGTGAGGTCTTAAAGAAGAGAGGATTAAGGAAGTGTAATCGGGTTATGGGGCAGGGGAATGTTGCTCATGAAGGGGAGGGAGGGAATGGGAGTCCAGAAGCAGGTGTGGTCAGGGAACCCCCAGATTCCAGGGTTCACCAAATGCACAGATTCCACTGGGAGATAAGGCTCTTCAGAGAATCTCCTCTTCATCCTGATATTGACTGAGAGATCTTGCCTTTTGTTTTAATTCCTTAGTCAACCTGTAGCAACGATTGCAGTCAGAGCAAACACTCTAGAATGCAGACCTAATACCTAATTATTTCGTTTTCTCCCTTGAATCCCTTCATTGCCTCCCTTTGATATGCTACATTTTGAGTTTCTTTAATGACCTGACCTGGCCCTTGTTTACAGGCTCCACTAGTATATCTTGTATCTTACACCCAATCCTACTGAACTGGTTGTCTTTTCCTACCTACCCTTCATATCTGTCCTGGTACTGTTCGCTGTGCTTGGATGCTTTTTTACCTATCCTTTTCTGGCCAAATAAACTTATCTTTTAAGGCTTAGCAAGACATCACCTACTCTGGGAAGCCTTCCTGAATGCTTTCACCTAAATCACTATATTTCCACATCACTTGAAATGGTTTAAGATTAGATTAGATTGTATATTTGTTTTTCTGTCTTCCCACAAGACTATCAGCTCCCTGAGGTCAGAGACTGCATTAAGATTCCCTGTGTGCTTTCTACCAGTTCGATTGTTTGTGTACCAATAACCTTAACTGAGAAGTATGGCAAATTAATCATGGAGAAAGTTAAACTTCCTCCAAAGGCTTACATGCTAATTTCAGGAACATTATCAATATTTCAATTGAAATAATCACTTTTCTATAAGATGTTTTTATTTATATTCAAAAAGATGCTTGTGTTAGCTTGTTTGGGCACTTTCTGAACCAAGCAAGTCCTCTTAAATATGAAATGAGACTGAGGGGAAAACTGCTAAGCAGAGCATATCACATATTCAGTGTTTCTAATAAATGTTAGCTAGATGGAAGAATGGATGGAAAAAAAACAAACCTTTAAAGAAAATGTGAAACATATCTAAATTAGTATTGGATATGTGATCCTGAGCATAATTTTCTTGATGATATACCCCACCAGTCCTCAGGAATGAGATAAATACCTGTTTGAGTGTGAAAATTGATGGCATCTTGATGAAAAAAGACCTGTTTAACACAAAAGAACTCAGCAAGACTTCGTATGTTTTGGGGAATGATTTGAAGTACAAGAAACAGAGATTGATTTGGGAAAAAGAGAGTAAAAGTATGTCTATTTATCACAGTCCATAATGGCTGTGCCAAACCATCAGTTCAGGTCTCTGGGATCTTCTCCACCGTTGCTCTTTTATCAAATAAGGTTGAATCTAATTTGTATCAGATTCTGCATCTAAGTCTACCTAAGTAATTAGAAAGCAATTTTACACTTTACAGAATGGTAGTAAAGCAGGACAAACTATCTAATGTCTCAAAGAGGCTAGAACCAACAATATATTCCCCATAACATGATCTGAAAGGGAGGATGATATCTGCAAAATGTCCATTTGGAATGAATCAGGACACATGGACATAGACTGAATGAAAGTTATTTTGTTATAGTAGCATTTTAATTATTTATTACCTCATTTGAGAGTTAAAACAAAAGCCTGCTATTGTTTGGAACCAGAATTTAAGAACAAGTAAATTAATTTAAAACAAATATTCTAGCTTAAATCCTTTAGAATAAACACCATGAGAAAAAACTGAGCATTTTGGGAGAGAGTGCAGTGCTGTAGTTGGATTGTGGTATAGACCGAAGTCTGTTCAGTGAGAGTCAACACACTTCTATAAAATGTGGGCTAATTTGCTGGCACTCCACATGCAAATGGTGCCTGTAGTCAAGAATTCTAGTGGGAATGTCATCAGAAAATCAAATGTTCATTGAGTTCACTGCTTTATTTGTTTCTTTAATAAAAGTTCACAGTTGTTTATGTCATTTCTGCACTTACGGAAGATTGAGGAATAGAAATCTCATGATGTTTCCTATATAAAGTAAGGCCTGTACATAAATAGGGCTTTAAAATTTATTGAATTTTTTATTGGTTGATGTTTACTAGAATATTCTTTTGGTTTTCCACTTTCATAAAATATATTTACATTATTTTCTTAGAACTTACAATAATTAAAAACATTTTGATGCCAGCCATCATTCTGGAGATAACCTTTGTTGTATTCTACCATAGGTACAAATGTAAAATGGAACTGAGTTTTCACAGGCTTACCTTCAATAAATTCATAACATTTTATTGATTTTGTTTTGATTTCTTACTTTTTCTTAGAATATGAGCATGCCTTAAAATTCTATTTTATTGATGGCTGTGCTTGCTTGAATTTTGACTGTTACTCAGTTGATTAGTTTATTGGAAGTGTGGTCAAGAAAGAAGCTTTGGGATTAGACCAGTCTCGTTCTGAATTCAAGGCCAACAGTTTACTAGATGACTAGCTTCTAAAAGTTCAGTAAGCCTCATTTTTTTTCATCCAGAAGAGGGAGATAATAATAGTACCTATCTTGTTTGTCTGTTGTGATAAAACAAACCAGAAGTGAATGAAACCTTTTGACCTGTATCTGACACATACTAAGTTTAATGTCAAATATTTTAGTTTTCATATACCTTGGAAAATGGACCTATGGATTACTTCAGTAATTTAAACTAAATGAGCTCTTATAAAAAGAATGTGTGAATTGAAAAGATTTTTGCAAAGCAAACAAAAATCAAATATAATACTAATAAAGAAAGCAAGAATGTTTTGCAAAAATAAAAAGTTACAGGCAGAGTTGGCATTTATTATTTTTACCCATAATACAATGTACAAACAGTGATAACCTATTAGGCCTGACAAGAAGTTAGCCAGATAAAGCAGAGATTATTAACAAATCTATTTGATGTGTGATTTAAATTCACTATCATAAGATTGAACTATACACTGTTTGTTCTGAGCCTTGATAGAACAATGCCATCACAACAGTTTTAAAAAGTAACCATCCAGATTATGGTGACAAACTCTCCAACTTTTCCAGCTATTTCATAATACGGGCATACTCAGTATAGTACTCTATTTTTTGAACTTAATGATGAGTAGTTAGAAGCCTCTTTTGAGGTTTCCTAATAACTGTGGCAGAGACTTTTGTGTTGTTTTATATTGTTTTTGGTAATTTATTTGTTATGTACAACTACCCTTTCTTTTTAAAAAAATCCTCACCTGAGGATATTCCATTGATTATTTTAGAGAGTGGAAGGAGGGAGAGAGAGAGAGGGAAACGTTGATGTGAGAGAGACACATCGCCCGGTTGCCTCCTGCATGCCCCCAACCAGGGGCAGGGAGAGAACCCGCAACCAAGGTGCGTGCTCTTGACTGAGAATCAAACCTGTGATCCACCCACGAGCCTTTGGTCTGTGGGCCTCTGCTCTAACCGCTGAGAAAACTGTCCAGGGCACTATTACCCTTTCTCTTGCCACCCTCAATGCAAGCCCCAGAAAACCAGTGCTCTCTCTCCCAGCCTCCCTTGAAGCAAGAGGGGTTCACGTGTTCTGGTAATATCCACCAAGGCATGAGGCAAAGTCTGTTAGGACATCTGGTGAAGCTTTCTTCCTTACTTAAGCAAGGCTGGTACTGTTCCTTCCCTCTGCCTCTTATCTTTGAATGTAGTCTTATTATTTGTAATATTGGCAGCATTCTTACAACCAAGAGTCAAAAAGAACAGGGATGAAAAAGTAACAGTCTGATGACAGCAGTGCAGAAAGATGGGACAATTTGGCCCCTGCTGCATTGCTGAGCAGCTACACTAGCCACGGACCACCTTTGTCCTGCTTTCTCCATATGACTTACCTGACTCTCTTACTCAAGCCAGTGTTGTCAGGTGCCCCTGTTAATTTGTGAGGCTTTTGTAATGTGAGGTCAATGGTTTTAACCATTTCTTTTATTATTTATGCCATACTGTGTTTCCAAAAGTATGAGAAATAACTTATAATTTTAATACTAGAAAACATAAAAATAAAACAGATAAAATCAGTCATCTAAAACTTAGTATCAGAAAGGATAAGTAAGCCCTAACAGTTTTTCAAGGGAAGCATAGGTGGTTTTTTTTTTTTTGACACTGATTTCTAAATAAGATTTCTAATGTGGATCTTGATATGGGGAACACTGAGAGATGCATGGGGTAATGTCTTCTGCAACCTTGCTACATGAACTACGATTAAGAATTTTATAGAGCCGCTTGGTGTATGCATCCTTCTATAAAGTGAGTCAGGACATCTATAAAAAACTCAGTGACATTAATTGTGTGTTAGACCAACAGAAGCCATATGATTCTCTCTAGTGGGACATTATGATTCAAAACAGAAATTTTAATTTATAGGAGGAATGGCTATCAGTGCTTCCCCAACCATCATAGTTCCCTCAGTTTGGATTTTGATGGACATTTGAGGTCTGGCAGATCAACATTCTATTCTCTGATGGAGGCCCAGGGAGGAAACATTTTGTATTTCTGGTTCAGGGCAGACCCATATGTCTAGGAAACAGTAAAACTGGTCATGTGTTCAGTACCCTGTAAGCAACACTTGAGGTATATAATGAAGACTCATTGTTGGATAGAAAACCATCCCACTTTGCCTGAAGGTGGCCTCGTGGGTACATCTTTTCTTATGAGGCACTATTGGGTCCCTTGAAACACATAAACTAGTGATAAATTAATCTTTAAAGTTCTGCCTCACAGAAAATAGTCAAGATGATTTTGGCTGAGAAATGTTCAAAGCAGATATGAGCACTTACCCATCATAGCTAGAGTACACACACACACACACACACACACACACATACGCACGCACACACAGCCCTTAGTTATATTCTCATACTATATCTGGTTTTGAGCAACATGGTTTCACTGAACCCTCTAGGATGAATTCTCTGCAGAATACACTGCTAGAAAATTTAGATATTCCCTATCAGATATAATAATTTTAGCATTAAAATATTTAATATGAAGCCATACTCTCTGACAGTGGTTTATTAGGGTAGCCTTCAGTTTGTGACAATTAAATTTTATAATAAATGTATAGAAATCATATTTTCATATTTTCTTAGGGGAAAAAAGGAAAAGTGAAGTACATAATTTTCTTTGTGAAGTACATAATAAAGAGCACTTTCAGATGCTTTTCAGAATATGTACCTGCCTGAGAGGAACAAAGTTAAATTCATTTGTAGGTACTACCTTAAGGCTAAGAGTGGGTGGATAAGGGAAAGCTGCTCTTTTATAGACATGTGCCTGAGTGTTTATTCTTGTCTGGGAGGTATCTCTCTTTACATCAGAATTTAAAATTAATAAAAATCTAAAAAATTAACAAGATATACATTTAGAGGACAAACTTAGAAAAGAGATTTTAAAAATGAATCTTACTGAATTAAGTACCCCTCATCCCCATTCCTGGTCTTTCTATTTTTCAGAGATGTTAGAAATGGTACCCTGGCACTTTACCTAGTACCTAACTAGTTTTGTTTCAGTGTAAACATGCCCCCAAATGATTTCATTTTTCTGTTACCTCGTACTGAAAGAATTAATTTAAAATATGAGCCACATTTTTATGCCCCTTCACTTAGAGCAGGTTTCTCCAAATAGCAAAATCCTCCTTTCCTTCCACTGTTCTGGTTTTTTTTGTTTTGTTTTCCAGGGCATCACCATTGGTGCTTGTGTTTATCTTCTTTATTTAAACTTAGTCTGTGAAGTAATTTTTGATAATTCCCTCTTAGCTCAGCCTCACAAAATCTATTATTCTGGAGCTAGGATAGCATGCCACGTTCCACCTCTGCCTTCGCTGTGCAAGCACTTTGAATGATGCCAGATCAGAGAGGAGGGCCTAGATGCCTAATTATTGTGACGCATAGTTGATGTTAGTTGATAAAAGCAGCACATACAATTAAGAGAACATGCTTGTAAAACTAGGCAGATTATTAAGGACCTGCGTAGAACAACTGTGCAGAGTTGCAAGGATTCCTAAACTTCTTTTTGCCTCCTGGAATGTTACTGTCTCCGATTGTCTTCCCAGGCTCTGAATAAGGTTTGCCTCATGCATAATAATTTCCCTCTTTCCCCCACCCCATTCTAGGACAGTTTTGCCTTTTCAACTAGTTACTGCTACCAACATTTAATAAGAAGGCTTTTCTGGGCTTTCTAATCGAAAACTTGCTTTTATCTTTCTTCATGAAAGAATTGAAATGGCTTCTTTCAGGTTGCTTTAGCCTCTGGGGAGATAAGGACCCTGCGGTTAACAGGATGAGAGATTTTTGTTTAGAAATTTTTATTTAGACAATGAAAAATGACCTCTGTAAACTCAAAGCTATCTTATTTTGGGGCTTTAGGCTTCTGGCAGATAAATCAATTGGGCCCTTGGGACAGCAAAGGAAAAACCTTTGCAGTAACTATGTCAGGGCAATGCAATAGATTTGTTGTGAGTATGCAGTTGTGTTGAATGTAGAATGCACTTAAAAATAAATATAATTTTATTTTCTATTAAATATTCAGGATCTGGTTTCTACTCTTTTCAGCTTTTGCAAAGAAGTATTGTTTTTGTGATGCAAACTGGAGAAAGCAGATTTTTTTTTATGTATAAAATACATGACTATTGTTGGTATTTTGATTTTGACTTTTTAATTATTTACCTGTGCATTCTTTAATGGGGAGCTTTATTTTTTTTAATTTAGATTATCAAAGTTATATCCTTTTTTTATATTAAAAAATCAGCATTATAAACTGCTCTTTTGTGGGTAAATAATTTCATTGGTCCCTAAATAATACAATAGTAGTTTATCTAAAGTATGCTTTTTCAGATTGCCGTCACACTTTTCACACCTGTTCATAAGCTCAAGGAGCTTTGCAGATCCTCACAGCATGAATTTGCACTGCATGTTCACTCTCTAAAGAAAGAGTGTTGCACTTGGCTGTGTGCTTTCTTACCTGTGTCATGTAGAGTGCAGATGCAGGTGAAAAGTTATGCGGAATAATCTGTAAATTTGACAAGGAAGCAAACCAGGAGACCGACGCTCACCCAATAGGCGTGGCTGGGCAGTTGTTACTGATGGGAATGTTGATCAACATGGTAAAGAAGCAGTTTTGAAGAAGTTAATTTTTGTTGTTGTACAAAAAACCTTCATGCACATTGTGCAATGTCATTAAGATTATAATGCAAACCAGTAAAATGCATGGGATCAGAAATTAAAGTATATTGGGAAATAGAGGTGGGAAGTGATTTAGCAAATATCACGTGAAGCATCACAATAAAACAGTGGGAAACACAGAAGCGAGGTTGGGAAGAGGCCAGGGAATAGAAAACAAGAGCCGCGCCCCCCTTTTTTCTTTAGCCTTAATTCTGCCTGACCATTTTGCGGTGGGGACAAGCCAATCTGATCAACCTGTTCTATCCCATTATTATTTTTAAATCTCCTTTTCATTTTTTTCCTCCTAACATTGAAAGTTGATGTTAGACTACGGTCAGAATTATTAATGGATAAACCATAATTTAGTTATTTTGACAGGTCCCTATCTTTAGAACTTTGAGTAATATAAACATATAAAACAGAGACATTGCTTAAATATCCATGATTTGGCCGCAGTGACTCTTTATAACGATCAAGTCTAGGCTTTAATTTGAGGGATACTGGGACATATAAATAATATGTATTTGTATTTTGCTTTTCTTTAAAAAAACAACAACAAAAATGGTCATGACACCAATCTCAAAGTATTGTTATAAAGAATAGGTGAGATAATACATATAATAAAGTAGCTAAAATTTTTTCAGCATGTGCCTGTGCAGATACTATTTACATATATTCACTTATCTAATCCTTAAAGGAATCTTACGGGATACACATTACATTAATAATCCTAATGACTGGGGAAACAGAGGCACAAATAGGTTAATTAATGTATCTACTAGTAAATGACAGAGCTGGCAGTCAAGCCAAAGAGCCTGTGCTCTTAACCTCTGCACTGTTGTCCTCTATGCCAAGTGCACATACTGTGCTCCCCTTCATTAAAGTGTAATCTATTGTCCAAAATATCTGTGATATTTTGTGATGGATATTGAAGTATTAATATTATGAAAGAAACCTATATGTTTAAATTCAAAGGCATAATTAAGGTATTAGACCAAAACATGTCTATTTTTACCCTTTTTTTTTTTTTAAACAATTCATTGCAGAATATTTGGTTTAATAAACTGTCAACATTTACCATGCCCTTAATATTACAGTAACTATTATTGAACATGTAGAGTAAGTTTAGATATCTCAGGGTCTTTACCCATAAGAATCTTAAAAATCATGGCAAGAAAAAGTTTACTTAAAACCAATAAAAAATAATTTAGGATGTTATTCTGAATTGATAATTTAAATAAAATTGCTAATGTGCTATATAATACAGATAAAAAAATCCCATGAGCTATCAGACTGAAAGGTATTATATTTGGTTACAATTATTAATAAATGCTTTGTGGAAAAAAATCTTTGAATTTAAGTTCACTAGACACTATCTGAAAATTTGATTCTCCATACACATTAGAAATGACATAAATGATTAATTATATTTATAAGTTACTCGTGGGATCCATGCTTGTGAATCTTCACTCATCCTAATATTTGACTTCTTGTTTTTCAGCTTTCTGAAAAATAGTTGTAAATCCAGAGATGGGCTGCCCAAAGATAGAAAACAGTTGCCACAATCACAAAACCCATTTACAAAAATGCATGTGTGCTACTTTAAGGTGGTCCCCAGCCCCCCACTCAAGTCTGGTTATGCTTAGTTCTGTTTCTAAGATGATTGCAAATTCAAAATATCAAGTCAGAAAGAAAAAAGAAGACTCTTCTAGGGCCACAGAGATGACACTACAGAGTCCTGTACCCAACAAGCAGTCCTTTGGGTTTTTTGGTTTTTTTTAAATTATAAAATACATTTTATTTTCAAAATTGAGCTATCAGCTGTTAAAGTGTGTATACATTTTGGGGGACACCCTGTATATATATTGCTACATTAACAGGGTTCTCAAGAAAATCCTGAAGAAATTAGTTTTTTTTGTTGTTGTTGTTTTTTAAATTTTATTTTTGTTTAAAATATTACAAATGTTTTGATTGTAGAGTTTTGTTAACTTTTTTCACTGGGTTCAAAATATTGGGAGATATTTGATAAATGTATAAGGGGGCACACATTTTTTTCTTTATGACTCAGCACAGGACTGCTGAACACTATTCTTAACACACAGCTGATAACTGATGTTTATTGAATGAAAGAATGATTAAATGAATTAATGTGGTCATTTCCATCTCCAAATATGAATCACTAAGGTTTGGTGTCCTTTCCAGCTTATATATTTTTTTCCTTCTTGCTGCGTAGCTTATGGCTTTTCTCTAGCTGATGCTCTTCCTCTTAAGTCACAAGGGCAGTTTAGGGGCAGAATTAGAACATATGGGTGCTTGAAGAAGGCTGTTGTAAAATCTCACGAATAATCCACTTGGTAAGACATTTTATAATAATTGTTTAATATTATTGGAAAACTTCAGACTTGCAACACTCTATAGTACCATCTAGTCTTTTCTTACTTGTTCCCTCCTGTTATTCTTAAGTTTGTTTTTAATTTATTTTGTATCCTCTCATTTGGGACTGTATATATCTTAAAACTATGTACGCCTTAAAACCCTCTGTAATACCTAGCACATCTGGGCACAATAAGTATTAATTAATAGTAATTATCATAATAGTAATGATGTAACATTTTAACTTTCTCACTGCTTTAATCACACGCCCTTTCTTAAGACCCCACTGGAATCCTTCTGATTTTTATAACAAAACTAATTTCTTATCTTTGAAAGCCTTTTCTTCAGTCTCTATTTTAATGTCTCTCATTATTGTTTGTTAGACATAAATGACATGAAGAGAGACTCCGATGAGTTATTAATCTTTTCCATAACTAATATCTGAAAAAAAATAATGGTGAAATTTAACATAGGAAACTTTTACTTAAGAGTGAGATCATATAACTGTATGTGGTTAAGAGGCATTTTACAGAGTTTTTGGAAAGATTATGGAGAATGTTGATTCTGTAAGTAAATATGAAAAAGTACCTTTCTTACATATTATTTATTATTCTATTTTTAAAAATATTTTTTTATGAGAATATTTTACTTGATCTTAAAATCATCCATTTATTGGGACCAGTTCACCTACTGGTCCATATCCACATAACTCATGCTTTCCCACATAGACTGATGTGACATGGTGTAATAGAATGTGATGCATTGCCTGAATTTAAAGGAACATGGGCTCTTTCTGGATCTGCTGTGCAGCATGAGATCTGTATCACATTTGAAACAAAGCTAACCAAGCAGGCAAAGCAGAAAGATATCTATAGCATCCATTAATCAGGGTAGAATACATATTTTTTTCCAGCATCTTACTCTATTTGCTTGGTATATTTTAAGCCTGAAACACAGAACAAAAATAGCCTTAGTGACCATTCACGTAGCTTCGTACATTAGTCCTTAGAGAATTGTCCCCTAAAAAAGCCAAAGCAGATTCAACTTGGTTGAAAGTGTTAAATAGGTTGTATAATGTGTATTTGTTTATTTTATTTTTTCTCACTGGGAGACCATTCCATATTCTGCAATGCATGCATTTTTATTATATATAAATTACTATTAGCGCTAACGTAAGCTACTATCTGCCATTTAAAGCCAATTGAATTCAAAATAACTTAAAGCATGTAGTTTATAAGAACTTCAACTATCAAATTACTTTATATTTGTACTAAAGAGAATAAAAGAGAGAATAGAATCAACTAAAATATGCATATTCACTGTTTTAGAAGACTTTTAGTTTGGGTAAGATTTTAAAACTCTTCAAGGCAGAATTGCCACACATGCTTTAAAAAAGGTGTATTAAGCCTTCTTAAGTTTTTAAAAAAATTTTTTTTATTGATGTCAGAGAGAGGAAGGGAGAAGGAGAGAGAGATAGAACATCAGTGTTGAGAGAGTCATTGCTCAGCAGCCCCCTGCGCTCCCCCTGTTGGGGATTGAGCCCGAAATCTGACCCAGAATCAAACTGTGACTTCTTGGTTCACAGGTCTCCACTCAACCACTGAGCCATGCCCGCCATGGGTGCCTTCTGAAGTTTTTTTCACATAAGTTTATCCTGTCTTTTCTACAGGATTTTAACCTCTCAAATCCTTGAAGTTGAGCCACTGTTTTTTTTTCTCCATTGAAATTATTTATTCGCCCAAGTCAGAGAGGTAAGAACAATCAGGGATCGGACTGGCACATGTATTTTTTTCATCTCGCCCCCACTGTGGAAGTAAAAAGTAAAATATCTCTAACCTTACTGGAATTGGGCATTTATTACACAAGCTCCACCCTTACCTACAATGTCATTAATACTCTTCTCTGTTCTTTCATTGTCCCTCTTCCCTTTTTATCACCCATATGCCCTCTCTCTTGCCTCCCCTCACAGCCACGCCTCCACTTCTCCCAGATACTTATTGCTGGGCTTTCTGGTTATTGACACAATTACTTGTCAAGAGGATTTCAACTACTAAGTACATATAGCTTTCTCCCAGTGCTTATTCCCGTTCCTGGCCTGGTCAAATCTTCGCAGCTACACTGATATCCCTAGTCCTCAGCGACCAGCCAAATGTGTCATGTCATTTATACATCTTTCACCCCGAAACAATCATTCACTCACCATTCCACAGTTTTTATTAACCCCTCACTGCTTTCCCAACTGCCTAGCCCATATTAATTAGGTTAGTTTTTAATCCTATGAACATTTGGAGACAACCAAAGTGCTTTAACTGACAGGATGAGATTTACACGCAAGAAATATGGCTTTAAGACCAGAATGAATAGGGGTGGGCTAGCAGTGCAATTAAAATGGTGAACTAAGGTGGTGTGATTCAAAAAATATTTAGGACATAAAATGGTAGGATTGTTTGATGGATTTGGTATATGGATGACAGGATAGGAGGTTTCTGTGATGTCTCAGGGGTTTCTGCCTTTCATTCTGGGAAGGCACCATGTTTGATCTAGGAGTGGATGGGGAGATAAAATATTAATTGTCTGCATGTGCATGTGTGAGACAGAGGAAAATATAAAATAATAAAAAGGGGTGTAGAGCCTAGGTGTGAAGAGCTGAAACACTGACAGCTGGACAGGGGAAATGATCTTGGAAAAGGGACAGTGACGAGAAAATAAGAAACCATAAATATGTGAAGGAAAACAAAGGAAGCAGAAAAAAGATTTTTAAGGAGTGTGGGTAAATAGTATCAAATTCTATTAAACTTTACAATGAAATTGTTCATCAGACTTAATGACCGAAGAGTATTGCTGACCATAACAAGAGCTGTTTGGAGTGAAGATTTCAGAAGTCATAGTTTGTTTTCCCTTTTTCTTAAAATCTTTTTGAAAAATATTTCATGCTTGAAATAATTTAAGAATGTGGAATTTTAATATAATAATTTTTATATGTTTATTTACTCATATTTTAACTAGTTTTAATTCTATCTTTATCACTCTATTTTAAGGTCCTTAAAAAGTCAGAATCATGAATCTAATTATTTTATATTCATTCACAATCTTCTTCCATTGCAGTATACACATACACATATTGACAAATTAGTCATCAACGATTTATTGCATATATACTGTGCATAAAGTAGCTATTCTACAGTGGTCAGAAATTCTCTATCAGAATTTCATTTAATATTGTGTTTCCATTCAAATGATAATGTTAAAATAGTAATTAATCATGTTTTAGATTATCTGATTGAGTACTAAGTTCTGTCATGATATATTAGCACTGAGGTTTGCATTTGTAATTTGCTTTTTTAATATATAAAGTTATGGTTTGCTATATGAACAAATTCTGCATTTATTCAAATCAAGGAATGTTATGGGAAATTGAATCCACATATGTTCATGGAGCACAAACCTCTGGATCAGAGAAGGATGCTCTGTGTTAATAGAATCACATTCAGTTAAATATCAGATAACAGTAAGTAGATCCATCTGCATATGTACCACCTTATAAAAATAGCAAACAAAGTAATGAATACACAATGAAAAATTAATTTTTCATTTTAATGTTTAGCAACAACTGATTGGATATCTAATGTACTGTTTTAGTAACAATAATATGAACATTTTATTCAAAGGAAAATACAACTTTAAAGAGCCATTGAACAATACTTTATTAAAATTGACAGTATTATGGTTAAATATGAGATTTGGCTCTCTAACTAGTAAAACAATAAAGCCACAAATAAATCTCACTTTTACAATATGTGATATGAGCAGGGATTATTTGCATTAAAATATTAAACTCAAAATACAAAATCATATTATGTACAGTTTACCTTGAATAATGCAGGGATTAGGAGCATTGACCCCCCCTCCCCCAGAGTTGGAAATTTGTGTTTAACTTTTGTCACCCCCAAACTTAACTACTAATAGCCTACTGTTGCCCAGAGGCCTTACTGAGAGCATGAAGTTGATTGACAAATATTTTGTATGTTATTTGTATTATATACTGTATTCTTACAATAAAATAAGCTAGAGAAAAGAAAATGTTATTAAGAAAATCGTACGGAAAAAAATACACCTTTACAGTATTTTTTTTTTTAAAAGTGGATCCATACTGTTTAAACCTGTTGTTCAAGGATCTATTGTGTGGAATTGAGCTTGGTCCTACCTCTTTCTACAATTAATTCAACGTTAGATCTTCACTAAGGGATATAGGTACTATTGTAGTTCAGAGAACACAGGGGTCCAGTAGGCTCTGACCACATCAATGGCTTCAAGGAGAAAGTGCAACTTTGCTTGATCCTTGCTATAGATGGATTCTTGGGTCGTCCCCTATCAAAAATATTCATAGGTTGAAACCTAAGGACCAGTATAATAGTATTAGGAGGTGGGGCCTTTGGGAGGTCTGATGGTGGAGCCCTCATGAATGGGATTAATGCCCTTATAAAATATATCCCAGAGAGCTAGTTTTCCCCTTCTATGTGAGAGCACAGAGAAAAGACACCATCTCTGAATGCTGGTGGGCTCTCAACAGACACCCAATATGCCAGCGCACTGATCTTGAAATTGTCAGCCTCCCAAACTGTAAGAAATAAAGTTCTGTTGCTTATAATCTACCCAGTGTCTGTTTTTTTGTATGTTTTATTTTGTTTTCTACAGCACCCTGAATGAACTGGAATAATCTTTAAAGCTAGAATAGAGTTTGGCTCGATATTTTAAAAGAGGGAGACAAAATGAGCAAAAATAAATGGAGATGTTCTCAGGATAATGAAGGTGACAGTTTAGCTGGAGACTGTGTAGAATGACCAGAGACACTCAATTATAAATAGTCTGTGGCCAAATTATAGATTAAATGTCTTTACTGCTAGGCAAAGTCATTGAATAGCATCAAATTTTACTCTACTAATTTATTGTAATTTCACAGTTTTATGTAAGTACACCTAAAATATCTCTTGAGATTTTCAAGTTGCATAAAAAATGTTTCGAAATTAGTTTCTCATGTAAAATGTGGTAAAATTAAAAAGAATTAACATTACTGAAACAGTTATTGAGTTTTAATTGACTGTTTTTAGTAAAACTAGATTCATCATTAAGTTTATTAATCCTTTTTGTTCTTAATTTGTGGCCTTTTCCTCATTGTTTTACATCCTAAAGGGAAGTAAATGAGATGATTATTTTTATAATTACTTAACTTAGTTCTTCACTTCTCTTTCCCTCTCTTTTTCTCATTTAATTTCTCTTTAATTAATGAAAACCATTAACAGTTCTTATATCTACATCTTAATCTGCTACAACACATTTTTATGATTGAAATGCATAAAAAAATAGCTTCACACAGATATTTAGTTGTCATCACACACGATTGTAGATATTCTTCTTTGATACTACACCAAAATTTGGCAAGTAGTTCTTTTTTAAAGGTTACAATGTGAAATCTAAAGTCTTATGAATAAACTTTTCATACCTCATTACATTAAAATTCATTAATCTATTATGCACTTTGCATGGATCTTTTACCATGCATGAATTTACCCATGCATGCATATAACAGCATGCATTGATAATTTAGAAAATATTAGCTCAGGAAGTTATGAAGATCTTCAAAATATCAAAAATCACATTTGTCAATATCATTACCAATTTCATCAGAACAATCTTTAGTATGAATCTCAGATTTTATCACTGGAAGCGACTACTTTGCTTTCTTCCTCTGACAGGTTTACTACAATCAGATTTTATAAAATATCTGCCAAATATCCATGTCTGTATGACAATAGTTTGTCATTATTTCTTTTTCTTTCTTTTTTTAAAATTTTTATTGAATTTATTAAGGTGACATTGGTTAATAAAATTATATAGGTTTCAGGTGTGCAATTTGATAATACATCATCAAGTCTCCTTCTGTCACCATTTATTACCCCTTTACCCAATTCTACGTCTTTCCACCCCTCTTTCCCTCTGGTAAGCACCACACTGTTGTCTGCATTATGAATTTTCCCCCTTGATCCCCTCATGTTTCTCACCCAACCTCCCTCCCCTCGAACAGCTGTCTGTTTTCTGTATCTATGAGTCGGTTTCTATTTTGTTTGTTTGTTTATTTTGTTCATGAGATTCCACATAGAAGAAAAAAGAAGGAAAAAACCATCAGCAATAAATAAATAAATACATACATACATAAATAAATAAATAATAAATGGAACTTGTTGGATCCTGCTCTGATACTTTCCAAAGCCAGACATTGGTCTGTAGGTTCCTGGCCTCCTGGCAACCTGTCCACAGCTACAAGTAACCCACAGTTTGTGGCTGCCTCTGCTGGGCCTGTGTGTGCGTGGGAAGGACCAAGCTGTGCATCAAGGCCGGTTTTTACAGGAACCGAGCCCAAGGAAAGGTCAGCAGAAGTCCAAAGCCCCCCAAGATCCACTTCTGCCTGCCTCCACCTGCCAGCTGCCTGATAAGCTCAGTCACCAAAAGAGCATCTGGCATGAAATAGGTTCTCAGTGAGTCACCAGGTAGGAACAAGTCCTGTTCATCAGATTCATGCAGGTTCAAACTTAATGTCAGTGTGTGTCTGAGGGCACTCAGCAAATGTCCCAGGGTATACCAAGGCGAGATGCCACCCAACAGGTGTCCGAAGACCTTTGTTGTGGGGTGGGGTATCAGGGAGTCATCAGGGTGAGGCCAGCAGAGTTTATCAGGCCCAAACAGACCAAGATTTGGCTCTGTGAAGGGAGGGGTCTACACTGGTCAGGTGCAGGAGGGAAAAAAATCCATTAATTCTTTCAAGTAAAACAATATTTCATGAAATATAGGCCAGTTGAGCTTGTGCTTCAATTCCTCCAGATAACTATCATGCTTCAGTATATAACTGGAGTGCACTTTGTATATTTCCCATTTCATCACATGCGATATTAAAGTGGCATGTATGCAAGTTTCCAGACTTAATAAAATTACAAATTTTTACTGCTTCACCAAGTACATTCTTAAAGGAAATTCTTTATTTAGTTAATTAATTGAACTATTTGTTTATTAACCGTGGATCTGTGGTAGTAAGAAATAGCATGATTTTTGTTTTGGTGCAAACTACCAGCAGTTTAATCCACCATTGCTGTTTGCATTATCAGTGCAATTCTGACACACAGTGAAAAAAATCAAGTAATATCTTAGTATTATTAATACCATAGTTTTGACCTTGTGCAATTAAGTGTCTTGGATTCCCAAGGCAGTCCACACACCACACTTCATAAACATCTATTCAAGAATATAGTTAAGAACTCTTGAGACTGTCCTAGAATATTGGTTCCATGAAGGCAGAGATGTTTGTTTTATTTATTTATGTATCTGGAACACTTACAACAATCTCTAGCATTTTATGTAAGTGCAAAGTATTACTTATTGCATAAAAGAAAAACAAACATAAAAACACATTGAATGCATGAATTCTGGTCCCTCTCCTTCCTCCAGGCTATGTTCTGAGTGGCTTTGTGATTTAGTTTTCTCATCTGTAAAATGGAGATAATATCAGTAGCCAACTTATAGGTTTATTTTAAAGATGAAATGTGATAATGCATTAAAATGCATTCACAGAATGATCAACACATAGTAGTGATGTTCCATTATTTAAAAATATATTAACAATCCACAGTTGTCTCAGTTACAGTTAGGCTCTGTTTCCTATAATAATGTTTAAATCCAAAGAGTATCATACATAAATTAAGGCCCAAGATAGCAGTTCAAGGCTTAGATTGTAGCTCCAGAATGTCATCAGACACTCAGACTAATATTTTTCTGCACTAATATTCTACCACATGACTTTCATCTTAAATTCACATCCTCATTCAGTGTAGTTGCTGAAGCTCCAATTTTCACTTCTGCATTGAAGGCTAGAAAAAGGAAGAAAGGTAGAAAGGTGTTTTTTGTGTTTGTTTTTTTTTTAAAGTCTGCCCTTAGCAGAGTCCCCTCCTTTTAATTAGATGTTGCAGAAGTCTCATACCCCAATTCCACATCTCACTGGCTTCCACATGGTCACATACAAGGCAGGCAGAGAAGTTAACCTTTTACTATGTGTGTCAATGTGCCTGGCTAAAAATTAGGGTTCCTATGCTAAGGAGAAAGAGGAGAACTGATAGCTCTACTTATATGCCTGAGCAAAGCAGTAGGTGCTATATAACATATAACATGTATACTATGTTCTGTTGTGCAGAAGTCTGAGTGATACAGATGCTTTTTGCCCCTCTTTGGAGATACCAGCTCTTTGACCTAGCACTAAACTCACCTCACCGTGGGCCTTTCTCCTCACTGAGGGACAGAGACTGTGAATAAGACTGTATTTAGTGCCTCTGTGGTCTCCCCAGAATCAAGCAAAGGGAATTTGTATGGCCAGCGCATCCACAGTGATTCAGCTACATGATAACTAACCACTGTAGGCTGAGCTGGGAGTACAGCCTCTCTAAGTTTCCTGAATCTTATCCCAATTATATTTCATTTAATAACACTCAGTGAAATATCTGGTGGCAGGGGAAATGAAACTACATGCTTTTATGGGATCATTCATCAAGAACTAATTGAAGCTTTCATACAGTTTAGTGCTGATAAAACAGTGTAACAATAAACAATAACAAAATTCACTGGAGAAGGATTTGTTTTGCCGTGAGGAAAATGGTTCCGTTTCATCCTGGGATTTCTGGTTAAAAGAGGCTCCAATTTACAAAGGGATATGCACAGGCTCCTCTGCATAATGACAGGGTGGAAGCTGTGTCAAATGTATTAGTGTTGCTCCACTGGAGCCTTTCTCATCCTAAGTATTTGCTATTGTGTGAGGCTCTGGCAGGAGGCTGCAGGACCAATAGGATTTTTAAAAGTTTCTTTCTGCTATTTATTGGTATTGTGCTTGAAGCAGCTCCTTATATTTTTTAGTGGAAATAGTAAAAAAAAAATCTTAAAGTGTACTTTAACAAAGTTAAGATTTTAATAAAATCGTAATTTAAGGAGTTTCTTTTTGAATACTTCTGAGTACGGAGTTGGTCGGCTTTTTGTTATTGGAATCCCTGTTCTTTCATACATGCTGTTTGGACATCTGGCTGAAAGGGAAGAAATAGAGAATGGATACCTTCCTCATTTTCTTGGAGTGATTTAAAGGAAATAGTAGCAAAATAAAATGTATGAGAACTGTGCAACAAACTGTTATAAACTTGAACGTCCCTTTGTAATATTTATATGACTTAGATTGCTGTAAGCACCATACTATAGGAGCAAAATTCACTTGGTGGCTGGTGTATCTTATATGTAACAACCACAGATTTTACTGTTAAAACATTAGCTAGACTAAACTTGACTCTAGGCAATAAGACTGGACTCTTTATCATCATCTTTGTAAAATTCCTCAGATCGCACTATATGAATACAGATTTTAGCTAATTGACCATCATGATAAAGCTCATAAAATAATATGATTGGCCATCTTTCACAGACACAAGTAATATTTATTAATATGCTTTGAAAACCTACCTACAAAACAAGAAGCCCTGGTAATGTAGATATGGTCAGATATTGTGATTTTAAAATGCAAATTTTTGTTCAAATTTACTTTGCATTATAAAAAGTAATTTCTCTTAAGGACTTTTTAGACAGTGGTTTTCTAAAAGTCTTAAAAGTCTTAATACATCTTAAACAAAGCCCTGTGAAGCTTAAATTATTCCCTAAAATGAGAAGGATTTGAAAAGACCACAATCACTCTTTCCTTTGGCTAAGAAGCCAAATTAATGCTTTGTGGACTTAGTTGCCAGTCACTTCAGTTAATTTGTAGCACTATTAGTGAGAGAAGAATAAATTCATGCCATGACATGTAAGAAGTATGAGTATAATAGATATGTTTGGGGATAAAATAATGATTGTAGATTTTATAGCTTTCATATTGTAAACTACACGATTTTCCACGTAGATTTGCCAAATAGAATTTTATAGCAAAAGCATCAGAAGGCGGGAACAACTAATTAGCATAAATTAAGTTAGCACCATGCGGTAATGCTTCTACTGTGCTTCTGAAACACTAGGCAGCTTCTACTTCAGGACCTTCTGGATGATACCTTCCTTCTCGGTATTCCCACAGGGCTTGCTCACTCACGTCTTTCAGGTCTTGATCAAATGCCACTTTCCCAGTGAGGATTTCCTGACCACCTTATTTTTGTATTGCAACTTATGCCCCATGACTCATGTACCCTAATTGCTCCCTGCCTTATTTTTCTTCATAAACATTTTACATCTGACATCCTAGATATTACCTACATATTCATTTGCTGCCTAACTCTACTTTCTAGAATTTAGACTTCATGAGGACAGATATTCTCTATGTTTTGTTAATTGCTGAATTTCCAGAGACTAAAAATATCACAGGCATTCAGTGATGTAGGTTGAGTGAATGGATTGGGGTTCTAAAGCTCCTATATCTCACATATTAGCTCTTTGAGCTTAATAAAGTCAATCTACTGGGTTTATTTCCATGAGAAATAATGGTGCCTATTGCGTTTTGCTGATTAAATGAAACACTATGGATGAAAGGTTTTCCTAAAGGCAAATTATTGCTATTGAAACATCAAATGGCTTTTGGGAAACCCTGCAGTGGTAATAGGTTTTGCTCTGGATTATCTGGTTTAAAGGACACCTAGACTTGGGCTAAGGTGCTGGTCTTGGTATTCAAGTCAAAGCTACAGACCCTTTGCTATTGTAAGTTGTTAGTAATATTAGCAATACAGCAGCCATTTAATCTTAAAAACAGATTTAGAAGTGACATTTAGAAGTAAGATAGAATTTAAGGGATCACAATTAGGTAGGGTGATAGGATGAAGGTGGTAGGGTGCTAAAACTAATTGGCCTACATGAGAAATAAACTGGTGAGTGTGGCCTCCTGTATAGTATGTGATTAAGAAAAGTGGGGCATTATGGTAGAAAAGGTAATGTGATGATTAATTATATGTGTCAACTTGGATAGGCTATGGTATTCAGGTGCTTGGCCAAACAGTGTACTGTTGCTGTGAGGGTATTTTGTAGATGTGATTAACATTTATAATTAGTTGACTTTAAGTAAAGAAAATTACCCTTGATAATGGGGGGGGGGGACCTCATCCAACCAACTGAAAGCCTTAAGACCAAAGAACTGAGGTTTCCTGGAGAAAGGATTCTGCCTCAGGATGGTACCTGAATTCCCAGCTTCCCTGCCTGCCCTATAGATTTGCTAACTACCACATTCCCATGAGCCAATTCCTTAAAATCCCTCTGTCTCTGTCTCTGTCTCTGTCTCTGTCTCTGTCTCTGTCTCTGTCTCTGTCTCTGTCTCTGTCTCTGTCTCTGTCTCTGTTTCTGTCGCTCTCTTTTTCTCTTTCTCTCTCTCTCTCTCTCCCTCTCCTATTGGCTCTGTTTCTCTGGAGAACATGGACTGATACAAGCAGCAATTGGTGGTTTATAATTCCGGATTTGGAGATTATTGGGAGGATTAAATAAAACAACGTGTGCTAATTTCATAATAAAATGGAACACACAGCAGGTGCTCAAAGAGTGGGTATTCTCACAGTGGGATGCTGGAAGTGGTCAGGTGATGTGTTTACCAATAGAGTCTGGATGTCAACTAGTCTCTTATGGCGTCCACTGAGTACCTGAAGTTTGCTGACTGATTTGACAAGTCAAATTTATATAAAGAAAAGGAGTTCAGTCAATTAGAAAATGTGGTCAAAGTATTAGGTGTGGAAACAAATTTGTTTGTGTAACTATAGGGAGTATAAATTCCTTTTTCTTGAGCAAACAGGTTGGTATTGAAATTTCCATCTTTGCTTCTCACCTACTACATGATCTTATCTGTGAAATGGGTATAATAGTGCTTTCCCTACAGACTTATCTGGGAAATTTAATGAAATAAATTATATAAAAATTCAAGATTGTACCTGTGATATTTTCCTCCTCATTTTTTAAGATATAATAGATTAACATCAAGTCTCCTAATTTTTGAAATTTAGGCTTCAGCGCTTGTATACCAAGTGAAAGGTCAATTTTAAGTTCCATAATTAGGAACAGGCACATTTTCCCCCTCTCCAGATAAATGAGAGAAAATAATGTTCATAAAGCACAAGCAAGTTTTAATTCAGTCTCGCATTGACTAAGGCTTCATAGAGAAGAAAAGGGTAGCTCCCTTGCCAGACTAGCGGTTCAGAATTAAAGCCTGTCACCCCTATAAGCAGGTACTCCAGAGAGGGTGTGGAGTGCACCCTGAAACAAGGATCTTCAGGTAGTTCTTCTATAGTAGTTTTAGTTGGCTTATCCCAGCAGATCAAGAGCAGCAGGACCCAGGGCTGTGCTCTGTCTTTGCAAACTCAACTATGGGACGCTGATAACAAAACTAGATGTTTAACAGAAAAAGAAAAAAACAGTCATTGTCTGTGTTATAAAATATGTATTTTACCATATAGTGCTTATTTTAATAAAAAATTATTTATTGTTACTTTTTAAATTTTTTAATTTTTTGTTAATCCTTACCAGAGGATATTCTTTTCATTGATTTTTCAGAGAGAGGGCAAGGAAAGTGGGGAGGGGGGAGAGAGAGAGAAACATCTATGTGAGAGAGACACATAGATTGTTTGCCTCCCAAATGCACACCGACCAGGACCAGGAATCAAACTCACAACCCAGGTATGTGCTCTTGACCGAGAATCGGACCTACAACTCTGGTGCATGGGCTGACACTCTAACCACTGCGCATGCCGGCCAGGGCAGATTTATTTGCTCTTAAAAATATCATTTTATTTGAAATTAAAAAAAGAAACATACCATGGTTCTAATGCCATAAATGTTCTGCAAACACGACAGGAGAAAGGCTTGCAGGAAAGAAGGAAGAGAGTAATCTGATTAAAATATTATTTCTTGAGAAATTATGGCATATTCAAAGATACCTTAGAAAAAAAGTTTGGTGTCATGTTATAAAGGCTCTGGCCAGCACACCTCCAACAGGATGTCCCCGGGGCTGAGTCAGGAAGGATGGTAAGCCTGGGACACCATCCCACAGGTAGAAGCAGAAATTCAGGCAGGACATTTTTTGCTAGAGCAGCTGAGTTCAGAAGCCAAGGTCTGAAGCAGCCTGGATTGGGGGTGAGTCGAGAGCATGCTCCTTAAGACAAGCTCAGGACTAAAGGGAGAGATGGCAGGTGAGGTGGCAGCCAGGCTGTGCAGGAAAGAAGGGCTCCTGCACAGGACAGCGAAGGCAGGCCTGAGGCCAAAGTTTCCCGCTTTTAAAATTGTTAATAGCTTTATTTGATTTTAGTTATAATATTAAAAACATATTTTGAAATACATAAACAATGTAAGAACTACTAAAGACAGGAGTACAAAGTAAAATCCTGAATTTTACATATTTGGTAAATATGCTCTCCAATGTCATTTTGCCTTCCTATATACAGCACATCCCCCCCTTTCTTAAAAGGATAATACTGATACATAATCTGTTTTTAAGAATTTTATCTTATTTCAATAAATATAAATCCATATTGTCATTTTCAATGTATGCACAGGGATTCATTTGGTGAATATACCCAAATATATTTTATCCATCTTCTCTGGATAAGCATTTTAAGCTTTTTAGGGGTTTTTTTTGGTGTTGTTTTTTTTTTTTAAATAAACACTGTTGTAATAAACACTCTAAAACTGCTGTTTCTTTCCTGGATATTTCAAATGTAAATAAAGTTTATTTTTTTACCTGAATGTAATATATCCACATGAAGAATGTTTGAAAAACAGAAAAATGAAATGAAGCATTTATACTTCTACTATTATATTTCTACTATTATATTTAGCTTCATTCCTTGGGATCTATTTTGTCTTAATTTTGTATCACTCTTAATTATCTGATAGGCAATTTATATGCTACTCAGCTCAAAGGCATCTGTCAAACCTCACCTCTGTAGTTGCTCCCAGTGTTAGAAGTGTCAACATGCATCGAGGCAGAGTGTAGGGTGAAGTGACAGGAGGCTCTGATAATGGGCAGCTTCTTCAGGCCAGGAGAGATGGTGCCACTCTGCCAGGTATGGAGCTGAGATCCCGTGGAGGCTGACTCTCTGAATCCCACCAGTTACCCTGCTTGTATCTATCATCTCTGGGCCAACCTGAGCCTCTGGTCCTTGAGAGTTGTTGGGCTGAGCGCGATGAAAACTAGTGTTTATTAAAAAGACAAACTGTGCTTCTAGCATTGTACACATTATCCTATTTAATCCTGACAACACTTTGAGTTAGATATAATAAGCCTCTTTTTGTAGATAAGATTATAGGTTCAGGAAGGTTAAGTAACTTGGCCAAGATTACATTACATAGCAGAACTGGAACTGAAATCTTTAGCTGGAGCCTATGAAAGAAAGGAACTTGTGAATAGCATACTGATGTCCTGGGGGGGGGGGTGGATGTGGTGATAGATGGTTGTATGTTCCAAAATCTAATTCTTCTTGATCATTTCCTTCCAGTCAATGAAATACTAGAGTTGTCATTTTCTGAATGAAAAATGTGGGAACATATAAGACTCAAAATTACCTTCGCTTCTATGATAGATGAGTAAGTAATTCTGTCAATTTAATTATATGTTTGGTGAGATGGAGGAGAGCGTGAGGACATGTGGGTGGACTCTGTTAGCTTAGCTCTTCCATGTAGGTGTCCTGGCCAAATATTTAGATGATGATAAGGAAACCAGGATATCCTAGCGCTTAAGAGAGACTTTCAAATGGTAATGCCACTTGTCATAATGACAGGATTCACTAGCAAAGAAGGATTGAACTAGGCATGGACCAGTATAATTGTCACTGGAGAAAGAATAAAGAAATTGGCTAGGAATCAATAGTTTTTATAGGAAGAGAAACTGATTTTCTCATGAGATTAAGGAACGAAAGCATTTTATTTCCATCTTACCCAATGTGAATTCCTTTATACCAAAGTCTAGGTAGGGCACTAGTGCAATTAATATCTCTTACTCTTTGGCCTGTTAACCTCCACTTAGTTTCTAAGTGGATGCCTTCCCTCGTCCTGCCATTCATACTGTAGCAGTAGAATCAAACTTACAGCAGTGTGGGCTCAGTTGACTTGTTTGTGGTGAGCAACTGGCCTGATAGAGAACACTGAGTCCCTCCCCAGGAGGTTTAGCACTTGGCCTTAAGAGTGTCATGCTTTCACTGGGGGTCTCGACTATTCGATCAGTTGTATGACCATGGGTCATACAGTCTTTGCTGGCATGTACAGCAAAGAAGATGAAGCAACAATGACAGAAAGATAGAAAAATGAAGCAAGACTTCAGAGAGAAACAGAGCAGAAAGTTACTCATTCCAGTTTTTCCTGAGGTCCTGAACTATTGCCATCTTTGGGTTCAATAAGGCATCTCATGTCTTTATAAAGTTACGTTTTTACCTTATGCTGGTTAGAGCTGGGTTTCTGTCACTTCCAACCACAAGGATTTTAACTAATATAACTAGCCTTAAACTAAGTTTGAAATTAATGGAAATGAGAAAAAAAAAGTGAATTAGCTTCTATATTTGATATACAAGCCTAATTACCTATATGAGAAATAGGAAAACCTTAGTGGTTTTTCTAAATTCAGAATGGGGTAGGAGATGCCACTGTAGAAAAATATATTAATAAAGGTGGCTTCTGTTTCTTGAGGAAAATATGACATTTAACTAACAGTACCAAAGGCAAGCTCTCACCTTTTGGAAATGTCTTTTTACTCTTTAATATGAATGTTAAAATAGCGGTGGATTTTTTTTTTTCATAGCTGGCACTATAGAAAGATAATAGGAATAACTAGACTACACTGAAAGTTGTATTTTAGAATTATTTTCAAACAAGTCACATAAAAGTGCAGCTAAATAAAACAACCCCCCCATTCCAACTTATTTTATAAGGAAATGTACATTTGAGATGGCTAAAAATTAAAATAAATTTTAAAAACTTAAATCATTTTAGAGAAAACCTATCCACTGAAGTTTAATTATGTTGGAGAGAACCCATATTGAAAAGTGATTAATAGTAATTGTCTCTTAAACAATCTAGAATTTCTGAAAATATTATAAAAATATATATACTCTAACATTTGTATGTGATATTATAGTGATAAATCAAAAACAAAAATATAGATTAAACTTTCAGAAATATGTTTAGGGCAAAATTCATTAAAATTCTTACTTCTAGTTTCTATCTAAAAATAATAAATATAATATCTCATGTCACAATATTCTAAGGAGCATGATCCAGAGCAGTATATACTTTATGTCTACACAAATTCTATTCTAGTCATTTTAGAAATTTTCTGTGCAAATTGTTTAAACAAATACAACATAAACGAAATAAAACAGAAGTTTATTTTACTTTTTAATAATTTGTTTTCTTATAATTTAACATGTTTTCATCATAGAGATATATAGAATGGATAAATACATTAATTGAAAGTGAAATCACATAAAATATATCTACTGCCTCACTGTTAATAATTTGGTGTTGTGAATTCCAGTATCATTTCATTTGGTTTAAAGTATAGTAAATGTGTCACAAATGAAATGGAAAGCAATAATAAACTGGGAGAATATTTGCAGCATGTAGACTAGACATATGATTTCATATTCTCTCTAAAACATGTCTACATGGCTTTTAATGTCTTAATAGAAATATGTGTATACATTATGTATTATACGTATACATAGAAATATATTAGATATTTATGTTATCACACATATGATTAAATAAAATTTTATTTAATATATTTAGCTAACTCCTTGTTGGTGGAATGTTAGCTCAAATTTTTGCTCCCATAAATACACATTTAACATTGTCGAACAATAAATCCTGGAAAGCTTCTCTAATTGTTATTAATTTTTTTTGCTTTAAATATAAGCAACTATACTATGTCATATAACATTGAGAGTTCTAGAGTCAGGACATTTCCCAGGCTGATTAATTAACAGCTCAACAATATGAACAAAGGCCGAGGCTCTATTCATTTTCCTGTCTGCCATCCTCAGCATATAGCCTTTTATAGCTTTAAACTAACATTTCTTCACTTTTTCTTGTACTTATGTGTGTATGTTTGTGTATATTTAGTTCTATTTAATTTTATTACATATGTAGGTTCGTGTGTTTACCCCCACGGCCAAGATAGATGAATAGTTCTGTTACCTCAAGAATTCTCCCGTTGCCCTTAATAGCCACACCTACCTCCTTCCCATCTGCCAGCATCCAGTCTCCAACTCCTGGCAGTCACTAATCTGTTCTTCATTTCTAAGCCTTGTTTTTTTAAAAAAAATCTTATACAAATGGAATGGAATCATATAGTATGCAATCTTTTGGCTTTTTAAACTATCAGCATAATTCCCTGGAGATTCCTCAAGGTTGTGTGTATCAATACTTCATTCCTCTTTATTGTTAAGTAGTATTCCATGATATGGATCTACTAGAGTTTGTTAAGCCATTCATCCATTGAAGGACATCTGGGTTGTTTCCAGTTTTTAGCTATTACTCATAAAGATGTTATGAACATTCAGGTTTTCATGCTGTTTCACTTATGCTGAATACAAATTTTCATTTCTGTGGGATAAATACCCAGGAGCGCAATTGCTGGGTCATGTGGTAATTGCGTGTTTAGTTTTCAGAACAAACTGCCACACTGTTTTCCAGGGTGATTGAACCATTTTACATGTTCATGAGCAATGTATGAGGCATTTAGTTTCTACACATCCTTGTCAGCATTTGCTGTTGTCACTATTTTTTATTTTGGTCATTCATTTTTTTTTTTTCCTTTTCTGTTTTTCAATTGGTCTGTTTATTTGGACTTGGTTTTTCATATGAGAAATCTTCATTTCCATTTTTAACTATTCTTACCCTATATTTAAGAAAATGACAAAGGACAGTGTGTATGCAGATTGGACCTAAAAGTATAAAAACAATTCTGTATTCATCCCGAGTATGAGTAGTTTGCAAAACATGAATAATATAGGCATGAGGCATGAAGGGTAGTTGATAGTGATAAATGTAAAGTTTCATAAAGTTTAGTGATTTAACTCAGTGGAAATGCTTTTTATTTATTTTAGACTGAAGAAGTTTTGATTTGCATTCCCCCTCATGATTAGTGATATTGGGCATCTTTTCATGTACTTGGCTGGCTGTATGTTGTCTGTGGAAAAATGTCTATTCAGATCCTGGATTTTTAAAAAATATATCTTTATTGATTTCAGAGAGAGGGAGGGAGAGATAGAAACCTGAATGATGAGAGAGTCATTGATCAGCTGCTCCCTGCACGCCCCCTGCAGGCATGTGCCCTCACTGGGAATCAAACCAAGATCTCCTGGATCCTAGGTAAATGCTCAACCACTGAAGCATGCCAGCAGGCTTGGATTGTTTTGTAATACATTTTTTTTTTTTTTTTGCTGCTGTTGTTGTTGGTTTTGCTATTGAGTTATGAATTCTTCATATATTTTGGATATTAATCTCTTATCAGATATATGATTTTCAAATATTTTTCCCCATTCAGTAGGTTGTCTTTCATTTTGTTGATGATATTCTTTGCTGTCCAGAGGCTCTTTAGTTTGATGTAGCCTCACTTATTGACTTGTAATTTTGTTCCCTTTGCTTTTGGTGTCAAATCCAAAGAATCATCACTAAGATCTATTTCAAGGAACTTATCACCTATATTATCTTCAAGGAATTTTATGGTTTCTGGTCTTACATTCAGGTCTTGACCATTTAAGAACATTTCTCTGCTGGTTATAGTCCTGTGAGGCCCGCAAGAGAAAGCCCCACTGCCACCAGAGCAAGGCCATGGAGAGCTGTCACTGGTGGCAGAAGCAAAAACCTGGGTAGCAGATGTGTGTTAAAGCTCCACTCAGGAGATACTGGTGTTCTGGAGCATGGCAGAAAACCTGGACTTAAAAAAGAAAAAGATGGCAGCTCAGAAGAAGCACAAGGTGGAGACAGAGTTTGAAGATGGCACCCACCAGTTTCCATCGCAGAGGGAATCCAGCAGACCCGAAATGTTTGTTAAACCAGATGCCTGCTTCTCAGGACAACACTTTCTGGACAGATAGGCAGACAGGAAGATGGATTTAACCCACGCCAAGTGTCTGCACCCTCCATCAGTTCTCCATGCTGCGCTGGGCCAGGTGAGTCCAGGTGTGGGCACCTTTGCTCAGGTTGCTCCAGCCTGTGGGTCTTACCATTGTTTTTCAAAGCTAAATGTTTTAGGGGCTGGGCCTTCAGGTTCAGGTTTTAAAAGTTTGGGGAGTGCCCAGTGTGGGGTTCAAACCCTTTACTCCTCAAAGAGCAGCTTTGAGTTTGAGTTTCCTCCACTGTGGTACTCGCCAGGGTGGGGCTTATGGTGAGATTGTGTTTCAGCCTCTCTTACCTGTTTCCACATGGGCCTTCTCTTGTTTGCCCAATTAAAAGGAGTCTAGGTGTCACCAGCTAGTTTTTATAATTTTTTCAGAGGAACTGTTCCAGATTTGATGTGAAAAGGTGAGTTCAGGATCTGTTGGGGGTGGTGAGAACAGCAGCAGGTGTTAGACCAGTGGGGTCAGACTAGACCTGGGTTCAACAACCTCCATGCGGTACTTAAGTTCTGGCTAGGAAAGAAGTCAGAGTCAAGACTCAAATTATGAGAGAACATTTATTTATAAAATCACAGAGGTGGAAGAAGTAATTCGTAGAAGAAATGGGTTTAGGAAACAAATTATAGAGGCAAAGGAAGGGCCCTTAGAGCTTAGAAGTAAGGAAGGTAAAAGTGCCTCTGGGGGAGGGAGCCAGGAATGGGGAAGGAGAGGGAGAGGCGAAAGGCACTGGCATGTTCTTGGGACAGAGAGAGGTACTGGGTCCTCTGTCCTAAGGTTTTTAAGGGTGGAAATTTTAGGGAGGTGCCAGGGGAAGATCTCAATAGAATATTCAGCAGCTTTCCAGGTGTGTCCTTTCAGAATCTGGGCCTCCATTGATTGATTGGTCAGGCACCAGAAAAGGGGGTCATTATCCAAAGTAGGTGGTCCTGGGGTCAGCCATGGGGTCACTTGTCTTGTTTTGCTGCTTTTCTGGGCCTGGAGCTAAAATACAACTGAGGCTCAGATGTTATCTCTAGGGAGGAAAGGTCAGGGGGTCCAAATCGCATAACCAGAGATATATTAGGGGATGAAAGGTCATCCTGGGGGTGAGGTCACACCCTACATTTGTCCTTCACTATGCACACAGGGTGTTTTGCCCTGGTAAACTTGTGTACCTGGCCCATCGTCCTTGCTCTGCTCATGTCTGTCTAACTGCCTCCCACAGATCCTTGTGCCTCACCATCTTGAATAGGGATGCCCCCCTCAGCGTATTGACTTTTAATCCTTAGGCTTGTCTGCCATGGATGCAAGAGAGCTGTATCAGTTCCCTGTAATTATTTCTTAAGAAAAATTACTAGTAAGGAAATTACTGCAGCAAAAGAAATGAACATGTTTAGTGCTTGATATGTTTATTTTATCAGATAAGAGTCAATAAATTTTTAAAATAGGTTTTAACATATTGAATACATTGTCCTTGTACTAAGTATACAAAAAAACGATAGTCATTATCCATCTGGTCATAGTTCCTGTTCCAAGTGTATCTGTCCCCCTCTTCCCCCAAAATAAGCATTATCAAAAGGATAGTGTGGTGTTCTTTTGACTCATGCACACATATGCAAATAGAAGTATACAGATACGTGTAGAAATGCACTTCTTCATTTTCACCACCAAGGAGAACCAAATTAATGACATTAATTGGTAAATAACTTCTTTCTTTTGAAAAATATCATCCCCACACTATAAACCAGCAGATTTGGGGGCAATATTGAAATTCTTATTATACTTATACTGTATATATTTATAATTTTGTATACATAGGATTATTCCCTATGTGCCCTTGTTTTTTAAAGTGCAGTTATTTTAAGCTCTTCTAGCCCTGTCTCTTCCTTTAGTTTTTCCACATTTCCTCCCCAGGAACAGATAACATCATAGTATAGAGCTGTATCTCCACTCATATACAATACACACACTATACACTATACATATTATACATGTGTAATATATATTATACTCATATATAAATATATACATACATATAAACACATATATGTACATAGTAACATACACATGTGCATACCCCATATATAAATGCACCTATGTAGATCTATTCAATCTAATTTATAGGGATTTGCCTTTTTTTTACATTGTGAATTTTATTTTCAAATTTTGGTCAATAAGGAGGAATATAATAAAGTTAAACTTTCAAAAGAAGTACTAAAAAAAGGGTAGTCATTCATACCTACAGATAATATGAACAATACAGATTTGCTTCCAGTTGACTCAATCCTATTTGCACATTTAAAATATAAAGTACATCTTAATTTGTCAAATCTCCTTCCATCACCGTATATATTTGACTCCCTTTACTCTTTACTGCCTCCCTCTCACCTCCCTTTCCCTCTGGTTACCACCATGTTGCTGTCTGTCTTGGCCACCGTGAAAAATGCTGCAAATAGACACAGAAGGACATATATCTTTACAAACAAATGTTTTCAAATTTTTCAGGTAGCTATCCCAGATGAGAGATTGCTGGGTCATAGGATAACTCTATTTTTAACTTTGGGGGGAACCTTCATACTGTTCTCCACAGTGTGTGTACCACTATTCCCACTAGCAGCGAGTGAGGGCTCCCTTTTCTCCACAACCTCTCCGACACTTGTTACTTCTTGTCTCATTGATAATGGCCATTCTAACAGGTGTGAGGTGGTATCTCATTGTAGTTTTGATTTGCATTTCCCTAATAGTTATGCTATACCTTTGATGGTATCTTGCTTTTCCCACTCAAGTACGCCTAGAAATTTAAAATCATGCTAAGTCAGATGTTATAGTGCTAGTTCACTCTATTTAATGGACACAGCATTTCATCATGTTGATGTACCATATATTTTTACATTTAATTGTTACCTTAATTTACACAAATTGTGAAATGATTACCACAATAAGTTTAGTTAATATTTATCGTCTCATATAGAAACCCCCATTTTTTTTTTCTTTCTTGTGATGAGAATACCTAGGATTTACTCTCTTAACTTCCAAGTATACCATATAGTAGTGTTAATTATAGTCACTGTGTTGTACATTACATTCCCAGTATCTTATAATTGGACATATGTACTTTTTGATTACCTTCATCCAATTCCTCAACCTGCCTCCAGTAACCACAAATATGATCTCTTTTTCTATGTATTTGTTTTTTTTATTTTGTTGTTTTGGGGGGTTAAATCCCACATATAAGTGAGATCATACAGTATTTGTCTTCCTCCTTCTGATTTATTTCACTTAGCATAATGCCCTCAAGGTCCATCAAGGTTGTCACAAATGGTAGGATTTCCTTCTTTTTTTAAGGGCCTAATAATATTCCATCGTGTATATATACCACATCATCTTTATCTTTTCACCTATTGATGGACAATTAGGTTGTTTCCATGTCTTGGCTATTGTAAATAATGCTGCTATGAACATAGGGGAGTGGGGTGCAGGTATCTCTTTGACAGTGTTTTTATTTCCTTTGGATATATTCCCAGAAGTGGAATTGCTAGATCATATGGCAGTCCTATTTTTTTTTATTTTTTTTTTGAGGAACTTCACTATTTTCCATAGTGGCTGTACCAATTTACAATCCCATCGAGAGTGTACAAAGATTCCCTTTTCTCTACAGCCTCACCAGCATTTGTTATCTCTTGTGTTTTTGATGATAGCCATTCTAACAGATGTGAGATGATATCTCATAGTGCTTTTGATTTATATTTCAGCAATGATTAGTGATGTTGAACACCTTTTCTGGTAACTGTTGGTCATTTGTGTATCTTTTTAGGAAAAATATCTTTTCAAGCTCTTTGTTAATTTTTAATTGGATTGTTTCAATTGTATGAGCTTTTTAAAATATATTTTGGATATTAACTCTTTATCAAATGTGTGGTTTGCAAAATTGTTTTCTCATTCCTTAGGATATTTTAAAAAAACATTTGCCAATTGTTTCTTTTGCTATGCAGAAGCATTAGAGTTTGATGTAAGCCCACTTAATTTATTTTTGATTTTGTTGCTTGTGCTTTAGGTGTCACATCCAAAAAATCATTGCCAAAACCCATGTCAAGAGTTTTTTCCTATGTTTTCTTCTAGGATTTTTATGGTTCCAGTCTTACATTTAAGTCTTTAATCTGTTTTGAGTTCTTTTTTGTGAGTGGTGTAAGAAAGGACTCTATCTAGTTCACTCTTTTATAAAATAGAGTAGTATTTAATATAACCTATGCACATCGTCCCCAATACTTTAAATATCTCTAGATTACTTAAAATACCTAATACAATGCAAATGCTTGTCAATAGTTGTTATACTGGGTTGTTTAGGGGATAATGACCAAAAAAAATGTATACATGTTCAGTACATATGCAACCATTGCAGGCCTACCTGTGTATTACTATACAGGTCAGTGACAAGGTAACATTTAAAAATATGTATTTTTGATCCACAGTTGGGTGAATATACAGATGTGGAGCCCACAGATATGTTGGATTTAATTGTATATTCTCCTTTCTGATTGATTTTACCAATTTATATTTGCCTGTGCTTTTCTTTAGCCTGTTCTTCACATCATAGGTTCAGTTTTTAGCTGATCCTTCAGCTGTTGTTTCCAGTAATATTTAAATTTTATGATGACAGAATTTCTCCCCTTAAAATATTTCCTTAGTTCCTCCAACTTAATTTTCATTCAGTCTATTTCTCCTCTTATATCTTTAAAATATTTAGTCCAAGTTTCCTTTTTCCTGAGAGTGCCTAGTGCTTATCATGTAAAATTTTATATTATTGGGTAATGTGTTCTTCATCTCTATATGTCACATTATTTTTATTTTCTTCCTTTTGTTGCAGATTTTACTATTGTTGCAAAAATAGCTTATAGGTGTTCTTTGTTTGTTTACTCATCCTTAAATGGGTACCAGAATGAAGAACTGCTTTTGTCTGGAAAATAGATCTCCTGAATTTAACTCCCTATGTATTTTGATCCCTAAAAATTAACCTAGAGTACTGGACAGAACTGGGTGGCATAGGTGTGTAAAATAGACCCCTCTCACTTTATGCCATTAATTAATATTTTATAGTAACATGACCTTTTAACTTAATACTTAGTTTTATTTACATGTATCATGCTTTGAAATAATGAGCCACAATGTAGGGAATAAACCTACCATGCTATCTCTACTTTCTCACACACAATTTATCTAACACCAACCCTCCTTCTGATTTCCAGTTCTATAGTGTCGCTGTAACTCTTCTTACCCCTGATACCAGTGATAACCAGGGTCCATTAGCCCAGTCTAATGGAGACTTTCCATCTCTGACTTTCTTTCAGCATAGAACAACATTTGACCACTCCTTTTTTCCTGAAACACTCCTCTTGCTTAACTTCCTTTTTCCTAGGGATTGGTCTGGATCTCTTATCTCTTTTCTTTCTCAACCTACTTTCTAGATGATCTCCTCCAAACCTTTAGTTTTAAATATATTATATATGCTCTTGACTCCCCAGTTTATACTTTAAGCTCTGACATCTTTAAGTTCCACACTTCTATATCCAAACTGTCTCTTTTTAAATGTCTCATAAACACCTCAAACTTGAATGTCCAAAAGAAAGTTGTGTGCATTGTTACCAATTTCATTTATCTTTCTCCTTCAGCCCCTTAATCTCAGGAGTTTCATTGTTTCTTAAGAAACAGTCATCTACTCAATTTATCAAACTAGAAATTGAGGATCCTCACTGTATTATTTCTCAAATCTGCACTCAGCAGCCAGAATGATTTGTTAAGCACATAGATCATGTCACTTTGACTTTCTTGCTAAATGCTTTCAATACTTTCTATTTCAATAATATTGTACCTACTTATCACAGCTTTATTTAGTTCAGGGGTCTGCATTTGTTTTTCTGCCTCCCTTTACATACTCATCTTGACCCTTTCCCCACTCAGCCATTATAGTTTGATCACACTATTTTGTTTTGTTTTTCCTTGATAATTTCAAGCCCCTTCCCTTCACTGAACTTTTACTCTGGCCTCTACAACTACCAGGATGCTATTGCCCCATCTTTTTGAAAGGCAAGTTTATTACCATCTTTTAGTTATCACCTTAAATGTCAAAGAGGCCTTCATAACCATTGTATCTAAGGAAGGTTTCTCATCTTTCATTATTATCTATGGCATTTATCACAGTTTGTAATCATCTTTATTTTATTTTCTATGTTCTTGAGGACAGGGACCTTCTAATTTACAGTATTATACCAGCTCCTGGCATATAACATCTACGGGTAAAACTTGAGGAGTTAAGCATTTATAAGAGGATAGAGTCTCTCCACCAAATATTAAGCTTAATATATATAAAAGTACAAAATAAGTTTGAAGTATAAAAATATCTGATCTTTATCATGTTCACTGTTTTGAGTAAATAACATGGTAAACATTATGATTTTTCTTATATTGTTAGTGATCTTATTTTGATAGCACTTTAGTGATGTACTTAGGTTGTCTTGCAGATATTCTAACATTGCTTAATAAATAGTGTTTATTAATAAATGAAGAACTGAGTGAATGAGCATTACTAGTCGGTTTGCAATATAAGGGTTTCTAGTGTTTCCTGATGTCTTGAGGATAGAAAACAGCTCAGTCCTTATACCCAGGAATCCCTTTTCAAAGTGTGTGAAATTCTCAAAATATCTTTCTAGGTATGTTTTCTTTTTTAAATTTATCTTTATTATTGAAAGTATTACAGATGTCCTCTCCCCCCCTCCCCCAGTTGATCCCCTCCACCTGGCATCCACTCCTGTCTCCCCTCCCCCCCACCCCAGGCCTTCACACTACTGTCTGTATCCATGGGTTATGCATATATGCATATAAGTTCTCTGATTAATCTCTCCCCACCCTCCCTCGGTATGCTTTTGATTCATGTGGAGGCAGAAAAAGTCTTTATGATCAACTGAATATTGAAAACATGACAGCTTTGCTGGCAATCAATGATGGTGTTGAAGATGGAGGAACTCGCAGGGGGAAAATAGTTAATGGTGAAAGGAGATGTCTCTGCTTTTACTGTTGCAACTGTTAATTTTTTGGAGATTGTATGAAAAGTAATTGAAGAAGGCTATTCATAAGAAGACAGGATAATCCTGAATTTAAGGCTACAAAGGATAAGATTTCCATTACTGTAGGACACTGTGCTGATTATTATTCTTACAGAAATCCTTTGCCTTTATTTTGATAAAAACAGTTTTATTAAGTGATTGGTCTTCCAAATTTGCTGCCTGCATGCTACTTAGTTAACTCCAAAAATTGGGTAGTAGATAAAGTTTTCAGATAATAGGTCACCATTGCTTTTCAAGAGGAGCTCAGTGTCTTTTTTCTCAAGGATGATTTTAGTTTCAAGGTTCTTCATATTTTCAACATTGTCTGTGCCACCCACCATCTGCCCTGAGTATTAACAAGGATATGCACTTTGCTTTTGCCTCCTTTTAGTATTAACAAATCTAAAGCAAGTACTGATTCTGCGAGATATTGCCATTGTTTAGGTTTATTACATGGGCAAATGTTTTTGACAGACCAACTGTAATGTTACAACATGTAGCAACATGCTTATGTTATTACAATATTAGAAGCCTACCATAAGTGGTGTCTTCAATAGGGCTGATAAAACTAAGACATAGTTAAGGGATATGGGCATGGAGAGAATGTAGCATGTCTTTTGCCTTCTCATTGTTTACACCTTTTATGGATTTGATGCGGGGGCTGACTCTTCTTGCCACATTCAGGAATCTTAAAAGTCAGCTTTGACGTGCAAGAGTAAAGTGCTTCAGTCTCATAAGGAGGAAATTTCTGATGATGATCTTTTGACACTGAAGCAGCGTAATGTGGGTGAAAGAAAGTAATATGGTGAAACAAGCCTCAGTACAAAGAAATATAAATTGACAAATTAATCATATCTGAAATACAAGGTAGGTATATTTGATTGTTCATTTTGCTCAGTTTTTCTCAGTGACTGGAGGCGGGACAATGTAAATCTGCCCCCGCATTGCTCGCTTTCCCAGAGTTTCACTCACAGTTCCGATCAAGACTGAAACAGAGGTGTTTGTTTCTTGGCACAGCATCCGTGCAGGTGTTCCTTGCCTTATTAATTAAGCCTAATGCCCTACCACTAACATTCAAGTTTACTGCACAAATAAACATAGGAGTGATTATTTGCATTACAAAATCACATGTGATTTTTAACAAAACTCTTTTATATAATAAGCCCTCCTCCCAAGCTCATTAAAAAAAAAAAAAAAGGAAATTAATTTATGAAATGTTAATTATGTAACCTTTTAGGATCATAACTGTTATGTTTCCTGTAAGGTAAACTTGCTTTTGGAAATGAATACTTTCAACACGTGGCACTTTTCCTAAAGAAAAATAGCAATTAGTGATAACAAGTCACTAGACTATAGTTCAGAAACCCGTCATGTTTGTATGGAATAAAGGTTTAATCACAATTCACAGCTTTCCTAGAGGGAAGCATATTTCCCTCTTTCCGAAGTGATGTGATCAGATATTCTAGTTTTTGTCTGCCCTCACACATTGCCAGAGTCTGCACTGCTTAAGCAGCTAAGAGAGGTACAGGCAGACCAGAATGTAATGAATTACGGTGATGCTAGAAGAAATAACGGAAGCCCATAGAAGGTTTTTCTTCCCTCAGAGACTCGGGGAGTTATGCCCTAGAAGGCTCGCAGGGTGACGATAAGATGACTTTGCAACCTGATTAACACGGACCTCAGAAACAAAGCTCAGGGTCTAACCTCAGCTCAGCGTTAGAGCCGAGACACTGTGGAGGATGCAGTAGGTGTCAGAGGGAGGAGCGAAAACGAAATATGAAGACTGATGTGGCGGGGACCCTGCGAGTAATAATTTAGTCTTGTCTACATTTAGCTTTAAAAAGTTGGATGACATCCAAGCCTGAATGTCACCGAGACTGTTATGTGGCGTGCAGAAAGCCATCATAAGGCCCATGGGGACAGGAAACAGACCGAAGTGTCATCTGTGCTTATTTGACACAGAAATGTATTGCCCTCAAAGCCAACATTCATAGTAAATAAGCAGATACAAACAGAAAACTGTATAGTTATATTTCACATATAAATAAAGGACTTATTAAAATTACTATTCCTTTTGTTTCATATAAATATACATATATAATATATATATAATGTGTGTATACATATACATATATATATTATATATACACACACCACCATTTAAAGGACACAGTCCTACCCTCAAAAAGCTTAGATTTCAAAACAGGTTACAATGTGAGTGTTTTTCAATTATAGTTTACTATTAATTGTCCTATTTTTTTTTTCTTCATTTCTGTTTTTCAGAATATCCCATGTACTTCTAGCTACTTTTATCTCCTTGGTACTTTTTGAGACTTGGGTGCAGGGGTTAAGGAAAGTGATGTTTATAGAATAATGGAGGCTGAAATATTGAGGACTGTAGACCTCTATAATCAATGGACCATAAAATTCTGTCATTTAAAATAACCATTTATTCCAAAAGAGAAAACATTCTTATATAAAAATTACAATGCATTAAAAATGCTTAAAATGCAACTTTGTTTTTTGTAACAGTAGGGAAACTAAATTGAAAAGATTCTTGGACTAGAATACTGAACATGTAGTGATAGGTTTGTTTTTGTGCAGGGAACTGCGTGTTGGAAGAAAAGGGCTGTGTCCACAGAACAGATCATGCAGAGGAATGCCAGATTTGATCAGTCTTCTAGATATTGGCTACTAACTAATTGGTTTGTGCTGGGTGGACATGATTCCAGAATGATGGTCTGAATCATTATAGAATGCCAAACAATTTCTTTTTTTCCTAGAAGTTTTACTTCAACTATCAGATTTTATTTTATTTATTTATTTATTTATTTATTTATTTATTTATTTATTTATTTATTTAAAATATGTCTTTTTGATTTCAGAGAGAGGAAGGGAGAGGGAGAGAGAGAGATAGAAACATCAGTGATGAGAGAGTCATTGATCGGCTGCCTCAAGCCTGCAACCCGGGCATGTGCCCTGACCGGGAATTGAACCCCGATCGCCTGGATCCTAGGTCGATGCTCAACTGCTGAGCCAGGCTGGCCAGGCTGTCAGATTTTATTTAGTCTCCTTACATTTTTTAAGACTATTAATTCTCAGATAGCAGTGAACTTTGCTTACCCTCGGTCTTGCTCGTGTTCAGTGTAAGAGATTTCTTGGTGTGTTCTTCTTGAATTTCACCTATGAATCTTCAAATTGAAGATTATCTTGAGTCCTGTAAACGAGCAAAAATAATGCTGCGCCTTTAACCTTACTCTGGCAGTAAGTGTATGTTTGTGGATTTTTAACATTCAATACATTTAACTTTTTTACAACGATAATGATTAGTTAAGAATTTTTCCTCCTTTTTATCGTCCATGTTTTACTGAAAATTTCAGTCCTTTTTTTAGTAGCATGAGGTGGTACATTTTTTTTTGTGCTGCTATAAGAGTCCTTGTGTGATCTTAGATACCTCTACTAAGTCATGCATGTGCATTTGTAAGATCTTCAGTTTGATTCATGATCACGTGCTACATAGCTACTTAAAAAACAGAATTTCACTGCTTTTATTTATATTTTAAATTAGAGGTTTTATTCCATTTATGTATTTTTATGAAAATGCTTACATGGTACTAGTGTAACTTAAGTGGATAATAAGTTGCCCAATATCACTTGTTTAGGAAAACGATAGTCATTTATGATTTAGGTACATTTATATACAAAATGTTATCACAGAAAGGGTCACCAAGCCGGTTCCTTTTACCATGCTTGAATTTCCATTCCAGTTCATTGAGGGAGATCTGATGTAATGTCCAAATACATACTCTAGTTTGGGGTAGCAAACTACTTATTATGACTACAAGTAGTTTCTCAGTCTGTTCAGAATGTGTCAAAATGTATGTGCTATAGCATGCACTAAAAAGAAAAAAAATAGAACATACCCAAGGAGAATGGAGCATACATTATATTGTGTGATCATAAAGTGTTCCAATTATAGGTCAAAACTGTGACTAGGTTTCATGTATATTCCATATCTTTTAACTTCATATTTTTAACTTCTATAATTATCCTGCTATTTTATATAAATTGTGCCAATTTTTAAATCCATCAATAAATATTACATGCTTACTTTATGGTCGAAAAAATATCAATTTTTAGTGATAAAATAAATTAATCCCTCTGAGAAAGCTGTAGATCATAGTTAAGTTCCTTTCTAATTGTATTAATAAGGTTAATCATGGATCATATCATAACAACCAAGTGTGAGATTATAAGCACAATTATAGGAACATCACTTCATCTATTTTTCCAACACTTTTTAATATCTTCCAAACAAAAACAATTCAGCAATAAAATTGCTTCAAATGGCTGTTCCCATAATTTGCATGTAATAATAACAGACTATTTCTCCTTAACATTTACAAAGCTTTTCTTTTTTAATACACACATATTTCATCTAACATTTTACTGTTGCAATTAAGAAAATTTGGTTTCAGGCCAAAATAGGGTATGTGGAACATCTGAAATAGACGTGTACCCTATAGTTGGTTAAACAGCAGCTAGTTCTTTGTTTTCTTAACCATTAGCCATTATTTATCTGTTTTGAATGACTTTTTGTTTTAAATGCTCTATAATCCCTTTTGCAAAAATAATCCTTTCGGGCTGAAAATTTGAAATGTTAGGAGAATGACCTCATTTATGTCATATCACATTATCATATATTTTATCCAAAGAAGTTACACTTCCCTCTCCATGAACATAATCCTTTCTTTTGTCCTGTGAATTAGCACGTGATTGTACTTATAGGATTAAATTTATTTTGTTAAATACAAGATAAAGTTATATCCATAATTTTAATCACATTTTTTCAAAGTAACATCCCAATTAGTCCATTGACCCCTGATTAATTACAATAAAAATTTGGTTCCTCTTTTAAATGGTTTTATTCCCAATGGCTTTTTTTTTTTTTTTTTTTTGTACCAGTTGTTCTCTGATAAAAAGGATTTCTAATATTTTTGCACTCTAAGAATCATTCCTTAGGATAAGGAAAGAAGGAAATGGAAATATATATTGAACTCCAACTATGGGAGAAAATGTTTACTCATCTTAATCCTTGCAACAGTCACCTGTATTAGGTATTATTGTCATCATCTTATGTTTCTGGAAAATGAAGTTCAGATATGATAAATAATCTATCGCAGGTCACCCAGTTAGCCAGTGAAAAAGCTGAAATGCAAGCCCTGGTCCCTCAGATTCCTAAGCCTTTGCCACCCTCCATCAGCTCTGGGAATAACTTATACTGGTCCTAGGAGTGAGAAACACAGAGGCGCTATTATGATGATTCACAGTCCAGTAAAAGTTAAGTCGGACAATTTAGAAAGATTGTTCTTGATCAATATCCACAGAAAGAATAGAACAAAGATCATCCTGATGTCGCTCCATAAAATATTAATTATCTTAGTAATTCTAATAATGGAATATGATTAATTTGCATAACTTGAAAATTTTAACAATATCCTAAAGGTAAAGACCGACACATTATATAACTTTTGTGTTAGTTGAAACTTTCATTGGCATCTGAACTTTGCCCGCTTCATTTGATAAAGGGCTATTCAGTGTAATGGGAAGACGTCAAATCAGCATCAGTGAACTCAGCACCTTCTTTAATTGTTTTTTTAATTGAACTTATTGGGGTTACATTGCTTGATAAACTCTGTAGGGTTCAGGGGTACAGTTCTACAACACATCACCTGCACATGCATTGTGTGTTCCTGCCCCAAGTCAAGGCCCCTTCCGTCACCATTTATCCCGCTTTACCCTCTCCTACCTCCCCCGCCCGCTCTCCCTCCGCTGATCACCATCCTGTGGGCCTGTTGTCTATGAGATGTTTTTTTGTTGTTTTGTTTTTGATGACATTTGAAACCATCCAAGCTCAGGGGTGAGTTGACTTTCCTATCAGCATCAGAGGTCAGTGACAGAAGGCCGTGGCCAACTCTGGCCCTCCATCTGTTCTGTGTGTGGAGTTTTACAGGAACACAGCCACACTCACGCGTTTATGTATTATCCGTGGCTGCTTTCAGAGGGCCCAAAGAGTTATGTGAATGATCCTATCTGGCCCTTTGTGGAAAACATTTGTCTGCAGCCTCTGCTCTAGGTTAAAGTTCCAGAAGCAGTGCTCATTTGCTATATTAGTGATATTCAAACATATTCTCTTCCCATGAGTTGTATTTATTCTTAGTGTCACTCAGGAAAATGAGGTTGAAGAGTTGGTGTTAATCAGACTTCAGAAATCTTTCCCGGACATCCATCCACCTTCCCCTTTTCTCACACGATTCCCTCTTTTTTGTCTCCCTTTCTTCTCTCCTTTTTTGTATAATTTCCTCTAAGTCCCCTGTATTGTATTTAAGTGTTGCTTTATTTATTGTGAGCCTAATGCCTTGAATGACTTCACAGAATGGTGTGTGCCCTGACATATTATCTTGTTGAACTACTCAATTAAATATGATAATATTGAGCTCATTGACACTGTTGAACACTCAGGTGAATGAGCAATTCACCCTGAAGTGCAGAAATATTTGAAGTCCTCTGCATGACTACAAGTAATATTTTTTTATATGAGTACTTTAGTGAATGATATATGCTAGGGGAAAAACTACCAAGAACTTGCCCAGCTGGGCGTGGCTCAGCTGTTGAGCATCGACCTAGGATCCAGGAGTTGGGGTTCAATTCCTGGTCAGGACATATGCCAGGGTTGTGGGCTCAGTCCCCAGTTGGGGGCGTGCAGGAGGCAGCTGATCAATGACTCTCTCATCATTGATGTTTCTATCTCTCTCTCTCCCTCTCCCTTCCTCTCTCTGAAATCAATGAAGATACATTTAAAAAAGAAACAAAAACAAAAACAACAAACTACCAAGAAATTAGAATATATAGTGGACTTAAAATATATCAGAGAAATTATATTTTTATTTGTTTTCTGACATTGTTTCTTGGCAAAAAGAAAAATGTAAATCAGATAATAAAACTTTTTCTCCAATGTTTATGAAGTGGTTGAAGTTTACAAAACATCACACATAACTCATTTCTGTGGATTATATCACCATAGTTCCCATCCTCTTAAAAATGCATTATTTGTGGGGATTTTCCTTAGGTACAATATCTAATTAGTACTGTTCCATTAAAGTTTGTATCATGTATATGGAAACCTCTTTTTCTGGAAGTTGGAGAGTTAAATGTACCTGAGCTGCTTAGAGCATGCTTGGCTGTGAAAGCCACACTTCAGAAAATCTGGGGGCTCAAAAATAAAGGAGGTTGCTGATCAATGGCATGTGGGTGGCAACTGAAGAAAAACAATCCCTTAAGATGTGCTGAAAACTCAAAATAAATGACAGTACTTTGACCCTGAGGTCTTTGTTTCTGGAAGTTACTTCTGCTGAAAGCCCTTTTGTTCTGTTGGAAAGGTCCTGTTTCTGGCAGCAAAGTGCTAGAACTCTTAATTATTTTTTACTATGATTTAGATAGGAATGAAAGAAGGTAAAGCTGATGCCCTTGTAATAACCCGGTTATTATTTAACAGGAAAGGAATGAAAGGGAAGACTAAATATAGGCATGCCATCTGTACAGCTTTGCCAAAAGCTGCGTTTAACGCTTCATGTCTGTTCCCCACTCATCAGGGGGGAAGGGCCTGGAGAGGGGCAGTGTAGGTGCCTGCCCAGGAAAGTCCCTGGAAGGTGCGAAGGTGCTTTACCTTCGGTCGCACCTGCCAGCTAGTCAGTGACCAGAATGGGTGTGGCCGCTGCAAGCGCTCAAAATCTAACTTCCCAATTTGCAAACAAAGGAAGCTCCTTCCTTCTCTCTCTTCTCCCTCTTGGGACTCCCGTGGCAAGGGGGTGCTCCCCTGTGCCCACATGGCACAGGGCCCTGTTGGACTCCACGTGTGGACTAATGGACTTTAATTAGCTGTCATGCTGAGCCACACAGCTGCAACATGGAACGGAAACTCTGCACACTGGCCTTGTTTCTGGCCCTGCTGAACTCCCAGCTGCCCCTCTTTCAGGGCTGGCTTGGGGGAAATGGGACAATGGGAGCAATGAAACTTCATGGCCAATAAAATCTTCCACATCCCATCCTCCTGTGGGGGCTTCTGAAGATTCTTATTTTAGCAGCGTCCCAAGAACCTCCACCTCATTCCCACTCATGTCTGGGAAATCTGGCCCATTCATTCCTCTGGCATCAAAACTGTTTAGAAAATCTTCAAAATGGTTTAAGCCTTCTTTAACTTAAAAATCTTTAAACCATATGATTATAATTTATATAATGAAAATGTAAAGTATTATTATCATTAAATATTTAGGTTTTTATAATTATATTTTCATCTACAGTTTAGATATTTATATACATGTTAGAGTCATGGTCAAATTATTCCCTGACTGGGAATCAAAATTGATATATAATTCAGAAAGATGGAAAATATTTATTAGATATGCATGGGATAAAAATGTATTCAGTGCTTAAATATCAACAAAACAATGTAACTCATAAAACCATATAGATTTATACAGTTAGCTTTTCAGTATTGTCCTTCACACCAAAAACTTTAAAAAGTAAAATGCCTATCATAGGGCTTCACAAATAATAGTATTTAGTATATATTTTTTCTTCCCTCTCCTCCTTTTATTTATTACTCTTATTATCATTAATATCATCAATATTTGGGTATAGTTACCCAATAATGGGCATGGTAGGAGAAATACAAAGTTAATGTGTTGTTTCTATGATTCATAAAACATTCCATGTACTACTTCTCACTATCACTCTAATTTTAAAATATTTCTTTATGTTATAATATGTAGTCATGTTAAACCCATTGCCTGCTCTTATAAGGCTATACCTTTTGGCCTATAAAGCCCAATTCTCTTATTTTTTTGCTCATTTTTGGACTACTATCTGCTTCCATCAAACTATATATTGATTTGGACTTCTTGCACAAAATAGGACCAAGAACAATTGCCTGTCATTTTAGAAACCTAGTTTTGGGTTAATCTTTATGCTGGAAATAATGAAGTGAGATTACATGCATATAAATAAAAAACAAACAACAGCACAGGTTTAGTAGAAAACCTGGACTGTAAGATGCATTTGAAAAGCTCACTGATAGTCAAAACAAAACAAAACAAAAAAAGAATTAAACATGAAAGATACAGTTGAGTGGGAAGCAAAAGGAATGGTTATAGGAAATGTAAAACAAATGGAACAGAACTAGCAATCCAAAAGCATAGTACTTGAAAACTTTTAACAGCTAAAAAAAGAATTAATTGCAGCAAAAAGTTCACTATATTACATACAAAACAGATGAAAAGAGACATATTCTAGCTACAGCTTGACAAATGTTATTTCCCCATATTTTTTCTTTCTCTGATTAATTAACTTTTGGGTAGAGCGTTAGATGGTTTTGCTCAGTGGTTAGAGCATGAACCCATGGACTGAAGGGTCACAGGTCCCATTCCATTAAGGTCAAGGGCATGTACCTTGGTTGCAGGCTCAATCTCAGGTTGGGGCTCCTGTGGGAGGCAACCAATCAATGTGTCTCTCTCACATCAATATTTCTCTCTCTCTCTCCCTTCCACTCTCTCTGAAAAGCAATGGAAAAAAATATCTTGGGTAAGGAGTAATAAAAACAAAACAAAACAAAAAACATTTGGGTAGAAAAATAAAACAGATAATGCTAAAACAATTAGTATGGTATCATATTTCCTATCTAGAACATGATATTGTAAGTGATGGGGCAAATTTTACTGAATTAAAGTGCAAAAGATTTTGACATTCAATTCACCATCAAATTGTCATCAAATTGTGAAAGTAATAAAAATATAGACATTTATATATAAGGTCTTAGAAAATATTTTCCAATGTTTCCTCTTTAAAAATAATCTTGATAATATATTGTAGCTAACTAAATGATGGAACAATTAAAAATTAAAATAGGAGAACATGTAGACAATGGCTGATGATGAACATTGAAATCAAGTAAACATATAATTAAACCTAAACTAAAAAGCACAGTGGTTTGGAGCACATGTTCTGGAAAGATAAATCTTTTGTTGTGGCTATTGAAATGATCATATTTGTTTTTATAACTATCTTGTATTACATTTATTAACTTTTGGATGTTAAATTAACCTTGCATTCTTGGGACAAATCCCACTTTTTCATGTTGTATAATATTTTTAAATGTTTCTGGATTTGGTTTGCTAGTATTGTGTTGAGAACATCTGTATTTGTATTTAAAAGTAATGTGTCAGTAGTTTTTTACCTGTGAATCTTTGGCTTTGGTATCATGGGAACAGTGGCCTAATAGAATGAATTGGAAAGTTTTCCTTCCTCTTCTATTTTTTAGAAGAGTTTGTGAAGATTTGGTGTTAATTATTTTTTGAATATTTGGTAGAATTCACCAGTAAATACATCTGTTTGTGATTTTCTCGGTGTGAAGTTTTTAAATTACTAGTTCATTCTCTTTGCTTGGTAAAGGCATATTCAAACTTTGTTTCTTCTCGAGTTTCAGTAATTTGTGTCTTTCAGTAATTTCTTGGGTGATTCTTCTCCCATCTTTTCATAAGTTATATAGTTTGTTGTCATACAGTTGTTCATAGCATTCCTTTATAATCTTTCTTATTTCTTATGACTGGTAATGATGTTTTATCTTTAATTCCTGATTTTAATAATTTGAGCCTTCTTTCTCTTTTTTTTTTGGATCAATCTAGCTAAAAGTTTACCAATTTTATTTGTCTTTCCAAAGAACCAACATTTGTTTAACTGATTTTACTCCTCTTTAAGTAATTTATTTATGCTCTAGTTTTTATTATTTCTTTTCTTCAGCTTACATTGTGTTCAGTTTTCTAGCCCTCTTTTTTCTGGAGTAAAACAATGGAAAGTTATTGATTTGAGATCATTGTGTTTTAAAATTATTATTACACTTTAGTTTTTAGAGAATTTTTAGGCTCATAGCAAAATTGAGTAGAAAATACAGAGAGTTTTCTACATATCCACTCCTATTCCCCCACCCTTCCCACAGCATTCACCACCAACAACAAAATGTGGTACATCAGTTACAATTGATGTACCAACACTGACACATCTTTACTAACCAAGGTTCATAGAAGACCTAACTAAGTAAATAGACAGCTATACCATATACATGGGTCAGGAGATCTAATATTTGTTAAGATGTCAATTTTTTACTAATTAACCTATAGATTCAGTATAATCTGAATCAAAATCCCAGTAGGCCTCTTTTTAGAGATGGACAAACTAATTTTAAAATTCATATGGAAATACAAATACCCTAGAGTAACCAAAACAACTTGAAACAGAGGAACGAAATTGAAGGACTAATTCTATCTGATTCCAAGACAAATATTTTCTTTCAATACTGTTGTTCCACTGCCTTCTTGCTTATATATATTTTTTAAAATGAGGAATCTGCTGTCATTCTTCTCCCTGTGTCTCTATATAACATGTGTTTTTAAATCTGATGGCTTCTAAGATCTTTTCTTAACTATCATTTTGAGCAACTTAATTATGATATGCCTTAATCTTATTTTCTTCTTGTGCTTGCAATTTGTGGAACTTACTGGATCTCTGGGCTTATAATTTTTATAAAATTTGAAAAATTTTTGTTCCTTATTTCTACAAATTTTCCTGTCTTCTCCTCCTCTCTTTTAAAGCCTTCATGCATATATGTTAGGTCCCTTGAAGTTGCCCATAGCTCATTTTTTTTAAACAGCTCTATTATGATATTATTCACATGTCAAAGAAATCAATAAAGTATACAATTCAGTGGTTTTTAGTATATTCACAGAGATGTATACTAAAAACCACTGAGGTGGGTATTCTAAAAAATACTGAGCTGTGTTTATTTTTAAATTATTTTCTGTGTTTTTAAAAATATTTTATCCCTTTTTATGCTATGTTTTCAAGGTCACTATATTTTTTCTTTTCTTTTCCAATATGTAATCTTCAAGCTGTCTTATCCAGTATATTTTTCATCTCATACATTGTAGATTTTATATCTAGAAGTTTGATTTGGATATTTTATATCCATGGCTCTACTTAACTTTTAAACATATGGATTAAACTTATAATGATTATTTTAATAACTGCTCTTTCTAACATTAGTTCTATGTCAGTTTCAGTTGGTTGATTTTTTTCCCCTCGTCATTATCTGTCATGATTTTCTGATTATAGATTATAAAATTGACCTTGTTGGAGGACAAATATCTTTGCCTTTCCATAAGTATTTTTGTGCTTTGTTCTGGAGTTTAGTTAAGTAGTAGAAACAGTTGGGTTCTTTTGGGTCTTCCTTTTTAAGTTTTGTTTGGTGGGATCAGAGAAGCTATTAATCAAATCTAGAGCTAGATTAGCTTAGATAAAACCCTTATATGTTCTCTACCAAATGGCCTTACACTATGAAGTTTTTACAGCCTTATTAGTGGGAACAGGCACATTCCTGGTCTTGAATGAGCACAAATACTGTTTCTTCCAAACAGCCCTCATCAATACTCAGCTAAATACCCCACTAGGACCCTCTACAGACCTGGTAGTGTCTATATGTCTCTCTCATATTTGGCATTCATTCCTGCAAACTCTAGCTGTCTTATTTTCTCCAGATTTTCTTCTCTGAGATTTACAACAGGAATTCTGCCAGGTTCCATCTGGGTTCTTCCTTCCTGTCTTGCTGCCTTGAAACCCTCTCAAGGCTTTAAAATGGGGTAATTATAGCACCCACCTCATTTGTTTTCTGTCCATCATGATCACTGTCTTTTATTGCCTGATTGCCAATGTCTTTATATTTTGCTCGGTTTTGTTTTTTTGGGGGAGGGGTAGTCGTTTCAGTCAGAAGGTAAATCAAGTTTTTTTCTTCAATTTTGGCAGGAGACAGAAGTGTCCTCTTCCTTGATTTTTACTGGGGCTTTTATTTAGCTAATGTGAAATCAAATCACCTGGTGAGAAGCACAATAGCAATTAAGGATGGACCTCCAGTTTTTTGTGGTATTTTCTTTACCACTTATCTATACCAGTAAACAATTATTTTCTTTAAGTTTATGAAGAAAATATTTTTTGTTTAAAAAAATATTATATTTTGAATCAATCTAACTCAACCAATCCGAATCACAGTCTGAAAACCCATGACTAATATCAGTCTCAGATTTCTTTAATTTTCATCAAAACTCATCAACTCATGGACTTCATTTTTCATGTTCCCTAATAATAGCTGTTAATGCTCACTCACTACAAAAACATGATGTCTATGCGTGATGAAAATCAAATCATATCAGTGTTTTCTGTTCAGCTTGAGATAATGTAAACTCCTGTCTGTGCTCAGAACCTATTGATTAGAATTGGGTCATTTTTAAATAGCTTTGTCCTAGTATTAAACATTTTGATTAGAATTTTGATGTCGTGAGCTTTCCACTATCTTTTTTTCAAAAGAAAAAAAAAGTAACATTAAACTCAGCAGTAGCCAGCAAGATGCTAAAATGATGATACAATATTTATACTGTATTGAGAAGTGTCCTCTGTAATGCAATTCACTTTTTGACCATTTGTCCATATATTAACATTGCTGGGTGACACTGAAGCCCTTTCCATACTTCATATTCAGCAATTTAAGCTTCGGCTCAATGGGCGTCGGCATGGCTGGAAGAGTTATCGGGGGCTGATGGGTTGTTGGGAAGGCAGGGACTGAAGAAAAAATAAAAGGATAGAAGCTGGGCCACGATTGACGCTGTGTACTGAGGATTGTGCTAAATCAAAAGAAGGTGCTGTATTTCTGACCTCTACACAGAGACAGGGATAAACCTTAGCATTTTATTTTATTATTGAAACCTGAAGACTAAAATAAAGAATAAGAAAGGCAGGCCTAGACTAATGTTAAAAAAATGGTGTTTCTTGATTAATTAATTATTTTTAGTTATCTCTTGCCCCTTGTATTATTCCTTGAGGTCATTTGTTTGATTTTAATTGGAAACTTATGAAAATGTCTTTAAAATTTTTATGGTATATATAAATGATGATTTAGAAATTGCTGAAATTTTATTGAACTAAACCTAAATATATGTCACTTCAAAAAGGAAGCAGATGTAGAAGAATTTTGCTTTAAATAAATACTGATCAAAGTGTTAATAGATAAGTTCATTTTAAACATAGAAATAAATTGCCTTCCTCTTAAGCATGCTTTATGTTTATCAGAGTTTTTATGCTTGAACTGATTTTGACATTTAGGCATTTATGGTAGGTGTATTGAAAGTTAAAATAACCTTTTATAGAAATTCATTGAGTTTATTGAACACATTGATTTGATATTTCTTTGCTTTTGGAACACTTGTGAATCTTATTCTACAGTTGATCATGTATAAACTTGTTTTTGCTTTTTGTATTTTCTGATAGTGTTTAATAATCTTATCTATAGAAGACTCGTATACTAGTTCTTAACATCTTGTTAAATTTTTTATGACTTCAGGAGTTTAAGAATTTTAGCATTAACTTGAGAGAATTTTTTATTTTAAAAAAGTTTTAAGAAGAAACAGTTTTTTATGTCTTTTGTCTTGTTTTTGTTTCTTGTGTTTCTTTGATGCCATGCATCAGTGCTGGCTTTCTGAGAGCCAGACACAAAATGAGAATGACATGTCGAACACATGGATATCAAGGATGTGGTTACCTTAGCAACAGGAAGCTTATAAAAGCCCTCAGAACTTCTAGTCCTACTCCTGGGACGTTTCAGAGTTTCAGATACTGTAAATACTGGTGAATATGATGTCTGTAAGAGACAGCACACACATTTAACTATTGTAAAGTGACGCAAGTTCTTCTTACAGGACTATGTCTACAATTTATAATTTACTTTCTTTGTGAAAATGAGTTGGAGGTGGTCTAAGCCAAAGGCAGAACAACACTTCTAGACCTTATATTCTATAAAAATAGAAATTACATTGTCTCATGGATTTACACACATTCATAGAATTTGAAGTTCTTATTTATAGGTTTTGAAATATTTGTTAGATTAATATTAACTTTAATTTCTTTTGAGTGTTAAAATACATTAAGATTGTGAATTACTATAGAAGTGACCCTTCCCTTCACTCCCCTCTCCTCCCCTCCCCTCCCCTCCCCTCCCCTCCCCTCCCCTCCCCTCCCCTCCCCTCCCCTCCCCTCCCCTGCCCTCTTCTCCCCTCCCCTCCGCTTCTGTCTCTCTCATGTTCTCTTTACATTTTTTCTAGTTATCTAACTTGTATACTGAATGATCCATGCTATCCAGACGCATGAATTGACTTTACCTCTTTTCTCCTTGAAAAGAATTTGGTTCTTAAATCCACTAAAGAGAATGGTATATTTGAACCCTTGATTTCTCAAATATTATTCACAATTCAGTCAACACACTCATTGTTAGACAATTCAGTGATGAATCAATTATGATCCAGCACTTTTGGACAAGTCTGGAGAACAGATAACATCTAATATTTCAGACAAAAAGTCTAATAGATATGCTCACTCTCTATTCATCTAAACTTTTTGAGTTTGAATCTTATAGAAGCTAAATCATTTTAAAGCAAAGTGCCTAGGACCTATTATCCCAACTCACTTCAGAAATCCCTTCACTGATTTATGATTTACTGTTATGTTATGCTACCAGGATTTATGGAAGATCAATACAAGTATCACCTACTTGAAATATGGGGTCTGTGTCTTTATAAAACTTAGCTTGAAAATTTTAGCCACTGTTGTATGAGAAATCCTACAATGGATTTTTTCTTAATTTAGTTTCAGAAATTTTCATCTCTGTCAATTTATTCTTGTATTTCTTTTGGCAGAAAATAACAGCATTATAAATCAATGTCTTTAAAATCTTTTTCAGCACTTGGGAATCTCAGGTTGGTGAGTTGTGGTAATAACACTTGTTGACTGTATACTATATACGGGGCCCAGTTCTAAGTATGCTAATCTTATGCATATTGATCCGTGTAAGTCTCACAACAATCCTATGAGATTGGAACGAGTGTTCATATCTCCATTTTACAGAGGAGGGTAGTGGG